>NW_013526359.1:3297365-3367751 GCF_000836215.1 Papilio polytes
TCAGATCATATGACAGGGCGAAGTCGTAGACAGATCTCCCCGCATGATCAGTGGTACGAGAGCCGAGCCATTCGGTATGGTGGGCATTGAATGTCTTGTTAATATTGTGACTTATGTTCGCGGATTATAGTCATATGACTATAGAAATATTAATATACAATATGTTATGCTTATGAAATGCATTCTTTAGCAATAAATACTAGTTACTTATACCAATAGTAATATGGTACATGTTTATAGTGAAATGTTTACGTCTATAATATCAATCAGCAGTAGTCAAAGTGTTAAAACTTGGGATTGTTCCCAACCGTCGACCTCACGTGAGAATAAGTTTCATCCGTCCCACCTTTTAGTCTCAATATCACCAATAAGGTGACAGATAGAACTGTTATGAAATAAAATAAGTACCAACCGTCACCTCGACGCAAACGTGCGGACAGAGCGGGGTGACGGTTGGGAATAAACCAAAACTTAACTTTTGTCACTGTTAATCTTAACAGAGTTTAACTATATTTTGTTGTAATACAGAGAGTGTAATTTATGTTTAATTTTTTAACTATCTTTGAGTTTAATTTATTTGACTCCTGTTTATGGGTCCATTTGTATTTGACGGTTGAATATGTTTTGTTAAGTAGGGTGTTCTTCTCGGAATGTGCAAAACACAGTTCATTGACTTTTTAACTAGTACACCTTTATTCCCATAAAATTAAAAAAAATAATAAGATGCCTGTTACTCAGTGATATAGTAAATTTATAAAGGTGAAAGAAAGTTTGAAATCGAGCCAGTAGTTTTAAAATTATTTCAATACATACAAAAATACAAATCTTTCTTCTTTTTAATATTTTCAGGTGGAGGTATTATCATATGACCACAAGCCTAATAACGAGGAGGAGCTCCGCAGGATCACAGCTGGTGGAGGCTGGGTTCAGCTCAACCGAGTGAATGGTAACCTTGCTCTGTCCAGAGCACTCGGAGATTATGTCTTCAAGAGGAACTATAGATTGACCGCTCAGGAACAAGTTGTCACTGGTAAGTTTTGTGAAGAAAATAGATTTTTTTAGCCTAATTTATGATGTACTAGCTGTTCCCGTGCCTCTTTATCCTCTTGAAATTATATAATATATTTATTTTATTGTGTATATTTGTCAAATTGTCAATTGTAAATGTCAAAATGACTGTTTCCATAATAACCTTGCTTCTTAAATGTTGGCAGCTTGTATTTTATGATCCCTTTCCCACATGAAGGATTTTTTTCCAATTTATTTACTCCTTTATTTTAATAGCGTGAAAATATAAAGCCTATAGCGTTGCGTCAGTATAGGATTTTTTTTTTTAAAGAAAGAATTATTTAAAGATATGCTATGGTTGCTGAAATCTTACTCCATAAAATAGTCTGTGTTTACAATTTTTTTTATTAGTATAGAAGTATATATTGATGGAACAGTATTTAAAACTTTTATTTTTTTTCATATTTCAGCATACCCAGATGTGATTGTACGACCATTGACTGAAGACTGGGAGTTTATTGTTATTGCATGTGATGGTATTTGGGAGGTCCTGTCAAATGATGTGAGTTTTTTAATAGTATATTTTTTTTTATTATTTTCGATTCTTAATTTTTCAATTATATTTTTTTTGTTCTAATTTTTTTTTAATAATAATAATAAAGATTCTTTATTGTCAATCATTGATTGAAGGATCAATATTACTTTGGCTCCTTAACTAGGAATTCCTGTGTTTAAGGAGCCAATGCCTTCCCTTTCAGTTACCTTTTAACAACAAAAAAAAATAAAAAAAAGTTTAGTATCGCATGAAACCATATTGAATATCTTTGTTTCAATTATACTTTCTTTGTATTGCAGTTGTATTTTTGTTTTCCAATTTATTTCTTATTAATTACATTTTTTCAACATTCAATATCAACTATATTATTTGTTTTTAAAAATGTTTTTTTTTTTTAATTTATTTTTAAATGATGATTTGTCTATTTGTTCGTGTGTCAGGAGGTGTTGTCGTTCTGCCGCGCGCGGCTGCTGAGCGGCTGGGCGCCGGCGGCGGTGTGCGAGGCGCTGATGCAGCGCTGCCTGGCGCCCAACTGCGCCACCGGCGGCCTCGGCTGCGACAACATGACCGTGCTGCTGCTCTGTCTCCTCCCCTTCCCCAGGATAGATGCCATCGTGAGTTCTCTGCCCATACACTGATAGGACACGATGTTATACAATAACGTACCAAACGAACAAGCGGCCACCTTAAGTTAATATGGCGCAATAGGGAATATGCATGTATTTTTTTTTCTTTTTTTAAACGATTCTACTTGTTATAAAATAACCACAAAAAAAAATTGACGCCAAAATATTCAACCATTGAGTTAAAAATAATAAAATAAAATTACGACCATTTTCGAGCGACTAAAACGCGACCGGAGTTGTCATGAGACGATTGACGTCAATCGTCTATTCCATTCATAACTTACGCTCAGATGTCACTTCGACGTTAAACACAACAAAGTTTCTCAAGGTCAAAAAGTCAAAAATCGATTCATTTTTATTATTCCTGGTACAAATAAGTGATATTTAATAATTCTATTCATTATTTTTTTATGTTAAAGTTGGTTTTCATATAGTGTTTACAGTAAAATACTTAAAGAGTGTATTTCTATATAAACTAACGTAAATGAACTGTGTATTGTCTACACAGCGACGCCATATTAGATAAGCCACTTGCCTCGACCAATAGTATGCGTTTTAGAACTTGGCGAGGGAATTTGAAAAAAAGACACTTTTTAATGATTTAATTTTGCCCCTAACTCACATTGTATATTTAAAAAAAATCATTGCAGAACTGTTTTTATAGTAATAATGTATACTTAAATTTTTTTTTGGTACAATTTGGCGTCATATGCATATTGCCCATTGCAGGTGACGGAGGAGACGCACATAAAGAGGATATTTCCCCTTCCTATGCGTCTCCACCGTCACCCACTTTTTCATCCAATCCTTTTCTTATAAAAAAAGGTGGTACGGGAAAAGGACTAAAATTGGACCTCCGGCACTGGATAGGATATTTAGTGTTTATATCAAGAGCCTCAGTGGCTCAGGGGTTAGGCACTTGACTTATAATCGACAGGTCTTGGGTTCGAATCCCGCTGTACCAATGTGATTTTTAAATTTGATATGTACGTTATATGACATTCTTAAGGTGGAGGAAAACATCTTTATACAACACATATCTAAGAAATTCAAAGATATCTCTAAAATCGGTGTTAACTATGTCCCAATCACCACCTAACTTAGATAGGATAGGAGCCCCCCAGTGGGGATGTATAGAGTTACCTGGTGATGATTATTTCTGATGGTTATAGTTGGTGGTGGTGAGTTTTATAAAAAGTGGAGACCGAAGAATGTATGTATGGATTGTATGTAAGAGGATATGCTTGAAGGGAGTGGATTCAGATGACGGCTGATTGAAATGTATGGAAGGACAACTGTGCTGACCCTGTATAAGAGCAAGTTGTTGAAGAGTTTTCTGATAATAACTTAACTGTCAATAAGTGTTAAGCTGTCATTTTCAAATAATTGCTTATCCATTAAACAGATCTGTGTTTCTATCGCACTTGCGGGTTAAGTGGTTAAGAAATTAGCCACTTAAGGCCTGTCCCACCACTGGCTGATACTGCCTCAGATAGCTTAAAAATGACGTGACTGTCAGATAAGGGAACAAATTCCATAACATATTTTACACATTTGATTGTTATCAGATAATTTACAATTTGGTGGGACATGCCTCTAGTGTTTGTGATTGTATATGTGTTGATTGATACCTTGCTTTTTTAACTATAGTAATTTGGTTTTAAATATATATAAAATAGTGGGAAAATGTAGTAAAAAATATGTTTGTAAATATAAATATAATTTTGCAGTCCGCTTATACCTGTTTCGAGTCGTCTCGGCCTAGCCAAGTCTGGATGATGTCGCCGCGACGATTCTGTTAACTAAATAATAACATATTTATATTAAACTATAGTCACACTATTTCATTACTTTTTGGGGGTAGTTGGAAAAATATGCATATACAAAATTGCTTATCATTAAAACGAATGCATGAAAAATGAATGTAATTTTAGTAGTTTTTCTTTTAAATAAAAATAAGAAAGAAAGAAAAAATTTGAAAAATCATTTTATAAAAATATTGCGGATTGAAAATTTCAGGCGCTTATTTTAAAAAATATTAATTTTAACTCTGTAAATTTTACGTTATTGTTATTTTTGTCCATTAATAGTGTGATTATGGCCTAATTTGTCCATACAATTTCCCCTGTGAACTGTGATAGTGCGTCCAAAGACTTATTGAAGCCGATTGCACAGTGTTGTGTGAAAATTTGCATGTGCTTTTAAATTCTGCTTGTGTTGTTTTATAAATGCTTTTTAAACTATTCATTTCAAAGCATAATATTGAATGTAGTCCTGCAAACTTATTTGGCCCTTAAGTGGCGCTGTTATCGCTATTATATTAAAAAAAATGCAACGTTCTATTAAAAAAAAAATTGCTTATGCATACGCAAAACAAGATACAACTCTACTTGTTGTCATTATTAGGGTCCGTTCAGACTGACCTGCGTAGAGCAAAGCAGATTTTTTATCATAAAATTTAAGTTTTATGTGATTGTAACTAGGTTCAATTTTACTTTGCACGTCGAAAATAAAATTAAACCTTGTTTCAATAACCTTAATAATTGCGATAATATGCTCTACTTTACGTCCCCGTCTGTGTACAGACCCTTAGGCATTCCGTGTACTTTAGTTTTTATTTGCTCCGGGCCATGTAAGTTTGCACTATAGGCCAAATATTGAAACAAACACTTCATAAGCTCCGCTTACAATCTGACGAACGTCAGTTTTAATGCAGTTTGGATTTTGTGGTTTTATTATTAAAAAACCCTGTTACATATTAAAATGTTTCTGTATTTGGCCTTAAGACAATTTAAAATGGCTTTTTCTATGAAATTTCATGTTTTTTACTACCCCTTTTAAATATTATTTTGAGTTTATTACATTGAAATTTGTATTGACACATGCTGTCTCTTTTTTCTGCAAATTAACTAAAAGAGATGGATGTATCAATGCTTAATTTCGATGTCATTTAGTTGCAATTTTGTATAGATTTGAAATACAAAAGTTTGAAATTTCTAGTGCAATCGGCTTTTTTCCTGTATATCGTTAATATATTTTAGTAATTTAATTTTTTTGTTTAGTAAATTTAAATTTAAATTGACTATATTTAATTAACATTTTAGATTCGATGAAACCGAAAGTGCCATATTGAGATTGTAGTTTTTTTTAAAGAATTAAAAAAATTAATGTTTACAAAAATATGTATTTAGGCTTATTTTCAACTTGAAGATTGTTTTTTTTAAATACATTTTTTTACTATTATTCCTCTAATAGTAGAACTGTGAAAAAAGATACTATTTATTTAAAAAAAGAGTAAAAATTGAAAGTGAATTTTTAACAAAATTTTTGTGCAAACAAAAAATAAAAAAAAAAATTAGCAAAATTCATAACAGTGATTTTACATGGCTATCTGTTTATGTATAGCTTTCTTATATATGCTTTATAATTAAATATAAATGTTTTTTTTATTTATATACTTATGTAAATTGCATGTTGCTGCATGTTTTTGATTGTTTTTTGCGATTTCATTATAACCGGCTTTGGTTTGTTTTTGTACTCACTATGTGTTCGCATGCAAATAAATTGTTTACAGAGTCCAATGGTTTTTATTTATTTTCTATTGTTATAGAATTATGGGATATTTTTAATAAAACTAATAAAAAATAGAAAAACGGTAAAGATTATTTCAATTTGACGTTCCAGTAATGGTTTGTTCTTAAATGATTATAAAAAAATCTCTCTACGGTTTTTTTTTATTTTTCAAAATTTTGTCTTTTTTTGTAAATTCAAGATTTTTTTTGTGTTTTTTTTTGCAAATAACGTAAGTCCTATTAATATTATATGATAATTGGTAGTTTTTAGGTCGGAATTGATATTTGACTATGGCATTACAGGAGACTGTACCAGCGGAACAACTTCTAAATAATAAGTTTATGACGAACGAGGATTTGCTTTATATGGAAGAGGAAGAAGACCTTAAATGAAAAATACGATGTTTTCATTGTAAATGTATGTAAATAAAATAGGATTACGGCTTTGAAAGTCGTAAAGTTTAGAATTTTGGGGGTAGACGAAAAAAGTTCCTGAAGATGGTGAAAAAATTAGCTCTGTATCGTGTGATTTTAGATTTTTTTTCACTTAACGGCTAGTCGTGAAGCTAAATGCAGGTGTAAGCCTTTTTTCCACTGATGACAACTTGTACAGAATTATAAGAGTGCAGATTTGCGATTAGCTGCTAAGTGAAAAAGGATATTAGTTGTTTGTATATTGTGGTTTCTTTAAGTTACCTTGGAACTTGATACAAATTGCTATCTCATTTTATTTCTTTAAAAAAAAACAACGATACTTTTTTTGTACTTTTTAGACTGTGGCAATTCAGGAGTGTCTAGTTTTAACATGGCAATATTTTTTTTATTGAAAATGTCTAAATTGGAATGAGGATTATTTTTTTATTATTGTTAATTTACACTAAACATTTTTTTCTATTTTATTATTCATTTTTGGAAGATTTATTTTGAAAGATATATTATTTTAATTTTACAATTATTTTTACATATTTTATTGTTATTTTTATTCTTGAAATCTTTTATTTTAAATATTTTAAACGCATTTACGAGTGTTTCTTATACTTTCTGTTTCATGTTATTGATTTCTATATTGGAATGTATGTTAAAATTGTATTTATTTGATTTATTACACTTCAAATAGAGTAACTAATGGACGTGTGCCAACCATTCATGTCAGGGGTATAAAATCGAAGTTAAATTTCAAAAATCTGTTTTTAAAAACATATTTCAGCAGTATCTACAATTAAATAATGTAATTTATTGGTCTACTAAGCAAAAAAAAAAATAGTGAGTATTACAACATGTCTATTATTTTAATTTAAAATTAAAAATAATTGATTTAGTAAATTGAAAAAGATTTGATACCCCTGACTTTTTAAAGTTCAGAGTAGTCCATATAATTTTCAGTGTCATTTAAGAATTCCACAACATGTACTGTTTTTTACCTTATTAAAACTGAGTGTAAAATATTATTTCATTGGTCTGTATTTACAATGAAAAAAAAAATTGTACAGTTCCGAATATATACGATGGTTATTCGGAGTTCCATTCCAGTTAAAAAGGATTTAGATGAGATAATATAAAAGAGAAGGGAATAGTAAAGAGGGAGAGAGTAAAAGAGAAGGTACAACGCAGAGAGGTTAATCAAACAAAATTAGAACGAAGGTAACAGAAGTTTCTAGATACAAATATTAAGTTAATCATAAATAAATAAATAAAATAACATTTAATCCTTAAAAACACAACCAGAAATAACAAAAGAAAAACATATATGACATAGTAATTAAGTAGGGAAAAAAAATAAATAAAAAATTATAAGTATTGTGATGTTGACCGTATTGAGTCTACGCTCAGCTTTGAATGCTGGGTGCTACTCAATGATTCACCCAGCGCTGGTCTTCCGCGAGAACCCTGAGATCACCCGCATGCCAGCAGCGGTGGATAGGCAGAGATTATAAATTTAAATACGTTTACAAAATAAAAAAAATAATCCGTACAGAAACATGTTGCAAAAGACAATGCATTATCAGAATTCTGCCTCTGTACTTCTGGATGGTATTATTTTTAAAAGTCCCCGATAACATTTTTTTAATAGAACAAAAGATGCATAGAGTTTAATCTACTTTTTAAAATTGATATAAATATTAGAAGATTACCAACGAATTATTAAAATATATTGTGTATTGTATTGTAGAAATTACTATTTGCCGCTTTGTAATTTTTTTTTGGTAAAATGAAACAAAAACGTCGATTCCGTGCCTTTAAGACTAGTTTTAGAGTGTGAATATTTTAATATCGTTTTGTCTATATTATTTTTTCTAATTAAATTAGAAACTGAGAAACGATTGTAAAATTTTATCGACATCTCTGTTGAAAATTTCACTACTTTTTCATTTTTTTTTTATTTAAATTTCTGCCGTTATAAGCTTATGTGTGGTTTAGTAATTTAAATAAACAAGGTAAATATTAATGTAAATCTTGGGTAAATTATATTAGTGAGATATTTTAGTATTTAGACCTTTCTTAACACGTTGGATGCCATTACGAAGACCCGAATGCGTTAGTAAAACCAATATTCCGTGTCAAAATATATGGCGACCTTTAAGGTAGGTCTAAATATAGTATCAGCACGTGTGTATAATAATAAAATACATTTGAAAAATAAAAAAAATGTGTTCCAAATATGAAGTGTGAATAGGAAATTGTTTTACCTTTTTTTGGATAAAAAAATATGTTTTATCCAAAAAAAAAGTAAAACAATTTGTTAGGGTACAGACCTAAAAGGATATCTGTCCCGGTAGGCGTAAGTTGAAAAAAAGAGCTCACTAGCGCCGCCTATTAATGTCAAAAAGCTATCACAAGATCTTTGTTGTATAGCCATATATGTAAATTTATTTTGAATTTACAATCTTTTGATTAGTTCAGATTTTAATGCACCTTTTGTTAATAGTCTATCGTTATTAGTTAGAAAATGTTCTAACGCAACTATTCGAGTAATGACTCCAAAAATTAAACAAAAAATAATTGTTTTATCAGGGGCGGAGTTATGCCGTAACACACATAAAAAACATGATTCTTCCATCCTTTTTGAGTACCTCTTTTTGGGAAGTCGGTCAAAAATTGGCGACAAATAAATGCCACAATATTATTGTTTATAGCCTGTCCATTTATATAGGTCAGTGACTAGCTATCCTGCCTATCTCTCTCTCTCTCTCTCCGGATCGTTTACTCCTTCTTGAGGGTCGCGACCACTCTCATTGACAATCTCTTGAAGAGTGTTTCTCCACTGCTATCACCGGAACAGATATCCTTAAATACATATCTTACAGAAATCATACATGTAAGGATATCGCTTCATCTAGCAATACTATGTTGTGACATGTCTGTAAATTCACTAGTCAAGTTATTGTGTTAGTTGTATGTGTACAGTTATATGTTGGAATTAAAATATACATAGAAATACGTTATTTTATTTTTATACTCTGGAGTACGGTTCGTAAAGACAGAATAAATAATGGCCATTGGGTTACAGATTCAAAAAATATATAGGACAAGCATAGTAGACTTCATTTGAAACATTTTTGTATCTCACTAACGCTATCTGGTGTCAATCGCTGAGAAGCGTCTCGGCGTGTGAAAATATTGAGATACGAGCTGTTGCCCGCGACTTCGTACGCGTGGTATTAGAAAACATACAAAAAGCTAAGTATCCCTCGGGAACCGGACATTTCTTGGGGATGAAGCTTATCCATGTGTACTCCAGACTTTGTTTTATATCTATGCCAAATTTTAATAAGATATGTTGAACCGTTGCAGAATGATCGAGTAAACATTAAAAAACTAAATTAATCCCACGGGAACCGTAACTATTCCAGGGATAAAAAGTAGCCTATGTGTTCTTCCTGACTATGCTCTAAACCTGTGCCAAATTTCATGGAGATCCGTTTTTTTTTTTTTATAATACGAGGTTGCAAACGAGCAAGCGTGACCTGAATCCACCGAAATGGAAAGCGACCGCTGCCCATAAACATCCGCTATTGTAGATGCCTTGCCTACCCTAATTGACGGAGGAGGAGACGCACATAAAGAGGACATTTCCCCTTCCTATGCATCTCCTTCACCGTCCAATCCACTTTTTCCTCCTATCCTTTCCTCTTAAGAAAAGGGTGGAAAGGAAAAGGGACTAAAATTAGGCCTCCGGCACCATACTCATCAGACGAAACGCGGAGTTGCTTCCACTTCACGCCTGTTTTCTGTGTGGTCGTGGTATTACACCGGGCGAGCCGGCCCATTCGTGCAAAGATGTTAAAGCGGGCTCTACCACTGTTGAAGCTGTTCAGCCGTTTAGGCTACAAACGCTAACAAACATCCATCCATCTAAACTTTCGCATTTATAATATTAGTAAGATTACCATACCAAGAAGTTACCAGTGAAAAAATGTTTTCTATATCTAATTTATTTCTTAAATGTCTTCAGTTATGGTAAAAATGAGTACTATCTCCTCATCTTCATCCTCCTTATCCTACTCCCGTAGGGTCGGCATAACGGGTTTTTGTCCTCCAAATAACTCTATCATACGTCATCTCAGTCATCACTCCCTTTTTGATCATGTCACCTTTCACGCAATCCATCCATCTCTTTCTAGGTACTAAACGAGTACTATCTAATCGCATAATTAAGCTTGTGAATGTAAATGTCCCCAGGTCTGGGATCTCAGTCTATAACATCTAAATTGAATAGCTATAAGCTATTTAAGTTTTTTTTGACAGAACAAAAGAGATAAAAACAATCTTGGTTTACACAGGACGACACTTGATGAGGAAAATTCATGTATTTTATCGAAGTAAACCCAATTACATGCATAAATCGATAACTATGCAATAAAAATAATGAAATTGGCCGTTAAAGTGACATTGATAAAGTTTTCAGTTCACGAGTTATAAAATGTGCAGTAAAATGAGTTAAAAGTTCCGGCTTCGTTTTATTAGTTCCGACTGAATTTTATTCCACGAAATCGCTCTAAGTATTCGAAACAGCGTTTATTGTCATAAAGTCCAGTCGCCATTTTGACAACGCGGAATTAAAAAAAAGTAGCCTATAATATGCCCATCAATGTCAGCTACAGTTCAGTGAAAGTCCGGTCGAAAACGGTGCAGCCGTTTCCGATTACCCGGAACAAACGCGGCTTGCGGACAGACAAACATTTTTAAAAGCGATTTTCGTTATAAGCAACGCAAATACATCATCTTTCCGAAATCAGGAAATTTCCTTTTGATATTACAAACAGCCACTCCATTTATTGACAGCTGTTTTCAAGCATTCAAATCACGTTAACACTAACCAGTTCCTAAAGTATTATTGATAGTCTCTCATCGAGGGTTTCTCTAAATATAAAAGAAAATATTGAACTTCGTGACACTTAAATGTTATTGAAATTGAATTCTCAAGCTTTTTACATTTAAGATTTAAGAGTGGTAGTAGAAAATGTCATTTGTTTCTGAAATTAAAAAGAGAAATAACTAAATAAATAACAGTTTAATCTTAAAAACTATACTTAGCGAAACCGTTAATAACCTCAAACTTTCATAAGTTTTGCCTTGGAAGTAAATATAGTTTTCAACAAGCAGCCTTGAGAGCACAAAACATTGTTGTTAGTTAAAAATATCACAATAACTCAATTAGGTGTACATAAAAAGTCGTGTCTAATTTTACGTATGTTTTCAATTCGCCCTTTAAATTTCTATAAGTTAATTTGTAGCGAATGTCCGAATTACAGCTTTGTCCAGTTTCGTTCGGAACCACCTTTAGTAATTGGATTTCTGGGGGGTGTAGGGGGTGAGTATAAAAGGCAGTGAGGGGTGGACAAGACGCAGGAGTGGCGTCCAGCCAGCCTGAGTGTTCGTTACCTGTAAGTAAACAATTTTCGATAAAGTTTTTGTTAAATTACCTACATTTAAATTACTGTACATAACCTCAAAAATTTATTGTTTTTGTCCGTGGTGTTCGGTCGTGGTAAAAAAATAATGTTTTTGCTGATATACTGTGTATAAATAATTAATAATTTCCTTTGAAGCTACTTTGTATGTGAGTAATTGCATATTTTATTCGTAAAAGAAAAAAAAATACAAACCTGATAATTCTCTGCGATATTGACGTTTATGGTGTTATTGTAAGTTATGTACTTGATTTTAAATTAAATTACTCAACACTTTTTCATATTGTTAAAAGTAATGTTTTTTTTTAAATAACTATGTACACATAATTTTTATAAATAAACTACTAGAGGAGCGATAAGTAGTTTAAAATTTTAGATTATTCATCCATTGTATAGAAGCATTCTAAATAATTCTGGAACATTCTTTAACTATTGAACATTTTACTTCTTACTAATATTATAAATATGAAAGTTTAGATGGATGGATGGATGTTTGTTAGAGTTTGTAGCCTAAACGGCTGAACGGATTTCGATGAAATTTGGCATAGATGTAGAGGATAGTCTGTAAGAACACATAGTTAGTTTTATTTTTTTATATCACGTGGACGTAGTTGCGGGCGAAAGCTAGTTTTTTAATAAATGTAAAAACTTTCGTTTCCAAAAATGTGTTCGTCTCAGTCAAATTTCTATAGACGTCAAGGTAGATAAAATTGTAGTCCAAAACGTATTCTAAATAATCAAATCAGATCTCACTAATGAAATGAAGTTATATGCTTATGTGTACCTTAATAAAACCGAAGTGAAGTGGACGCAATTCCGCGTTTCGTCTGATGAGTGTGGTGCCGAAGGCCCAATTTTAGTCCCTTTCCCGTCCCACATTTTTGTTATCAGAGAAGGATTGGAAGGGAAAGTACATTTGACGGTGGAGAAGACGCATAGGAAGGGAAATGTCGTCTTTATGTGCGTCTCCTCCTCCGTCGATTAAGAGAAGGCAACTATCTAAGGGCAGCGGTCGCTTCGCCATTTTGGCGGATTTAGATGACCGCTTGCTCGTTTGCCACCTTTTTGTACAAAAAAAATACTTGAAGTTTGAGAGTATCCCCAGTGGCAGTCAAAACTTAGGAGTAAAAAGTTAGCATAGTATGGGCATGTTAATAAGCATGAATCGTATTAAACAAGGAGGACAGTAGTTATGAGTGTGGTACACCGGTAGAGGTAGACATAGAAAGAAAAGGATTGCGTGAAAGGTGACATGATGAAGGAAGTGACTGAGATGACGGTAGGGTTATTTGGAGGATGAAAACCCGCGCCCTACATAGTACAGTATATACAGTAGCATACGGTAGGGGAGATTAGAAAGTCTTAGTAACAAGAATACTTATAGTTAAGCCAATTTCATTTCAATTGAATTACACAGTTGGTTATTGAACTTTTTTCATATTTAGGTTAGGGTCGACGCTTGCAGATTACCGCGACTAAATACGGCTTCCGAACTCACGTACTGTCCTTTGTAAAGACTTGTACAGTCGGGGACATTTATTTCCTACCCGGTTTCTGTGTTTTAATTTACCAAAATTGATGTTGACTGTTGTAATCGACGAGTGAAAAGCGTATTTAATTCTAATCTTAACTAGCTTAGTGCTTTTTACACGGCTTTAAATTGTTTTCCCTAAGTTTTTCGAGTTCGAGTTCTTACGGTGAAGGAAAACATCGTGATGCAACCTGCACATATTGGTGAAGAAATTCAAAGATAAGTGTGAAGTCAACCAACCCGCACTGGACCAACGTGGTTGACTATGGCCTAGTCACTTCTTACTTAGGGTAGACTCCGAGCCCCTCGGTGGGGACTTAAAGTGTGCTGGTGATAATGATGAGTTTTTCGATCTTTACTTAGTAACATAAAATTACATCACGAGATTTATCGACAAGTTTGCTTCGTTAAATCAATTAATACAGTTAAATCCCTTGCTATAAAGTTAATCTATACCTTTACATAATGTAGATTTCGTTATATAAAACTCCGACTTTAACTTCTAATGTGGATTACTTTATAAATAAAAGTTTAGAAAAATACTCTTACTCTGGTTTCCCTTCAAAACGTATAAATCCTTCGCCTAAAAATACTCTAAAATTATAAAGAGGAACATTTGTATTTTCGTATGAAACAACTCAAAAACTACAAGGCCGATATTAAAAATTCTTTCACCGTTAAAAGGCTTTGGTATCACTGAGTAATACAGGCTGTTTTTTTAATATTCTTTTTAATTCCACGCGGAAGAAGTCGAGCAACAGCTAGTCTAGTATTAATAGATTATAGTTTAGTTGCACGAATTACTTTAAAAAATAATTCTTTCATTATCATCAGCTTATATGTCCTCATTGAGGGGCTCGGAGCTTACCCGAAGATACGAGAAGATGATTACGTTTAGTCAATCTTAAAATGCTTTAAATGGTCAGTAGTAAAATTTCACAGTTCCTTTTTTGCAGTCAGCGAACACCACAACCCACTTCACACCACAGCAGAATTCTATTTTTCCATATATCGATTGTTTTTTATTGACCACAACCATGACAGAGAAAGGGGATTTAGAAAGCGTAAGTATCTAATCGTAATATCTTTAATTCCATTTGTTTCAAAGTTAATCTTTATGTCTATTTCCCTTTTAAAATCTTATCTTACAAATATAAATGCAAAAGTTTAGACAGATGGATGTTTGTTAGACCTCGTAGCCTAAACTACTGAACGTATCTTGATGAATGGCATAGATGTGGAGCAAAGTCTGGAATACAAAGTCACTTTTGTTTTTAAAACAATTTGTTCGTAGTATCATATTACAATAAAATTTGGATTACACATTGAAAGGAAACTTTAATTCCTCTTCTGAAACAAATGACGACACTATTCTAGGGTGACCCGGATTCAGAACGTGTGAAACGACCAATGGAGTTGCCAGTTCTACCAAAATCTCTCACATTGGAAGAGAAGAAGTATCTGTTAGCAGTTGAACGTGGAGATATGGCTAATGTTAGAAGGTTAGTTATACAAAATTACTGAATAGAAAGAACTAAATATACCTAAAGGTATACTATGAAAAGATCAAATTTCAAATGCCATTTTTTTCTCGCAATGTCCACTCTATAACTAATTTGAATCTCTATGTTTCTAGAATATTGCAAAAAGCACACCGTCGTAATAACGTGGATATGAACTGTGTAGACGCTTTAGGGAGAGGCGCATTAACTCTCGCTATAGATGGAGAGAATCTGGAGATGGTGGAACTCTTGATAGTGATGGGTGTTCACACGAAGGATGCACTGCTTCAAGCTATCAATGCTGAGTTTGTGGAGGCTGTTGAATTATTACTAGAACATGAGGAACTTATACATAAAGTTGGAGAGCCTTATGTAAGCAAACTTTTACAGATGTTATTTATTTGACAATTGAAGTACATAATTTTATTTTATATGCATTATAAAGTGGCAAACGAGCGAGCGGCCACCTTTATCCATCGACGAAATAGAAAGCGATCGCTGCCTATTAACATTTGCAATGGTAGATGCGTTGCCTAATTTTAATTGACGGAGGAGGAGACGCACATAACGAGGATATTTCCCCTTCCTATGCATCTCCTCCACCGTCAAATCCACTTTTCATTCCCATCCTCTTAAGAAAAAGATGAAAAGGGAAAGGGACTAAAATGAAATTAAAAAAAACTTCTTCGTGTTCAGAGTTGGCAGCAAGTAGATCCGAATACAGCGATGTTCACACGCGACATAACCCCGTTAATACTGGCCGCCCACAAGAATAATTATGAAATCATTAAACTGCTGCTGGACCGAGGCGCCACGCTGCCCGACCCTCATGACATCAGGTAAACTAGTAAACTGAAGTTAGAGAACTAGTAATGACAGTAATAAGATCAGCTGTAAGACTTAAGGGTGGATAAAGATGGAAGGTAAATCAAATATTCTTGTTGGTAGAAGACGATAAGACCGTCTGTTTAGTCTCGCTTTGATTCCTATGAGCTTGGAGGTGCGTACACTACTCGATTTTTAGTTGTGCAACTAAACAGTTGAATGGATTGCGAAACAATCGACAATCGATAATCCCACCGCAATTGTATGATGGTTCTGTCAAATTTGTGCTCCCGCTCTTCTAAGTTCTTTTTATTATCTTTTATTCAGATGCGGTTGCGACGACTGTATCCGTGATTCGACTGAGGATTCTTTAAGACACTCGTTAGCCCGACTCAACGAGTACCGAGCGCTTGCTTCACCCTCGCTCATCGCACTGTCTTCTACTGATCCTATACTTACCGCTTTTGAATTGTCGTGGGAATTAAGAAACTTGGCGTTTGCTGAACAGGTATGAAGTAGGTTTGCTACATAAGTAAAGGTAACTTCATATTCTTTATTGATAAGTCCCTATTTTCACCATTTACACTCATGTTTTAATTTATGTTTAATTCTTTCTTTTTCATGTTTATAAGGAAAGTAAAGCAGAATACCTTGAACTGCGTCGTCAAGCGCAGAAGTTCGCTGTAGACCTGCTGCATCAGTCACGCAGCTCTCAGGAGCTGGCCATCATTCTCAACCACGATCCAGAAGGGACACCCTTCAATGATGGAGAGCACATGAAGTTAGCCAGACTGGAATTGGCAATTGATTTTAAGCAAAAGAAGGTAAGTTTATTTTTAAATTATTGTAATTCTAGGCGTAAATTAATAATCTAATAATAATAATCTTTTGTCTTTAATGCATTTATAGAGTACATAATTATCTTTTTTTTCAGTTCGTAGCTCATCCGAACATCCAACAACTGCTGGCTTCTATCTGGTACGATGGTGTACCGGGTTTCCGTCGCAAGTCGGCGTTGGAGAAGATCATGATTATATTCCGCGTCGCTTTCCTCTTCCCCTTCTACTGCTCGCTGTATATGATCGCCCCCAACAGCGAGACTGGAAAGTTAATGAGGAAACCTTTCATGAAGTTCTTGATACATGCATCAAGTTATTTATTTTTTCTTTGTAAGTATTTTATTACAGGCCTAGTCATCCCTTACTTAGGGTAGGCTCCGAGCCCCTCGGTGGGGACGTATAGTGAGCTGGTGATGAATGAATTTTATTACAAGCGAATCTTAAAATTGTTTTCTGTTACAAAATGTGGTTATACGGTTCTGTTTTATCAATGAGGAGTTCAGTTTGCTTGTAACGGCAACTTGTGATAGTCAAATTTGTACTTTTCCTTGCTATTATTTACCACCGCACAAATATTGCCATGTTTCTTTAATGAGATTCTTATTTTTTATATCATAGAGTAACAATTCAATGTAACCACAATTTATGAATTTTAGGTTAGTAATATCTCTATTTTTTTCATACAGTGATACTCATCCTGGTGTCGCAAAGAGCAGAAGTGCAATTATTACAAGTGTTTGGGTCAGAGCAACTGGTAAAGGATCTGGAGAAAGAAATGCTGAAGCAAAGAGGAAATGCGCCATCATTTCTTGAGATCCTTGTGTTTATATACGTTTTAGGTAAGATCAAAAAAAGTTTCTAAACGTAAATTAGATTCTAAATTAGTTATCACGGAAATTCACTACATGAGGACCTTTATTGATTGAATAGTTTGTAAATACATTCATAGATGTTCAGCCATTTTAGGCTTTAAACTGTATATCTTTAAATTCTTAATTTCCTTTTCTGGTTGATGTACAGGATTTATCTGGGAAGAAACACAAGAGATCTACGTGGAAGGTATTCGTTCTTATCTTAGGAATATGTGGAACTTCATAGATTTCACTCGAAACTCACTCTATGTCGCCGTAGCGTTGCTACGAACAGTAGCATACTTCCAGCAGACCGCAGAAATAGAAAGAGACCCACAGACTAAGTTCATACCGAGAGAACATTGGGACGCTTACGATCCACAATTGATAGCTGAAGGATTGTTTGCCGCAGCGAATATTTTTAGGTTTGTATTAACAAAAAGTTGGTATTTTACAAAATATTGGCCTTGACCTATTTCATTCTGTTGATAAAGTTTCCTAGTCGTTATCATTTATTTGCGTCTATTTATTGCCCAATATTTTATTAAAACAGAGCATTCTTATGAATTTCTAAATCAATTGGTCCAAGTTAGCGTTTATTAAGGCCCATTTACACCATGCAAGTTTCATGACCGTTGCATAATATAATTGAATAATTACTTTGTGTAGTCTGAAAGTAGCTTAGGCTACTCAAAGCAAGAAACTTCCACCATGTAAATAGGCCTTCTGTCTAAATTGAATGTTTCAGATACAATTTTATGGACAGCTGAATCAAGTTTATCCGCCACTAATTTGTGTCATTGAGTGCTCTGCCTTCTGTATTTTGCCTATTAGTAGTCTTCTTTAGCAACTAAAGAACAACTCCTAGTGCCACTTGGACGTTTAATGTATAAAGTAATGCTTTAAATTTTAGTGCATTGAAGCTGGTCCACTTGTTCTCCATCAATCCTCACCTGGGGCCGCTGCAGATCTCCCTCGGGCGGATGGTCATAGACATCGTTAAGTTCTTCTTTATCTACAGTCTTGTGCTCTTTGCCTTTGCGTGTGGTAAGTTTGATTTCTTATACATGGATGTTTTCATGTCGGTTGTAACAGTTTTAAGTCCTCGGTGTGCGACTGGCAGCACTTTTTGACTACAATCTGCAGATTTTGTATCGAACATTAACTATTTAATTACTAACATCGGTAGGATCGTCGGTACAAACTGCTTGAAGTAGTCCGTGTACTGCGGCCTTGATCTCTATTCCTATTCTTTTATAATATATTACTTTTTTAACTAAAGAAATTTAATTAATGTTATGAATGGAGTATGAGGAAAAGTAACCCAAACTGAATTGGTCTTCGAGTGTAAATTAATTTTGATGTCTAATATAGGTCTGAATCAACTATTATGGTATTTCGCTGAGCTGGAGAAACGGAAATGTTACGTGCTTCCCGGCGGTCTCCCGGACTGGGACAATGCGGGGGACTCCTGTATGAAGTGGAGGAGTTTCGGGAAGTGAGTCCTGCTGTAGATGCTAGATGATTTAAGTAAAAGGTTTGTTTTATTTGTTTTTTCAAGAGTACAAATCCTATTGGGTAACGTAAGGTCGTGAGATTAAAATCATTTACGTCTTACTTTATTTCCTAAGAATACTGTTAGTTAAAATATTTTTTACATTTTTATCATAAGCATTAAAACTCTTTTCTTTTCTTCCATCATTTTGCAATGAGGCTATAAATAATCAATTTTATTATTTTCATCGAACTGTCACGTCTTTGCGCAAGTACCGTTGGTTTCCATAGTAACAAATAAAGTTTTGTCGATTTTAGACAACTCAATCACATTTCACACTTGAATATCTTTTGTAGACATTTTTGCGTTTAGACTTTATCACAATGACTGATACTCAATTTGGAGTACGCCATTATATCGGCGCGCCTGTCGCCATAACGAGGCTGGCTGAACAAAACATTGTGTGTATGCCACCCCGCAGCGCTAAATTCACTCTAGAAGAATGGAGGATGAGCAACGAGCAACGCTGCAGGAACACAGAAGATCAGCAACAGTTGGCGGACAGGATTATTGGCGAGTCAGAGAGGATCCGAGAGGAAACCGCCGAGAGAGCCGCCATCATGAAGGCGACTACAGACAGGCGAATCGAAGAAAGAATCGGTGACGTCGAATTCATAAAAAAGGAACTCGAAATACAAAGAAAGGAAATATGCTTGGAACTGGAAGCCCTGAGCATGTACAAGACGAGGCTCCAAGACTGCTTAGCTTCCTTGCAAATCAATGCTTTAACAATCTGTCGTAAATGTCTCGTACTAAGAGATGGTAGGATCGGCATAGATTTAGTCGTAGATGATGTAGAACATGCCTTGCAACAAGAAATAACAGCTATTCTTGGCGGACAGAGTTTACTGAAACGAACTCTGGAACAACTGAATGAACAAATGCGACGCTTGAGGTCCACCCGATATCTTCTTGACCGCGATCTACAATACAAACAAGGAGCAATAGATTCTGATACAGGCTCTTTATCGTTGAAGCCAACTGATTTATGTCTCTCAGTTTATGAAGGATATGCGAATTTAGATCCTGCTAGCATATCAGCAGAAGAATATAATGCGGTGTCGAATAAAAATATTCAACAGGCAGCACGAGAAGTAACCAGTGCGAGACCGATAAGAGTTTTCATTGATACATTATTAAATCAAGTGATCGACGATCTCTGGACGGCTTTCAATAAATGTAACCACGAATTCAATGAGCGTATAAAGCAAACGAAAATCGCTAAAGAGAAGCTCGAAGATATGCACAGAGAGACAACTGAAAAGATATCAAAGATGCAACACAACATATTGCAATTGCAAAAAGCTCTATCTGATAAAGAAGGGAATGTTGGGTTAGCACATACGAGACTTGGTAGACGTGCTCAGAGGATTAGTGCAGAGTTAGTCAGAGATCCTCCGGGTCAGTCATTGTTTTATGAATGTGAAATGTTGAGGTACAGTGTTGGACAACTCCAGCAAATGCTGCAAGAAGCGACTGCTTCACTTCGTTACTTATTGCAGACGCAACTCCAATTAGAAGAGGATATAAATGTAAAGATGAACACGTTGAAGATTGATGAAGTCGATTGCATGACCTTACGAGCCACTATGGATTATCATGCCTATTAATTTATTACTATGTTTGTTTAGAATAGTTTACTTTATGTAGCAGTTGGTACAATGTTTTTTTTTGTAGGAATTATTTTAGTTGAGTTTTTTTAAGTTTAATAGTGTGTATATTTAAAATAAATATTATAAAATATGCGTTCGTTTGCTTTACAATTGCAATTTTAGAGATAATTGTGTATTACCTACAAAATTGAACGTTTACGGTCAAGTGAAGAACCGACATTCCTCATATCCATTTCTGGTAATATGGTCATTTGTTTTTTACATTCATTATTTTTAAGATCAATGTTTCTTTTAGCTGACGTATTTTTTATATTTGCAGTGTCTTCGAAGCATCTCAGTCTCTGTTCTGGGCGTCTTTCGGTATGGTTGGTTTGGAGAACTTTGAGCTAGCGGGTATCAAGAGTTACACCAGGTTCTGGGGTCTGTTAATGTTCGGATCGTACTCCGTCATCAATGTCATCGTGTTGTTGAATCTCCTTATTGCTATGATGTCCAACTCTTATGCAATGATTGATGTGAGTCGCTCGATTAGTTTACTATTCAATTATGTTTGTTACTTCGCTGTGTCTTGGTTGAGATTAAAAAAGACTGCCTTCATGCGGAATTAAAAAAAAATTGGAAATTTGTCCATAATGTTATCGAGTTTTTGGTGTCCATGTTACTAACGCCTTAATTGGATCATTACTACTAATAGAAGCCTTCTAACATGCTACAACCAATGTAAGACTTAAGTTACTTTTTTTACATTCTGGTTATTCCATGTCCACGTGTAAATTCTCTAACTTGTGTTCAAGTGGCATTCCGTTAATTTGTGCCTTTTCTTCTGTATATTTTAATTTGTCGGTTAATAATTTCTCTTGTACTTAGGAACATTCTGACGTTGAATGGAAGTTTGCACGCACACGTTTATGGATGAGTTACTTTGAAGAGGGTGCGACTCTTCCACCTCCATTTAATATTTTCCCCACTCCAAAACTGTTCTGCAAACTATTCGGGCTTAGGAAGAAGGACAAGATGAGGAGTTTGAAGATGAAAGTAAGTCATTCTACAATGTATTTTTTAAAGATTTGCCTTGTAATGGAAACACGAAATAGAAAGTCCTACATGGTTCTGTAACAGTATAACCTATTTCATAAATTTCAATAGGAACAGAAGGAGAAAGAACTAGATGTGCGGTATACAGCGGTAATGCGAGCTGTGGTCTGGCGCTATATATCTGCAATGCATAGAAGAATGGACGATGATCCCGTCACAGAAGATGATATCAATGAGTTAAAGGGAGACGTCTCATCATTGAGATATGAACTGCTGGAGGTCTTTGAGAAGAATGGAATGGATGTTTCATTTACTGATAGGAAAGAAAAGAGTAAGTACAGATGAATGGTTCTCTTATTAAGCGTATTTTTACGAATTAACTAAAAAAGGTTCTTATATAAAGAAATAGTCTGCTAGTCGTTTAGGATAGAGATCTAAATCTTTACTTTTTTGTTGGTGATTTTAGCGGTTTTAGCAAAACGTATGAAGATCTGGGAACGTCGGTTAATGAAGGACTTCCAAGTAGCACCAGTGGCTCCTGTGGATGATGAAGAGAGGCCGGAGCATGAGACCGCATTGTCCAGGTTCAGGAGAATAGCTAAGATGGCGGTCGCTTCGACCAGTACCGCTATGTGGGACAGAACTTTAGCTGGTGCTGGGATTTCGTAAGTTTTTGTGTACCTTCTTACTTTAGAATCTACGAGAGAAACATTGCTTATTTCAGATTAATACTATAAATGGCCATTTTGGTCATTTTTATCGGTAAAATTGTTAATTTGGAATTCAAGGAGAAGTACTTATAGAAGTATTTGTAATTTACGCAGAACTCAAATCGGTCGCTGTCGAACCAGAGAGTCGTTCAAGAATCAACAAAATCTTCAGAAAGCGATGGATGAAGCGAGGAAACTTGTTATGCGATCTCCTTTACCAGGTATTTGATAATGATTTTAAAACACAGCTGATCGAAAAATAAAGCTAACAAATCTTACTAATATTATAAATGCGAAAGTGTAGATGGTTCGATGTTTGTGAGAGTTAGTAGCCTAAACGGCTGAACGGATCTTAATAAATTTGGCATAGTTGTAGAACATAGCCTGGAAGAATACGTAAGCTACTTACTTTTTTAAATCCCACGTGGAAGTAGTCGCGGTCTAAAGCTAGTTAATTAATAATTTACACGATTTGAAATCTCTTACTTTGTTTGATTTCATTTTTTCTACAGAAGGTTCTCGTGTACCATCTCCTATAGAGATGCCTCTTCCACCCGGACATACCTTACTGGAGCTGATCAAGGATATATCAACTGAGATAGGACAACCAGAATCTAAGTCTCCATGGAAAGGTCATGGTAAGTGATGTATTTATTCCACTGAAAGGCAAAAATTAAAATACTGGTAGGTAAAATATTAAGAAATAAAAATTGTCTAAATTACTTCAAAATCGTACACTCATACATTTCACTTTGTATTCTTACAAATATTATAAATGCAAATTTTGGTATGTTTGGATGTATGCTTGTTAGAATATCTCCTAACCGGTTGAACGATACTCGATGAAATTTGGCATAGGTATAGTATATAGTTAGGAACACATGGGCTACTTAAACTTTGGTTTATTGACACCTAGTCAACACTAGTTTGAGTACTTACTGCTTCAGTCAGTCTTGAGGTGATAATTTGATCTATATTTGTATGTTGACATAGTTCTTTTTTCTTTCCCAGGTGATGGTACGGCCGCAGAATTTCTAAGCCCCAGCATAGCACCGAGTCGGGCTGTATCTCCTATAATGCAAGTTTTAATTCCTCCTACTAAAGTAAGTGTTTAATTCACCACCAATTTGTTAAATTTTGTAATTCCATTTGTAAACGATTGTTCTGGAATTTAGCTTGGTTAAAAGGTTTGAGAAATCTGTATTATATCTGTATTATATTTTGATTGATATATTGACATCGTGGATATCATCACCACGGTATAAAATGTATTTGAAACGCTTATGTTTTCTTCTAACCTCTTTCCGAAACGGCTGGACCGATTTCGACCGGACGTTCACTGAAGGGTAGCTGACATAGACTGGCATATTATAGGGTTCCTTTTTATCTCAATATTGCGTGGATAAAGTCGCGGGCAACAGCTAGTTTCATAACATTACTAGCTTTCGCCCGCGACTTCGTCTGCTTTGAATTAAAAAAAAAAAACTAAGTACCCTTTGTGTTCCTCCAGACTATCTTCTATGTCTATGCAAAATTTCATCTAAATCCGTTCAGACGTTTAGGCTACAAACTCTAACAAACATTCATCCATCTAAACTATCGTATTTATAATATTAGTATGATTTAACCAGGTGTCACGAGCCACATCACCTAATCCTGTAGCTTTGAGTCCGTTGCCAAGAGCTGGGTCTCCTGCTCCTCCTCGGTGCGATTTGGAGATTGTAAAACCTTTGCAAGGTAAGGCATTATTATGCAATCTTGGTATTACTACACCGATGCTAATGTTAGTAATAAAAATGCGAAAGTTTAGATGGATGTTTGTTAGAGTTTGTAACCTAAACTGCTGAACGGATGTTGTTGAAATTTGGCATAGATGTTGTTTGGAAGAACACTTAGGCGTACTTTTTTATTCAGTTGGCAAAGCCGCGAATGCTTATATTAGTTATTAAGAAGAAATCTTTGTATTTTTTATGTGACGATTCAAAAACACCTATACCAAATTTAAAAATTATTTTGCCATTAGAAGATTACGATTAACTGAAGTGGCCAAGCTGTTATTCTTTGTAAAATAAATGAAAATCTAGATGTAAATTACTAAATTGTTATATTGTAGAATCGGATTTAAGAAACGAGATGTCTCTAACTTCCGAAGATACTTTGAAAGTCGCAAAGAAAAAAGCGCCCGACGCACCGAAATCACCTAATCATCAGGTTTGTTTGTCTTATGAATTCTGTTAACACTTTTTTATATATTACTAAATTTCGAAAGATCGCCAACTTTTTTTTTTAAAACTGGAGGTTAGCACGAAAATTTACGTTATCGATAAAAACACATCTATGTGTATCAGTTTTCGACTTCAAAGTATACCAACAAATCTTATACAAGTTTACGGTTGAACTTTCTCGAAAATTTTCGTGCTAGGTCTGATTTAAAAACTTAAGGACTACAGAGGTGTAAACAGGATGAAAGTGACTATTTTGTTTAAATAAGTTGTGCTTTTACAGACCGATTTGGAAGTCAAAGAGATGCCTTCTCTGGCGATCGCAAGACCGGTGGCGCTCGAGATAAAACCGGCAGAGGGCGCTCTGCCACCGCCGCCCAACAAACCTAAGGTAACGTTAAATAAATGTAATTTTATAATCAAATATTCCATAATTTGATAATTCGTTACGAAGCTTCATGTTTATGAGATTCTAAAAAATAAATGCATTTTCTAAATTAAATGTAATGTCAGCTCTATTCAAGTTCTTTTATCTTTTTTTTTATATATCTATATCAATATTATAAAGAGAAAAGATTTGTATTTTTGTATGTATTGAAATAACTCAAAAACTACTGGGCAGATTCCAAATATTCTTTTACCGTTAGAAAGCTAATCTGTGATTAACGTAGGCAATATTTTTTAATCATTTTTTTTTAAATTTCACGCGGAGACAGTTTCTAGCAACAACTCGTACTTAATATATTGTATTTTTTAAGACTCCAATACCACCGTCATTGGAAATAGCACCAAGTTCCCCGTCAATCAGACCAGTGGTGCCCCCAACGCCCAAGAAGAAAGCGACGGACAAACCTGCACCTCCTCGTCCAATGTCACCGCGACCTTCACCAGATCATGACGTCATTAAAACTGTAAGTTATAGTTCGACTACAAGTTATTTTCACAATATGTTAAAGATAAATTACCTTTCTAATGGTGAAAAAATTTTTAAAATCAGCCCAGTAGTTTTTGAGTTATCTTAATCCATACTAAAATACAAATCTTTCCTCTTTGTAATATCAGTATAGACTAGCTGTTATTCGCGGCTTCGCTTCTTTGTTGCCTAAGATGTCAGCAATTACAGCATATTTTTGAATAATTCTTTTTTTATTAAAAAGCCGTACACTTACGGCACGCTTTAGGCTATATATTTTCAGGTTATCAAACTTAGGGGGTAAATATTTTGGATTAAAAACCTAATGTGGGAAAGAGAACATAAGTTGCTACCAACATCAAGGAAGCAAGTTTGCTAAGGTTTGTCATGTCATGTCATTTTGACATTTTCTATTGATAATTTCACAAATGTAAACAATAAAATAAAATTTTCATAATTCCATGCGAATAAAGCCGCACGGAAACAGCTAGTATATTGTTATAAATTAGTACAGATGAGGATGTCTATGAGCTTTTGTATTTTGGCGAATTCCGGTGGCCGTTTATTACCTTAGACTATAAAAAAACGCGGATAATTTGTTTGTTTCATAACATTCACAATTGTTATACGTACACTTTTGAACTCTACTTTCTCGTTCCAGTGCCCTGCCTCCCCTCCCTCGCCAAAGCGCCACTCTTCAACATCCAGCACGGAGCAACTGTTACCATCTCCAGGGTACAAGACATTGCGACCCATCAATAAAATTGACGAAGTCAAAACTATCAAGCGTCAAACTAAAACAGGATGGCTATGAATATTACAAATTAAATTTAATTTATCGTCACACTATGCATAGTTCGAAATATTTATAAAAAAAATATCGTTTTTGTATGAAATTTCTTAGTTACGCATTTAATAAGAATTGTGTGTCGATACGGCACTTTCTCTAAAAATTTTCGTGCTAGGTTCTCTTAACAGGTAACGTTTTTGTACTCTTCTAGTAGTTCGTTATTTTGACATTTTTTTGTTAATGGCAAAGCTTTTTTTGTATTTGCTTTATTTGTTATAGAATGATTTTTTTTAGTTACTAGGATATCAGAAATGAGAAGATAATAAGCGTGTAGTTTCAGAGCGTTAAATTCATATCTAATTTGAATGTCTGATAGACCGCGAATATCTTTCGATATATGACATCCTAGTACCTAAGCGAAAATATTTACCGATTAAGGGTTTAGCACGAAAATTTCTGAGAAAGTGTATGTAACATCATTGACAAAGTATCTTTGCGCAGCATAGAGTACACTGATAAATACAAATGTCGATGTTATGATACTTTCTCGCAAATTTTCGTGCTGTGCCTCTAAATTGTAGTCATCTTATGTTCTTTAGTAAAGAACAGTTTGGTTTTGTTTTATGGTGTATGTTCTTTATGTATGGAAAACATAGGTTTATTTGCAACTTATATGTTTGTTTATATTTTTAGCACTAATAAATATAGTATCTTCTTACAATTAAGTAAGCAATTTGTATTTAATTTGGTCTTTGAATAAATCGATTAATCAAATAGCGTTCTTACTATAAAATAGACCCAAAATTTTAGTGCCAAAATAGTTTTGTGCAGTACTCCTATTGGACGTAAAGTGCGTCCTATCTCATGGAAATTTTGTCACTAGAGAAACACTTTTTAAATTTTCGTGTTAGACCCCCAGAAAAAATTTACTGTCCTTTATTCATGTTAAGATTTTCACATTTAAAAAATTTTTGGTTATATTCATTAAGTACCGTCGGCAAAAAAGACAACTAACATCTGTAATTCCAATATTTGATGCTTTGTATGAAAAAATAGTACCAAAAAGTAAATTTAACGTTATATTTTGACTAAAAAAATCAGATCCTAATTACTACGGTACTTTGCTGTATAGTACCGTATACTTTGCTGTATAGTATACGGTATAGAAACGGAAATAACATCAAGGATAGAGCACCAAGAGGAAAAAAAAACTCTTTAATTACTTTTATTTCTTCCTAAACAAGCAATAGTTAGCGTTTTTTACAAAGGAGTATGTGCTTAAATTCATTTTACTCATCGAACTGTCATCTTTATGCACAAATGTCATTTGGTTTCTATAGAAACAACACTGATCTCTATTTTAAAACAATGTTTTGACATTTTTTGACAACTCAGTTACATTTTATAGAAACATTTCTATATTTTTTGTAAATTTTATTTTTCTATTTTCTTTTTACTCATGACTGATACCCAATTCGGAGTCCGTCATGCTATCGGCGCCCCCATCGCTACGAAGAGGCTGGCTGAACAAAATACAGTATGTATTCCACCGCGCGGCGCTAAATTCACTATAGAAGAATGGAGGATGAGCAACGAGCAACGCTGCAGGAACACAGAAGATCAGCAGCAGCTCGCAGACAGGATTATGGGCGAGTCGGAGAGGATCCGAGAGGAAACCGCAGAGCAAGCCGAAATCATGAAGGCAACCACAGACAGGCGAATCGAAGAAAGAATCGGTGATGTCGAATTCATAAAGAAGGAACTAGAAATACAAAGAAAAGAAATATGTCACGAACTGGAAGCTTTAAGTGTGTTCAGGACGAGGATTCAAGACTGCTTGGCTTTTTTGCAAACCAATGCTTTGGAGATCTGTCGAAAATGTCTTGTATTGCGAGAAGGTAGGATCGGAATCGACTTAGTAGTTGATGATGTGGAAAATGCTTTGCAACAAGAAATAACAGCCATTCTCGGTGGTCAGAGTTTGTTGAAACGAACTTTGGAACAATTGAATGAACAAATGCGACGATTGAGGTCTATACGATATCTTCTTGACCGCGACCTACAATACAAACAAGTAGCAATAGATTCTGATAGAGGCTCGTTGTCAATGAAGTCTACTGATTTATGTCTCTCTGTATATGAAGGGTATGAGAATTTAGATCCTGCAAATATATCTATTGATGAATATAACGCGGTGTCCAATAAAAATATTAAACAGGCTGCTCGAGAAGTAACCAGTGCAAGACCGATAAAAGTTTATATTGAGATCGTATTGAATCAAGTGATAGACGATCTCCGGACGGCCTTCAATAAATGTAACCACGAATTCAATGAGCGTATAAAGCAAACGAAAAGCGCTAAAGAGAAGCTCGAAGATATGCACAGAGAGACAACTGAAAAGATATCGAATATGCAACACAACATATTGCAATTACAAAAAGCTTTATCTGATAAAGAGGGCAACATTGGATTAGCACATACGAGACTTGGTAGACGTGCTCAAAGAATTACCGCTGAATTAGTTAAAGATTCTGCTGGACAGTCATTGTTTTATGAATGTGAAATGTTGAGGTACAGTGTGGAAAAACTTCAGCAAATGCTGCAGGAGACGACCGCTTCCCTTCGTTACTTGTTGCAGGCGCAAATTCAATTAGAAGAGGATATAAATGTAAAGATGAACACGTTGAAGATCGATGAAGTCGATTGCATGACCTTACGAGTCTCTATGGGATATCATGCTTACTAATTTTAACACCTATTAGTTTTGTTTACGCAAAAAGCAGTTGGAACGAGTTACTTTTTATGCTTATTTACTTATTTTGTAAACTTTAAATTTTAATACGATTTGTTTTAATAAATTTATTAACGAATACACATTTGTTTTATTATTAAATGTTAAAACCAAAGTCCTATACATTGATTTTTAATAAATACAAATTTAATTTTTAAAAATCTATAAAGACCCTATCTCGAATTCCTTACAAGAGTTTCCTAAATATTTGTCTTTAGGTTCAGAAATGCATACAATATTTTTATTCACGCGTAATAAAGGTAAGTTTGTGCCGACCGTACTTAAAGTCGGAACTTTGTTGAAAATGTCTATTTGTTTGGATTTCTGAGACAATATTTTTTAATATTTCACATTCAGCATTTTACAAATTGCTATTACATTTTTGTAGCTTCTCGCTGGTGTTTTGACGAGTATCTTAGTGTGAGGGACCAAAAATACAAGGTTTTTGACACTTTTAGTGTTTTCTTATTCTTTTGATTTCGAATACAATGGGTGTCGTTTCTTAAATGATAAGATATATTAAGGATGAATCCATAAAAATACAATTTTTATTTAAACGCGGAGGACAATCGCAAACGATCCTTTATTATTTTTTATTTGAAACTCAAAAGTATTATGAAAAGTTTTTGTCAAATAAAACACATGTAATCATAAAAGAAAATCATTTTATTGTAATCAAACATTTACATACTATGTCAACAGATTATTAATAAATGAAATAAAATAACTTAATTCAAACATAAATTGTACAAACGAAATATTGGTCTTAATACTTTTCCAACAGAGGGGATATCGTGAAAACTATCGAAAAAGTTTTCGTTACATTAACGACATTTCAATGAGATTTGTCGATGACGTTACGAAAAACTATTACGAAATATTCATGATAGTCCCTATGTTGAAGGACATTTCGTGATATCAAATTTAAGGACCTGCGCACACCTGTAACTAAACTATCGCACAACTGTTCTCGCGTTGATTCCTACGAGCTTGTATGGAGGTGAGCACACTACTCGATTTTTAGTTGTGTAACTAAACAGTTGTATTGGCTGCAACAATCGACAATCGCACAACAGTTTGCGATAGTTTAGTCAAAGTGGGAGCTTTAATAAGGCAAATTGACAAACTCGATGTGATTTAAAGTTCTTTGCTTTTGCGTCCCTGAAGTTAACAATACTTAATGCAAACAATTCATATCTCTCACACCCTTAGTTATCTAGAATGCTTTTGTTCCTCTCACACTCGGCTCGTATTTCGAAACCTAACTTCAGAGATACAAAAATCTATCAATAAAGTGTGTGTTGTTAAACTAAGTGAAAAACTCTTTTTTTTTTTTTTTTTATAACATAAGGTGGCAAACGAGCAAGCGGCCACCTGAATCCGCCAAAATGGCGAAGCGACCGCTGCCCATAGACATCCGCAATTGCAGATGCGTTGCCTACCCTTATACGACGGAGGAGGAGACGCACATAAAGAGGATATTTCCCCTTCCTATGCATCTCCTCCACTGTCAAATCCACTTCCCGTTCCCATCCTCTCCTTATAAGAAAAGGGTGATAAAGAGAAAGGGACTTAAATTAGGCCTCCGGCACCACACTCATCAGACGAAACACGGAATTGCTTCCATTTCACGCCTGTCTTCTGTGTGGTCGTGGTATTACACCGGGCGTGCCGGCCCATTCGTGCTAAGATGTTAAAGCGGGCACTACCACTGTTAGACTCTCATATAATCTACTAGTTAAATATAATTAAATTAATATAATTGCAAAATAATGGCAGTTAACAATTACATTTTAAACATAGCATAATTTAAAAACGACAAGTAAATTGCAGTGTTGCAGATACCAGCGTCATCTTAATTCGACTTAAATTTAAGATTCAAAAACAAAGCATTAAAAAGCACTCATTTTATTACTACATATCTTAAATTTAAAAAAAAATAGTCACTGGTTTAAGAGATTCAAATGTCGAACATACGTCAGCAAAAGTAAACGAATTCAAAAGATAAATACCGAAAAATACAATATAAGAAGTAGAAGTTAATTTAACCAGCTCATGTACGTCCCCATTAAGGGGGGCTCGGAGCCTACCCTAAGTAAGGGGTGACTAGGCCATAGTCAACCACGCTCAGTGCGGGTTGGTTGACTTCACACATATCTTTGAATTTCTTCGCCGATATGTGCAGGCATCACGATGTTTTCCATCACCGTAAGAACGTCGGGTAAATTATGTACATATGAAAATTCGAAAAATCGAAAATCACATTGGTACATGGCGGGATTCGAACCCAAGACCTGTAGATTACATGTCAAGGGCTTAAACCACTGAGCCACTGACGTTCTGACTGAAGAATATACTAATAACCGATTTCTAAATAAAACACTAATGTGACAAATAAAATCATTAAAGAAATACTAAACAATAGAATAAAAAGGCATGGGAAAGATATCAAAAGCGTGCATTTGCGTGGCTTATTTAAGCTGAAAGTAAACATACTCAAAACTTCATATATTCCTAATTGCATCATATATTTAAAAACTACAATATCAACTAGGTAAATGGAATAAATAATTAACTAAGTGAAAAGTTAAAATAGTGATGAGACAGTCAGTGGGCATAGATAATAAAATCCAGTTTCTGAAAGAATTATAAAAGCAAACAATTAAAACATCTTGATATGAAGTAGTAACGACCTAAATGTTAAACGATTAGTCAGAGTTGTAGCTTTGATAATCTTTCAGAAACCGAGTGTAAACATATTAAAAGATCAGCTTAATTAATTTACTAGACAAATGTGTTGCAATTACACATTTGAGCGCGAAGTCATTACGATCCTTAATCCATCGTTTGACCGTCATTGACTAGAGATTAATCTCAAAATATTGAAACTATCTGTTCTCTGTACTCTTTTGGTATGGAGTATTTAAATATTTTCAGTTGCTGACCTTGAACTGGCCGCTGCACTTCCCTCGCATCCCTTTACACTCTGTTAAGCATTACATTGCGTTCCACAGCGACTCATACGAAATTCCGAGCCACTAACATCAATGAAAAATATCAAATATATAAATTCTGTATTAACACAAATCAAATACATTCTCAGATGTAATTATCATCTTTTGTTATAATTCTAGTTATTGCTTTTGTCTCACTAATATGTCGATAGTAATTTTCGTATTTAAATCTAGAGCCATCCAGATACGATTTTCCCTGTCACTTTAGATCTTCCTTTGTCACCCATTGGTGGTTTACTAGCCGGTTTAGGAGCACTCGTCGATGGTTTGGGAGTCTTTGGTTCCTCTGCAAAAGCTACTGATGGTTTCGATTCTGGTTTTGCTGTTTTAGGTTCCGTTGATTCTGCTGGCTTAGATTCGGTTGATGTCTCTGCTTTAGATTCCGCTGTAGATGGTTTAGATTCCGCTGTAGATGGTTTAGATTCCGCAGTAGATGGTTTAGATTCCGCTGTAGATGGTTTGGGTTCCGTAGTAGATGATTTAGAGTCGGGTTTCGTGTCTTTGGCTACAGCAACTAAAGCGGCAGCTGATAAAATTTGTTCGGCAGGTTCGCTTTTACTTGTCGTTGGTTGTAATGGTTTTTGAAGATTAGAATCTTCTTCCTTCGTAATGTATAAGCTCTTTGAAGGGCTTCCTCCTTCTGGTTCTATTTGAATGATATGATCCTTTGATGATTTTGATCCTTTGTCAGTCGTATCTTCTTTTGAAGTACTGGTTGTTGGTTTCTCTTGTTTTGATTCTTTTGGTTGTTCTACTGCAGCCTCTGTTTCTGAAAAGGTATTGTTTTAAAATTATGCTATTTATTGTGTTGTTTTACAGTGTATCTATGTAAAATAGCAAAGAGTAGGTCGAATCGTCTGGATACTAGCTATCTAAAGGTATTACTAAGATCGGATGATATTTCAGTGTATACGCTTTGTTAGCTTCTGACGTTAAACTATGTATATAAATGTTATTTACGTAAATATGAAATAAAGTCATAATGAAAATGTCTTTAACTACTATTACCTTTCCTTTCGATGTGGGCCTCTACTTTAATTTCAGTGTGTTTTATATTTTCATCATCTGAAGCTTCTGGAATCGGTGTTCTCGTTCGGAATATTTTACCTGGTGATAATTTTGTTATTGTGTCAAAGTTATAATGATTAGGATATGGTAGGAGCTTATATCGAGAGAAATAGAAAAACAAAATGTGTACATACCGCTTCATATGACAATGTTTTTCCAGTAATGAATACAATAAGTGTACCTGTCTTCAAAGGAACTTCGAATGCATGCTTTTCATATATTCCATACTCGTATTTCAGAATACTTTGTATTAGTATATCTTCTAGAATACAAACTGAGTTTGTATTGATTATGCAAATAGTTCTTTTAAACGTAAAACTGTTTCTGCATACTTTCATATTGAAATTAGAATACATTTATTCATGAATGTTTTGACTGGTTGTTTGTTTAAGAATTATTCACAAAACAAGTATAACTGTACCAATAATATTTGTAACAGTGTTATACCGTGGCAAAATATTAATAACTACATACTTACTAATAATGGATTTACTATGGTTTTTATCGGTTTTCTAGATGATGTTAGCAGACGGGGTATTAAAAATGGAAAGACGTTATATCTGCCTGTTGAGTTATGGTTGGTTTTCTATATCATGGGTTTAAAGATGTATTTGTTTTACCACTTATTCTGTTAGAGGCAGTCGTGTTAGCAGCTTCAAACACTTCATCTTCTAGACTGACGTCACCCTGCGAGCCTCTCTTCTGTTTCTCCGTGAAGTCTGATTTTATCTTGCTCCTCATGAACTTGGCATATGCAACTCTTGCGGTTGGATTCACAGAAGATAGATTTGGATTATACTCTGTGAAAACAGATTTATTTAATGTTGTAGGTATTACACAAGTAATAGATTATTTTTTCTAACAACAGATATGACAGTTTTAACCATTCTCAGTATCATTGTCTAATTTTAGTCAACTTCCACGCATTAAATACTAATCTTTTCTTTGTTATTTATTAATACCTTTATCATACTATGACCATACAGAGCGACTGAATGGACTATATGACTTTATTTTATTAAATACTGAACAAAAATTACCCAATAGTTTCTGTGGATCGATAGTTCTGGCCTGCACGTTGTCCAAGATATGAAGCCTAAGAGATTGTCGGCTGCGTCTCGTCTCCGCCTCTGAAGTCCTACCGATCGGATCTCGTCGTGTTGTGTTGGTGCGAACCAAAGCATTCCAGTCACGTTTCTTACTGTTAAATAAGGCAATAAATGAAATTTTGCACAAAATTTACGATTATCTGTTAATCTGTGAATAATAATTTATTGATAAACAGTCAAAATCGTAGATAATAACAACCACAATATGTGTAAATTAAAAATATCTAACCTCTCAGTGCTACCCTTCCGTACGATGGCTTTAGCGATTTGACTGAACACATCTTTGGGTTTGCTCTCCCTGGAGATGACGTCCTTTATGATACCTTCGACGATGCCGATCTGGAAGTCCTTCAGAATTCTCCTCTCCATCACTTTGCCTTTCTTACCAGATACTGCAAGGAAACATTTACTAAGTAAGCCTAAAAATATAAGACAACACAACTATAGTGAAAAAAAAAACTAGTATGGGCTACGATTTATCGGTAAATTGTGACTGTTTTTAGAATTCAGTATATTGAAACGTTAGCATTTTGTAACTATAAATTAAAACTCTCCGTTGTTGATTCTTTTTCTTGTGTCTTGTTCAAATTCTAATACCGCATGAGGTATTTATTTCTCTTGTCAACTCAAAAACTGATTAAATTTAGAGTAGCAAAAATTAATACTTGTGGTATCTTGTAAGTTGATCCTCGGTGTTTTCATGCCGTTGTTATGCAAGATATCGATTAGCTCGAAGCGCAGGGTGGATATGTCCTGTCGGATCTCCATCACGTCGTCCTCCGTCACGCCGACCTCGTCACGTGCTCGCTGCTCCGCTGTCACGTAGCGGCGCACCAACACGCGCATCACTGCTTCGTGGCCTTCGCGAGCTTTCTCACGAGATTTGCTCTAGAGAACACTTCCACCTTTATTTCTGATTAGCTATTACTCGCGACTCCGTCCGCGTGGAATTAAAAAAAAGTATTAAGTAGCCTGTGCATTTTACCAGACTACCCTCTACATCTATGCTAAACTTCAACGAGATCCGTTCAGCCGTTTAGGCTTCACACTCTAACAAACACCCATTCATTTTGTAGTTCTTATCAATTTTAAGTTTGTGATTGACAAAACGGATCAGATAAAGATTATGGCGAAAAGATGTAATATAAGACTACATGTTTTTTAAGGTATAATGTTTGAGATTTATGTTAACACTTACAAGAATAGAACCCCGATCTCGTTTGGAGCAGATGCGATCCATCCAGCCCTTGAAATGTTTCGGAGTGGGAACAATATTGAACGGTGGTGGTACAGTATCGCCATCCTCGAAGTAAGACATCCAGAGGTTACTCCGCGCAAACTTCCATTCTATATCGGCTCGTTCCTGGATAAGAAGTAAATAAATGCTCAGATAAAGACAGCTCAGATCAAGACAGTATTGAAAAGTTCAAACAACATCTAACTTTTCTGGTAGATAACATCGCGTATCAACCGAATTTTCAATGGTACCCAGCAAAAGTAGTCAGGGGTAGTTATGACTTAGATTTTTTAGAGCAGATTGTATTGAAGGACGCATATCATCATCAGTTTTTTTCTGCTTACTGCTGAACATAGGCCATCCCGAATGCCTTCCTTAGAAAGCGGCGAAAATAATGTAGTATTGATAAATCGTAACGCCAAAGAATTTGCAAGAAAGGGAATTTAATAACTCGTATATAATATAATATTATAGTCCAATAAATAAATGTAGTCTGTTATGGTTTGGCCTTACCGAGATAATTTGGTAAGAGTTTGACATCATGGCAATAAGCATGTTAAGCAGCACAATGATGTTAATAACGGAGTACGAGCCGAAGGTTAGCAGCGCCCAGAATCTGGTGAAACTCTTGATGCCTGTCAGCTCGAAGGTTGTCAGGTCCACCAGACCGAAAGACGCCCAGAATAGAGATTGTGATGTTTCGAATAAGCTGAAATAAAAAATAAAACGTGACAAATTCGGTGAACAAAAGATAGAAACTTTTAATATTACTATATAAAATTCTGGTTCAAGCTAAACTAAGGAATTGACAAAATAATTATTAATATGATTAAAAAATAACTGAGAATTGTAACACTAGACAATGATCATCGTAGAATTTTATTATAAGTCTACGAACTAAAGAAACAAGAAATAACTTACTTTGCGTATCGTCTCCAGATAGAGCAAGCGCGCTCTTGATTGTCAAAATCCGGTATTCCACTTGGTGTATGGTAACATTTGTTCTTTTCCAATTCGGCGTAGTACCACAGAAGTTGATTCAAACCTGAAACAAAACAATGCGATTATCCAACATTTAAATCCAGATTCTCACATTAAAGACCACAAAAAATAACTTATAAATCTTACCGCATCCAAAAGCGAACAACACCAACATATAAACGAAGAAGAATTTTATAATATCGATGATCATACGCCCGAGAGATACTTGAAGGGGTCCCAAGTAAGGGTTTATAGAGAAGATATGGACTAGCTTGAGAAAGGAGAAGATCATGCCAGCAGCAAAAGCACCTTCTGATAGCAGCATTGGGTCGAATGAGTCCCACTTCTCGCGAGGGTACCAAGGATCGAGGCCGGCGCGATAGTCTCGCTGTAAACACATTACTTTGATTTTCGTCTGTCAAAATACTTGTAACTTCATCACCAGCTCACTATACCTCCCCACCGAGGGGCTCGGAGCCTACCTAAGTAAGTGGTAACTAGGCCATAGTCAACCACGCCGGCCCAGTGCGGCTTGGTGGTCTTCACACATATCTTTGAATTTCTTCGCCGATATGTGCAGGTTGCATCACGATGTTTTCCTTCACCGTGAGAACGTCGGATAAATTATGTACATTTGAAAATTCGAAAAATTGGTACAGTGGGATTCGAACCCAAGATCTGTAGATTACAAGTCAAGTGCTTAAACCACTGAGCCACCGACGCTCCTTTATTTGTAACTGCTCTTAAAACAGCATATTTTTATTTACCTGTACTATATACCAAGACGAGAATCGTAAACTGATCCAAGCGATGTAGAACATGTTCGTAATGAAGTCGACTATGTTCCATAGATCGCTGACGTACTCCATCAGACCGCCTTCCCAAAGCGAACGTATCTCAGCCCATATTAAACCTTAAAATATACGAGTAAATTTACGAGATTTTATACAAAAACGTTTCACAGATGGTTTACAAATTTTAAATTGTCTTAGAGAACGCGCTCACCTTTTACAAACTATTGCACTCCTATTCTCGCTTTAATTTCTATAAGCTTACCATATATGGAGGTGCGCACACTACTCGATTTTTAATTGTGAAAATAAAAAGTTGAATTGGATGCAAAACAATAGACAGTCGCACAATAGTTGTGCGATAGTTTAGTCATAGGTGTGCACCCGCTCGCAGAAACTAAGAGTGGATTTTTTGCTTAATATTCAGATAATCTTGAAAATTTAGTATTACTTATAAAATGTTTAATTCTTGTCGCTACTTATTCATTTTGTTGTTTTAGCTTAAATTGCATGCTGACAGTTGTAAATTTACTTGCTATGAAGATGATGACAGTGAACTCGATGAGGCCCGGCAGCGCGCCCCTCTCGTGCGCCTTCCAATGAGCCACTAATTCTTGAAGCCAGCGGATGCCAGACCATTCCAATACCAGATACTCTGCCCTTTGAGACGCCAGTGAAAGTAGAGCTACAAAAAATACTTAATAACACCTTCATAATATTGTGATTGTTGGTGGCTTAGTAATAAAGTAAAGAATACTTTGAAAGACAAAGATCAAATTAAAAAAATAATATTGGCGGACTTACAAAATATTAAAGAAAAGAATCTATTAGAAATCGTAATATTATCGAACGTCATCAATCAATGCAGTAAATTAAAAAAAAAACACATCATAACCATGTAAGTACACTGGCCTATGCATTCCCAAATGGCTTCTATAGAATGCGTTCATCTTTATATCATCATAACCAGCTATATACGTCATCTTTACTTTATCGTCATCACTATACCGAGAGGCTAGGCTACCCTAATAAGGGGCGACTAATATAGTCAAGTTGTCTTTATATACTTACAAAGAAATAACATATACGAGGAGCTGTGACAGATGAATTTAACGAATGGTTTCTTCATGAACTTGCCGTACTCCGAATCCGGGTTCAGCATGTAGATAGTGCAGTATACAGGGAACATGAAACCGAGTTTTGCAACCTGAAAATACATTTAAATTTAAGAAAGTGTCAGAATCAGAATGTACTGATAACAAAAAAAAACATACGGACGAATTGAGTACCTCCTTCTTTTGGGAAGTCGGTCAATGATTTTGAAATACTACATTCATAAGAGCGTGCGCACCTTTGAAACTAACTAACAACTGTTTAGTCTTGCTTTGATTTCTATGAGCTTGGAGGTCCGCATATTACACGAATTTAGTTGTGCAACTAAACAGTTGAATTGGCTGGCAAACAATCGACAATCGCACAACAGTTGTGGTAGTATAGTCAAAGGTGTGCGTACTAAAAGTCTAATAAGAGCTGTGTCTAGAAAATAATTGTGACTTTAAATTATTGCATTCAATTTAATTTTTTTTCATTAGAAGTAGATAACTTTTAGCAGGGATGCTAACGGTCACTTGGTTTTACCGCTAGCTCGTTTGTCACTTTGTAATCAAAGGTAACTTCCATAGATATTAACAATTTTATTCTCAGTCCGCAGAGTAAATAGTCCATATAAAGAGAATACGAGGAAAATTAGAAGCAGTTTACCACACAGAAGTTTTATACGCACAAATAAGGTAGTAAAAGTAACATAAAATAGGAACAAACTAAATTCATTTATTATCATAGTTTCCGTCTTGGGTCATTGAACCCGTAGATGACAAAAATTATAAGGTCAGGGTTATGGTAGGTTCACACGAGGGTAGAGTAAACAAGTAGAGCAGAAGACAGTGCAGTACTGCAATATATTTATACTTACTGACATAACATTACTATTCTGTCTGGCTGTCATACTAGCACGACAATTCGCGAGACAGCATTGGTAACTTCATCGACATAATTAGCATAAGATACGGGTATGTCTATTTACATTTTGTCTGATAACTCTAAGTGCTGGGCAAATCCAATATAAATTTTGTCGATGACTTTACTTTACTTTTACGTAAATTTTCGTGCAAGTCCCCTGTACACTCTCTGAGTTTCAACTGCTATGTCATTTCTATTGATGCATCCAGTAATATGTTTTTAATAATTAGATGAATGACAATATTTGTGAATAAAAACATCAAATTAGTCTGTGTGTACTAGTATGTTTCCGTCTTCGTGTGAAATTAATTTTGCTTTTGGTAGATGTAATTAAATCTGTTAAGGGGATAAACAAACTATTCAACGAGACGTTAAGACGATGGAAATAGTGTTCATTGCTTTTTGTGTTGATAAAACGAGCGAGAGATTGACATGCATAAACATAAGTGTCTAGAATTGATGTAAACACGTACAGATGTTTGAACCCGTGTTAATAGCAATTGTCAATAATTTAAGATTCACTAGATGTTTTCTACGTGTTTTCATTGTAACAAAACATATTCTAAATTACATTTAGAGATTGTTACAGCGGGCACAAACTTTTGACTAAACTAGAGTACAACTGTGGTGCGATTGTCGATTGTTTCGCAGCCAATTCAACTGTCTAGTGGCACAACTGAAAATCGAGTAGTGTTCGCACCTCGAAGCTCATATGAACCAAAGCCAAACTATAGTTTAGTAAAGGTGTACGGACGCTCATAATGAGATTCATACAATGTTTTTATGTAAGTATTTTTATAATGAAATTCCACACTAACCTGTACGCATTGTCCGACGATGTTTTTCCGTTTAAATCCAGGTAAACCTTCATACCATATCGCTCCTAGTAGTTGTTGTACGTTTGGATGAGCGACAAACTGAAAAATCATTAGAATATTAGTAATAAAATACGATAGATATAACTTAGACTGTTTTAACAGTGGTAGAGTCTTCAATATTTTCGCACTAATTGGACGGTTCACTACAATACAATCACCACACAGAAAGAAAGCGTGAAGTAGAAGCAATTTCACGTTTTGTCTGATGAATATTTGTGCTGGAGGCCTATCCTAGTATCTTCATCTCTTCTATCTTATCTTATAAGGACAGGTTGAGATGTGAAAGAGAATTTGACAGACGCATAGAAAGAAAAGAATTCTCCTTTCTATTTTTAGAGTAATGAAAGGCTACGCATATGTAAATGTGTGTCTATGGGCAGCCACTTCGTTGTTTTAGCAAATTCGGTGGTCGATAGCTTGTTTGCCAACAGTTGTTCCGGCAGTAAGAACAAATAAAAACGTTTTCTACAAAGATCTCCATCAGTGAAGAAAAAATCAATTGATTCTCTTACCATTTTCTGTTTATATTTAATAGCTAACTTAAGACGTCCGAGCGTCTGCCGCTCGCCGGGCTCCCAACAGTCCAGATCCCAGGGGTTATAGTTGAGCATGATCTCCAGCTCCTGGGACGTGCGAGTGTGGTCCAGTAGGGACGTCGCGAACTCCTGACATTGCTGCCTTAATGCCTGTAAACGACGATCTGATAAAATTGCTTTGTCGAAATACAGTTGGTTATAAAAATCCTTATTCTACTAGAATCGATTCCAAAATAAAAACGGAAACACCAATACGTTTCATATAAGTCTAAAAACCCAACCAATAAGTTTCTACAGCTCTTAACAAGTACAGTATCACCCAACAAGAGGTCATCACATACGGAGGGTTGGCACAGTATGTGCTGTTCTTCCATACATAAGTATCTATCTCTGAATTCACTCCCTTAAGCTTATCCTCTTTCCCCACACAGAAGACAGGCGTGAAATGGAAGCAATCCGTGTTTCGTCTGATGAGTGTGGTGCCGGAGGCCTAATTTAAGTCCCTTTCTCTTTACCACCCTTTTCTTATAAAGAGAGGTTGGGAAGGGGAAGTGGATTTGACGGTGGATGAGATGCATAGGAAGGGGAAATGTCCTCTTTATGTGCGTCTCCTCCTCCGTCGTATAATGGTAGGCAACGCATATGCAATTGCGGATGTCTATGGGCAGCGGTCGCATCGCCATTTTGGCGGTTTTAGGTGGCCGCTTGCTCGTTTGCCACCTTATGTTATAAAAAAAAATCTATCCATACTTTCTTCGGTTTTCATTTAACATGAGGTAACTTTAGTATTTGACTAATTACAACTAACTGCTTCTGGTTTCTACCTTATATTCGACTCTGAATTCAGTCTCCATCCTACTGAGTCGGCCGAGCTCCCAAGAGAGTTGGAAGGCGGTGAGCAGGGGGTCCGCGGAGGAGAGCGCGATCAGAGAGGGCGCTGTGAGCGCGCGGTATGCGTTGATACGCGCCTGCGAGTGCCGCAGCGAGTCCTCCAGCTGTGATTTCACGCACTCGTCGCAGCCGCACCTGTACAATTCTGAACATTCTAAACACTGAAATGTTGGGCACTGCTATGTACTTCTATATTTTGGATACAAGACGCTGTCAATATGAAGAAAGTGTTTTAAAAGTTGAAAATTCACCAAATATGAAATGATCGTACTTCTAAAAACAATCTCTTTTAATATAGTTATAGGTTTAGAGCGTTACACCAGAAACTAAAGTGTCGCACAACTGCTTAATCTCGCTTTGATTCCTATGAGCTATATGGAGGTGGCACAATACTCAATTTTTAGTTGTGCAACTAAATTGTTGATTTGGCTGCGAAACAATCGACAATCGCACAAGAGTTTTATTTCTGTCGATTGTAATTAAGGATTTATAATGTGAGGGTCTGTTTGAGGAAAGGTCTGTACCTACTTGACGTCGTGTGGCACTGGCAAGGTGGCGCCTCTGTCGAGGAGGATCTTGAGTATCTCGTAATGGTTGCGGTGCGCGGCCAGGATCAGCGGCGTTATGTCCACCGTGAATGTTGCAGCCGAACTGTCTACTGATTCCCAACTCTATAACAATACGAACTATTTAGTTATGTACACTCTATATATTCATGACTCTATATTTAATTATCGAGCCGTACTGTCTATATAGCATTAGAAATCATCTAGATGTTGTACTTGTTTTTTAAGACGTTTGTATTCTTGGCAGTCGATTAGCAATTCTATTTAGATTTTATTAAGATCCATTTTATTCTGTACTAGCTGTTCCCGTGCGACTTCATCCGCATAAAATTGTGAAAATTTTGTTTTATTGTTTACTTGTGTCAAATTATCAATTGCAAATGTCAAAATGACATGCCGATGGCAACCTTGTGTCCTTGATGTTGGCAGCAACTTATGGTCCCTTTCCCACATTACAGTTTTTATCCAAAATATTTACACCCTAAGTTTAATGGCGTGAAAATATATAGCCTAAAGCGTGACGTAAGTGTAAGGCTTTTTATTAAAATAAGAATTAGTTATTCAAAAATATGCTGTAATTACTGACATCTTCGGCAACAAAGAAGTATGTGTTTACGCTTTATTATAATAGTACAGATTGACTCACATATGGTTCACCAGGGACGTGGTGTTCCTCCTCCCACTGCAGCAGCAGTTCAACCGCCTCCACGTATTCCTCTTTGATGGCATGTAAAAGTGCGTCCTACAAACAAAAGACAATAACAGAATCAACCTCAAGCTGTGTTAACCGTTCAATCTATGTTAGATTGAACGGCGTACGTACTTTATTTCGAGCTACACTTTTGCTAAGTTTTTAAAGCTTAACTTCTAAGCTGTTACATATTTAAAGGTAGTTTAAAATCAGGCTGATGTATTCAAGTGCATCGATTAACATGAAGTTGATATTTATTGAGTTACATAACTAACTTTGTCGTTCAAAGGTATCAGTATAATGCAATTAAATGCAGCCTTTGCACGGCCTACCGAAGGATGCGAATCACTCTCATCATAATCATATATAAAATATACATAAATATAAATATTTTAAATGCGAAAGTTACGATGGATGGATGGATGTTTGTTAGCGTTTGTAGCCTAAACAACCGAACGGATCGCCATGAAATTTGACACAGGTTTAGAGCATAGTCTGGTAGAAGACATAGGCTACTTTTTATCCCGGGAATAATTACGGTTCCCGTGGGATTCATTAATTTAGTTTTTTTTTCCTCGATCATTCTGCCTCGGTTCAACATATCTTATTGAAATTTGGCACAGATATAAAACAATGTCTGGAGTACACATGGGATAAGATTCCCCGAGAAATGTCCGGTTTCCAAGGGATACGTAGCTTTTTGTTATTTATATAGTTCGTATGTTTTCTACCACGCGGACGAAGTCGCGGGCAACAGCTAGTATCTAAATATTAGTTAACAAGCAGCTTAGAGCGGGCACAACTTTGACTAAACTATCCCACAACTGTTTAGTTGCGCTTTGATTTCTAAGAGCTTATATGGAGGTGCGCACATTACTCGATTTTTAGTTGTGCAACTAAACAATTGAATTGGCTGCGAAACAATCGACAATCGCACAGCAGTTGTGTGACCGTTTAATCAAAATGTGTGCGCACGCTCTTACGTAGATTTTTTCCATATAGCCATTAATTATTAACGATTATGACGTAAGTTTGATTTATAACGCTCATAATGTTTGTAATAAATTTTAATTTTGTTTATATTTAAATTTTAAAGAACTATCTTAACGCAGAATACTCAAACGAATTTTAAACACTACGCTTTGTGAGTATACAATCTGACAGAGAACATTTTAATGGAATTTGCAGTCGAAACGTCGTCTTATTTAAATATCGTTTCAGTACTTAGCTGGAAGCTTTTTTATCTGTTTTTAGTTTGTTATTTTCTAAGAGTTACTTCATTGTTAATTACTTTTTACCCGACTGAACAAGACTTGTCTGCTCTATTGTAATCCTTGTTTGATAATTTTAAACAAGGATTCACTCTTTCATTGTTCAGGGTTTATTATATTTAACTATAACACGTTTACAGAATTTCAGACATCTAGAAAAAAAGGTTGATTACGTACTAAAGTTGCCCTCATTTGTAGAAACGTAGGTTATTTATAGAACGCATGCTTGCAACTAAGCCGGAAAGCACGACTGATTGTAGGTACAATCAGGAAATCTGACAGTGTCCCACAATAAAATATAAAGTCTTATGAATATTTGATATATAGGACGCGAAACAATAACCAAAAACAAAAAATACGATTGTACAAAATACATCGGTCGGTACACACTGGTAATTGTTGAGTGCAAAATACAACCTTTTTTGGCTGACAAGCAGTACAAACACAGCCTAGGTTGCATACTGGCCACCAAGATATTTGAGTAGTGTCTTATTAAAAATAATAAAAGGAAAAGACTCATACAAGAGTCAAGATGTAATCGCGATATAGTTTTGTTAAATGATTTGTAAATATGAAAGTTGAAAGAAAGATGTTTAAGTTAGGAGAAAAGTTTTGTTTTGTATTTTTGGCTGCCGCGCTTTCTCTAACAAGTTGCTTTTAGATTATTTTGTTGTATGTGTAACTCACTGCCACTTAATTATTATTTACTAGCTGTTGTTTGCTTTCTATTAAAAAATCATAGCCTTATTTCTCACTGATATTGTAGCTTTTAAATGGTGTAAGATTTTTGTAATCGGCCAAGTAATTTTTGGTTTATTTCAATATACTCGTATACAAAAACACAAATCTTTCCTCTTTATAATAGTAGTATAGATATGGATAAGTGGCGGAATTTATCTCGTTGCAAGGAATAAGGCAATATTTCTGTAATTGGATTACCGTGTATTTCCGCGATTGTACCGTTACTGAGATTTTCTAACAGAGAATTTAAAATTCTATTTTTAAGAAGGTGACAATGTAGTTAACGATATGATATTGAGTTACGTAAATTAAAATATATACAAGTTTTAAATCTACGTTGATGTTATAAAGAGGAAAGATTGGAATATTTGTATGTATTGAAATAATTTAAAAACTATTGCCCGATTTTTAAATTTGTCACCATTCCCCAGTCACCAAAGCTCCTTGATCCCTGAGTAACATAGGCTATATCTTTTACAATTCATAATTTCACGTGGGAGAAGTCGCGAGAAACAATTAGTTATATGTAAAGTTTAATTTTTTCATATACTAACCTTGACCCGAATTAAAATTAAATGTAATTTACTAAAACAACTTTACTGGCTGCATGCACATAAAACTGTGGGCCGAACCAATTTACCTAATTTAGATAGAACCTTTGCCCTTGTTGAACATTATTGGATTTAAAACGATTTAATGGTAAATTAAAATTTGATTGCCCAAATAATAGCCTTATTATATGTTCCCTTGCGGCTTCATCCTCATGGTCCCACATTTAGGTTTTTCAATTTATTTACCCCCTTAGTTCAATAGCGTAAAAATCTATAGCCTAAAGCGTGTCGTAAGTGTATGGCTTTTTACTAAAGAAAGATTTATTCGAAAATATACTGCGTTTGCTGACATCCTACGCCACAAAGTAGTGTGTTTACGCTTTATTATATTAGTATACACTAGTATAGTAGTCTATACTAATATAATAAAGCGTAGTATATAATATATAACTTCATATAGAAAATAACTGTGCATATAAATTCTTGCTATCTAACTAAATGACGCACATTAAGAGTACAAATTTATAGACACTTTTAAATAGTTATTTTACTAAGGCTGTTTTTATTGCTATTTTTGGTTCTCCACAGACAAAGACGCGAACAAAAGCTAGTTATAGCAAAACACATAAAAATACAGTCATCCTTATAATTCTATGTAACAAATCCGATGACAATTTCTGTTAGTTTTAGCAGTGGAAATACAATTTTCATCTAAAAAGTAACCCTTTTTATGCATGTCCAAAGTAAGTCATATTTATGAATGAGATTCGAAGATAAAAAGACAAGTTTTATGAAAATATACGACCAAATATGCAAACTATCGATGGAAAGATTTCCCATAGGACAATAGTAAATGTAGAATTGTATTCTTTTTAGGAAATTGTTACAGAACTTTTTGCTTTTGTATCATAATCTAATGCAATGAAACATAAAAAAAAGTATTTTTGAAAATACATTTTCTACTATTTCGTACTAATAAAGTATAGTTAGAGAACACGCCTTTGACCTAGAAAGAGATGGATGGATTGCGTGAAAGGTGACATGATCAAGACGGGAGTGATGACTGAGATGACGTATAGAGTGTGGAGGACAAAAACCTGTTGCGACACTACGGGAGTAGGATAAGGAGAAAGATGATGACACGCCTTTGATTAAACTATCTGGATTGTCAATTGTTTCATAGCCATTCAACTGTTTAGTTGCACAACTGAAAATCGAGTAGTATGCGCCTCCATATAAGCTCCTAGGAATCAAAGCGAGACTAAACGTGTGTGCGATATTTTATTCAAAGGTGTGCGCGCGCTCTAAAACTTTTGTAGATAAAAATTAGAACTTCACTTAAATCGTTATGTTAAGAGTTTTGCCTACACTTGTATTATTTAACTGGACAGTTAGATATTCAGTTATAAAATGTTTATTAAAGTAATTGTCAAGTCCACAAATTTTTAACTTTTGTTTGAATATCAATTTATTTTGGTTGCTCTACCTCTGCTCTTTTGACCTACTTCAATCCCTTTTCCTTCCCATCCTTTTTCTTGTACGAAAAGCATGGTAAGGGAACGTGGATTTGACGGTGCAGAAGACGCATAGGAAGGGGAAATATCCTCTTTATGTGCGTCTCCTTATCCGTCGATCAAGGGTAGACAACGCATCCGCTATTGCGAATGTCTATGGGCAGAGGTCGCTTCGCTATTTAAGCGGATTCAGGTGTCCGCTTGCTCGTTTGCCACCTTATAATATAAAGAAATATACTTATTACATGCATATTTTTATCTCTGTTTTTTGTTAGAGAAAGAAAGGGATGTATATGTTTTTTAACAACTGCTTTACCTTTACTTTGATACCAGATGCTAGGAGAAGTTTTATTAGTTCAATGTTTTCGTTTTCAATTGCAGCGATTAGTGCAGATCTGTTGAGCGGGTCCACGCAGTTTATGTCGAGGATCTCCGGCGTTGATGCGTACTGGTCTATCAATCTAAAAAAGCATTAATTATTAAAATAATACTTAATCTAGCGTAATCTTTACTTATATTATAAAGAGTAAAGATTCGTAGTTTTGTATGTATTGTAACTCAAAAACTACTAAGCCGATTTGAAATATTTTTTCACCGTTAGAAAGGTATCTGTGAATAACATAGGAATAGTTTTTAACAGATGAAATCGTGAGCAACAGCTAGTAAGATAATAAGTAGCTAGTGTATATACTATTAGGGTATAAAACCATTTTGTTTTAATATGAGTAGAATTGTTATTAGTTTCTTACTATTATTGTAGTTATTTTTTAAAATTTGCACATTTTTAGATTTAACACACGGATTTTAAGGGTGGTTTCCACTGTATTCAAAGCTTCTATTGTAATTCGTCTCCTTTCAACACAAAGGGTATGTGAAATGTGAGAGTTCAATAAATAACAAATCGAATACACAGTATATGGGACACGGTCAGTGATAACGCAGCGGCGTGTAAGAATAAATAAGATTAAAGCTAACCTTGTAGTGATTCCCTGTACATTGGACGTGACTTATACGTGACTTGTAGTCACTTATATGTGACTTATAGACTGAATACAATACGATTCTTATCCGGCTTTTGGCCAGTCACTGTGAATATTTTTAAATCCTTATTCTGGATGTTTTGACGCATATTCTCAGATATTTTATTGTAACCTTTTGTGTCTGAGCGGCTATATTTTTTCTGAATGATTTTCATCACAGTTATTAATAACACATAATTGTCTGCAAATTGGTCCGCGCGGAGTTAGTTAATTTAATTGCCTATGAGTTCTTTTACAAATTTAAACAAGATTAGTTGAACCGTTCTGGAGATATAGTAAAATATCCATTTATTTAATACTAGCTGTTGCCCGCGACTTCGCCCACACAATATTGAATAAAAAGTAGCCTATATTATGCCCGTCTATGTCAGCTACCCTTCAGTGAAAGTTCGGTCGATATCGAGATTACCCGGAACAAACACGGCTTGCGGACAGACAGGCAAACAAAAAAAATTTTAATGCGATTTTCGTTATCAGCGACGCAAATACACCATCTGGTGTAAAAATCTCGAGTTTTTGTCTTGATATTACGAACAGACACTCCAATTTTATTATATGTCAAGAAGATGTTTTCTTGTCTAAATATTGCAATAACGGAAACTCGACGGAAATATTACGATATTGAAAAAAAATCCATAAAGGCTGAAACACACGATGGTAATGAAAATCACCGCTTAGTATCCCAACCGTGTGTAAAGTCGATCTGTAGTTATTGTTTACACAGTGACTTTGACCTGGTAGTCTGAGAGGATTACCCGGGGCTTCAGCGATAGTACAGCGTGCCGATTTAATGCCAGCCTTAGTGTCACGTGTGTCAACTGTTTTATTGTACAAGGAAACAATAGCTTCAATTTCATGCCTTTAACCTCATCCTAACTTTCTAGAAGATTCTTTAATCAGGTATATATTTTAGAATCTTTTCTGTATTAATCCAATAATATTTATCTAGCACATTGCCAGGGGAGGATAGTAGAAGGAGCTGCCCCCTAGATAATTGAAAAATGTAAAATCTAAAATTACTACGACAGATCTAAAAAACTACCCCATACCTAGATTTTATTAGGTCATGGTAAATGGTGTATCGCTGCTACAAGAATTTAGTGCTGATGGCAGCATTTAGCGACTACATATTTTACATACATTTTTTGTATGTCTCGTTCTGTGTATGGCAGTAAACTGATCGTATATAAACGCTTCATGCTGTCGCTAAAGATTATAAGAGTCTGTGCGTGGTACTTCTAACATACTTTTTAACAGTAGCGTAGTCTCCTCGATCTGCATTCAGTAGGAACGATTTCTCCTCTCTCGTGAGTGCCTTCTCGTAGACTTGTCGTAAGTCGTGCTGGCTGTTCCTGAGGGCTTCCTGGGAACTCCCCAGGAGCTCCTCCCTGGACCCCCGATTCATTCTTGCCTGGAACAAAATTGAAGTTACTGCTACATCGAACAATGAGAGAAGAAGATAAGGTTCTTTATTGGTGTTGGTCAATGGTCATGGTCAATGGTGATATGTCCTTTCAATGGTTATCTTGTAGTTTTAACATATTGATATATTTCAAACTGTAGGTCCACTACAAACGCACTGTTTTGATATTTTATCTAAAGTATATAGCTGGCTTAAGGTATCGTTGGATGTGTAGTGATTTAAAAAAATATAGACGTAGTAACCTCAACCAATCATACTTCATATTATTATTAATTAATGTTATAAATGCGAAAGTTTAGATGGATGAATGTTTGTTAGAGTTTGTAGCCTAAACGGCTGAACAGATTTCGATAAAATTTGGTATAGATGTAGAGAATAGTCTGGACGAACACATAGGCTACTTGCATTTGTTTTCTTTAGTTCCGCGCGGACGGATTCGCGGGCAAAAGCTCTTGATTACTAAAATTTTCAAGTGCGTTGTAGATTCATTTATTTTTTCTTGCAGTAACTGTAATTATGAGGTAATGAAAATGCTAGGAAGTGAACAAGGCTTTGAATTAATCAATAGAAGATATAGATGCATTTAAAGTTATGCAGATGTACGGCTTCCACTTTAATGTACCTTGAGTTTATAATCTTCTTTAAAGGTCGGGACAAAAGTAAACATGTAATTGTTTAGTTTTATTGTTAAAACACAACATAGGTAAATTGCAAAACCAACCCTAGGTTGACAAAATCGTTTAATTTCCACAAATTTATAGTCATGATAAAAAAAATAAAAGAAAACATGCAGACTTGCATACAGCTTTTGGGAACTGGGTCAAAAACTAACTTAATCGAATACTGAAATCTATTATAAACATTTCGTTTTATAAACGCAGTTTACAATTTGAAAAATGTCAAATGTTACTGAAATTTTGAGAAGCATGGCCTTGTCATTTAATGCTGGGTTTCTGAAGTTTTGGCTTATTTTGGCATTACCTAGCGCTTCATTAGTGTTAGTAACCTGTTTCAACGTAAAACTGAAGTTACGTAGCTCGGAAACGCATATCATTTATCGAACTAAATACACTAGTAGTAGTAGGGGCTACGGTTTCCGTAACTCCACGACTAGCGTACCAAAAACACTAACGAATGCTTAAACGTAGCTGAGAAACCGGGCATAAGACGCTCTTATTTAACCCTTAAATGCATGATGTATCTATACATCTGTCTTTTCTTCTTTAAACAGACTGTTTTGATAAAACATTTTTTTTTCTTTTTTTTCCCTTAATCTATCTTCAATTTACTACCCGTTTCAAATTGTGGTATTTAAAAAAAATCATGCAATTAAGAGTAAAATGTCGTTTTAATATTCTCCTATAAACAAATTAGAGTGAGTACGTATTAATTACCAGTTAGAGACCGCTGAACAGTTAATTAATAGGTGACAAAAATATTAACCCCTCGAGTATATTTGACAGTAGTGTAAATGTTTGTAAAACGCAAACACGAAGAGAGAGAGAGAAAGAGGTTACTCTTTCAGTATTGCTGCTAGGTTAGAATTATTTGTCTAAGTTCAAAATCTATACTAATATAAAGAGGAAAGATTTGTATTTTTGTATGTATTGAAATATCTCAAAAACTACTAGGCCGATTTTAAAAATTCTTTCATCGTTAGAAAGGTAATTTATCTGTGAGTAACATAGGCTACATTTTTTATTATTTTATAATTTCACGCGGGCGAAGTCGCAAGCAACAGCTAGTAATATTATAAATGTGAAAGTTTATATGGATGTTTGTTAAAGTTTATAGCCTAAATGGCTGAACGGATGTCGGTGAAATTTGGTACAGATGTAAAGAATAGTCTGGAAGAACACATAGACTAATGGATTTGTTATTAACAATTCAACTCTTAGAGTCGCAAGCGAAAGCTACTTTTGTATAATTAAAAAACGTAATTTATTAGTGTTTTATGTAGCGTTATATGTTTTTATCAAAATATACATACCAGTAATAACACGAATAGTAAATTAACTAAAAACTGCACACAAAAACTAAAAGTAACAAGCTTCTTATTGTGTTTTACAGGAAAATGTACGATCAAATCAAAGAGACGGGTATTACTGAAGAAAATTCTTATCAAGTAAATAGGGTAGTGGTAAATAAACAAAGGAACGTTTGAATATCATTACGTAGTTTGACAACAAACGAAACTATGTACGGTCCCTTTCACTCGTCTCCGAAAAATTGAGATAGCAAATATACTCTCACTAATGTACCGTACCACTGTTTCCGCACTAGGCGGTCCTTTTATCTGAAAACTGAATTTAAAAAATTAAAACAAAGATATAAATAAATAAATATATTAGCAATATAAATTGAAAAAAGAGTGTTAAAACGTTAAAATTAAAATGTAAAAAAATGAAAGAAAGTAAAAAAGGCTTTTTATTTTTATAATGTACCGTTGACTAGAATTCCAATAATCTCCCAACAAAATTAGTACTAATTTTATTTTCACGTCGACGAAACTATACTAATATTATAAAGAGGAAAGATTTGTATTTTTGTATGTTCAACACATACTAACGACTATAACTCAAAAAATACTGCTCCGATTTCAAAGATTCTTACACCATTAAAAAGCTACGTTAATACTGAGTTACATAGGCTATATTTATAAATGTGCACGAAGTTGCGAGCAACAGCTAGTCTATGCTTATATAATGTAGAGGAAAGATTTCTATTTTTGTATATATTGAAATAACTCAAAAACAACTAGGCCCGTTGCAAAAATTCTTTCACCATTAAAAAGCTACGTTATCATTGAGTAACATGTGCTACATTTTTATTATTTTTTTTTATTTCAAGGGGACGAAGTCGCGAGCAACAGCAAGTAATAAATAAAGAGGTTTTCAAGTAACAATACACTTCTAACATCTTTGTATGCTGAAAAATTGTAAGGTTGTGAACACATTTCGTAACGGGACAAAGCATTCTTGACAATGGGAAAGGTTGAACAGATAGAAATCTTAAGCATATCATGACGTAATATAATCCCAGCTGATTTATGTACCGAAGACCGTTTCCATGACTGATGTAGTTATTTTTGAACGGATTGTAGACTAGTTTTATCAAATTGTATTATAAAACTAGCTGTTCCCGTGCGGCTTCATCCGCATGACATTATGAAAATTTTATTTTATTGTTTATGTTTGTCATATTATCAATAGCAAATGTCAAAATGACATGACGTGACAAACTTTGGCAATCTTGCTTCCTTGGTGTTGGCAACAACTCATGGTCTCTTTCCCGCATTGGGGTTTTTATCCAAAATATTTACCCACTAAGTTTAATGGCGTGAAAATATATAGCCTAAAACGTGACGTAAGTGTAGGGCTTTTTATTAAAAAAGTAATTATTCAAAAATATGCTGTAATTGCTGACATCTTAGGCAACAAAGAAGTGTGTGTTTACGCTTTATTATAATGGTTTAAATTGTATATAGTGGCTTTTTCAAAGAAAATTATGTTGTTCTACGTAAAAAACTATTTGATAATCAAAATAATTTTAACAGATAGTAATAAGTTTTTCGGTATCAGATAGATTCAAGGTGAATAAAAGGATAATTATGCCAAAAAATGCGTTGTTTTCGAAAGATCTAAGTTTTTTTTTGTATGTAAGTACTCACTGTCGTGTTCATATCGAACCGGACGCGAACTTTCTTATCCTTTTTACGTTTCTTCATTTTTGTATTGTATTTTCACATAATTAAAAAAAACAACCACAAACAAATTCTACTTAAATCTAAAACAGATTGTAGATTTTCACATTTTTGAAATTAACTTTTAAACGTAAAAGACGATTCGAATTTCGTATTAAATATATTATCGAGACATTTCGCAGTTCACATCACTAACAGATCACAGAACAGTTGTATCTATTATAAAAGAGATATTTTTCACAAAGTACACAAACATGTTTGTATTGGATTTTATTAATCTGCGACGTATTGTTAGAGCTGTACGAATTTTAGTACTGCCCACGAGCAAACCGTGTTAGAACTGAAGTTTGACGGGCTATTTTTAAATTGATATATAGTTTTATGAATGACTGTTTGGATGACTCATATTGGCTGTATTGGACTTAAGGGAATTATAGGAACATCGAATGGTACAATTAATTATTAATTTTTACAGTTCTTTTGCAGTGAAATTGTAAAAATACAAATTTCATAGTTTAATATAATTCAGGATAAGATACGAAATGAGTATATTAGAGGAAGTTTGAGAGTAGCCCCAGTGGTTGAGAAAATAAGGAGTAAAAGGTGAGAGTGGTATGAGCATGTTATGAGAAGGGATGTAACAAGAAGGACGTTAGTTATGAATGTGGAGGGATACACCAGTAAAGGTAGACTTAGAAAGAGTTGGATGGATTGCGTGATGACATGATCAAGAAGGAAGTGATGACTGGGATGACGGATGATACAGTGCTTTTGAGGACGAAAACCCGGTGCGCCGACCCTACGGGAGTAGGATAAGGCAGGGGAGATGATGATAGTTTAGTTTAGTCATGCTAAAATTAAATTCTTACTAGAACTTTTTATTGTTATTTACATACTTTTTGTTAACGTGTTTAGGGTTTTCTTTTAATGTTTAATACCGTAAATGTAAAATACCGTTAGAAGTTATTTCCACGTGGTATTCTAATGGAATAAAAGGGATGGCAAATAAAATGTGGTTTTCCCTGATAGTGTTGGAAATTGCATTACAATTTGTGTTCAAAGCATAGCGTATTTTCATACTTTTAAACTGCTAGCTGTTGCTTGCGATTTCTTCAACTTGAAATTAAAAAAAAATCGACTGCGTAACTCAGTGATGACGTAGATGAATGGTGAAAGAATTTTTTAAATCTGCCCAGTAGTTTTGAGATATTTCAATTTATAAAAAAAATTAAAAAAGACAATTTTTTCCTTTTTATAACATTAGTATAGATTGATGTTTTTCTTTCTTTGTTATTGAGGCAGGTTGTGTTAAATTTAAGCATTGCAACAGACACTTTTGTGTAAAACTCAATACTTTCTTATGTCGGACACATGGCCGATTTATCTTTGATCGTGCACGGTGCTCAGAGCTTGTTTACGCAGTAAAAACGTCAAGCCCAAAACGACAGTTAACGTCTACGAATTAGGAATTTACAGTATACGTTGATTCGTTGAACGTTTACAGCATGCTTTATATTACGACTAGCTTTCGCCCGCGACTCCGTTTGCGTGGAATTAAAAAAAACAAAGCTGAGTACAGTATATGTTCTTCCAGACTATCCTCTACGTATATGCCAAATTTCATCGAAATCCATTCAGCCGTTTAGGCTACAAACTCTAACAAACATCTATCCATCTAAACTTTCTCATTTATAATATTAGTATGATTTAGTATAACACTATCTGTTAAATAATGACAATAGTAAATGCATGTCATTCCGGAGTGAAACACCAATGAAGTGTGACGTCACTAGTCATATCCAATCGTCTAGGTTACTGGAGTTGTCATTAGAAATGTCATACAAAAACTATAAGTAGGATAATAAGCATTACCAATCCGTGTTTGTCGGGTGAAAAAGGCACATTCAAGTAAAATTTAATAAACAAAATCCGACTTGAAGGACCAAAATACAAAGAATTACAATACTTTGATGCAGTCTCCTGTGTCAGTAAATAATGATGTCTAACAACAAAAAAGTATGTTAAACAGTTATTATTCCAAAAAAATCGTTAGACACTGTTTAGTTAAACACGTGTTTTAACTATGACTGCTGCTGAATAAATGGACGCCAACGTGGTTATGTGTTTGACTATAAAGATGACTTCTGCTTTCGGTATAAGTACTCTATTATTTTGTACAAATGAGCTACCGGAAATCTAGGCATAAAATGTTTTGAAAGATGTGATTTTAATTTGTCAAAAATCTTTTTAGTCGCTAGAGTCACATAGGGTTGACAAATTACGTTAAAATTTATTTGAAATCTATCTTTTTTATAGATCTAGAATGATCTAATCAAACTGCTATGATACGAAAAGCGGTCAGTCGAAATGTTTATATCAATATTCAGAGCGTCCATATGCCATTGCATTGCAATATATTTCACAAATCATAAAACTATACGAGTGAGTGATGTAACGACTTTGATACTATTTCAGAACATCCCGATGAGAAGCCAAATCTCTATCAGATACACGTGTTTATATTACAAAATATTGCATCGAATTGTAACCGTTTTCACTGCCGAAACATTTTATCTCATTGAAACAATAGACGTATGTCTTCGAACAGACTTTTTGACCGTGGAAACCGACGGTATCTTGCTCAATTGCTTGATAATTGATATAGAAATATAAAAGCTTTCGCCTGCGACTCCGTTTGCGTGGAATTAAAACAAAAGTAAGAAGCCTATGTCTTCTTCCAGAGTATCCTTTACATCTATATCAAATTTCTTCGAGATTAGTCGTCGTATATTTAGGCTACCTATATTTGTGTTTTTTTTTTTTAAATTACACGGGTACGGATTCGCCGGCGACAGCTAATATTATAAAGGGTCAATTTGCAAGATCAGTTTATGTGTTGAGTTCGTGATTTACTGAAAATTTGATGTTGAAATCTGGAATACTCAGAAAGTTGGTACTTCAACAGTGGTAGTGCCCGCTTTAACATCTTAGCACGAATGGGCCGGCACGCCCGGTGTAATACCACGACCACACAGAAGACAGGCGTGAAATGGAAGCAATTCCGTGTTTCGTCTGATGAGTGTGGTGCCGGAGGCCTAATTTAAGTCCCTTTCTCTTTACCACCCTTTTCTTATAAGGAGAGGTTGGGAAGGGAAAGTGGATTTGACGGTGGATGAGATGCATAGGAAGGGGAAATGTCCTCTTTATGCGCTTCTCCTCCTCCGTCGTATTATGGTAGGCAACGCATCTGCAATTGCGGATGTCTATGGGCAGCGGTCGCTTCGCCATTTTGGCGGTTTCAGGTGGCCGCTTGTTCGTTTGCCACCTTATGTTATAAAAAAAAACTTACCTTAAATAATTCGGTCAGGCACTAATTCATGTTTGCTTGTCACTTTGAGTTCCAGTTTAGTATTAGAAGTACCGAATTCCGTGTAGAATTACACTGGTGCGTTTTGTCGTGTCCTACGGGACACTGGTCAGACGATATGCTAAGTGAATACCACGTTAATCGAATTTTCAAAGAGGGCTCGTCGCAAGTTCACGTAGGGCTGTGACTGGGGAAAAGTTATCGATAGTTTTTTGCATGAAAGGTAATTAATATAATTTAGTACGCTATGTTATCAATACGAATTAATTGTAAATTTAACCAAATGTAATTCTTTATGTGTCTTCCATATTTTATTTGAGATATTATAGTTACTACCAATTTTACAATTATTACGCTTCCAGTAGACACAAACGTAATCATTTTTTCATACCGGTTGTACGAATTTCAGTGCTAGAACATGTATTTCATTATTAAATAATAAGTATACTAGTTTACCGTTTTTTGTGCTTTTCAGTCCTGTTAATTTGTATTTGGAACAGATAGGGAAACATCGATCCATGAATTTCGAAGCCATATTCGTAATTAATTAAAAAAATTAACAATTTAAGTATTTCATTTTTTTATTATCGATATTTCCGGGTGATATTCACAACACTAGTTGGCAAGCCACCGCTAATGCCATTAATGTAAGTCCGTCGGCGGCCACTGTGTCGATACGTATCATTTGTTTCGTATCGGAAACAACATGTCCGTGAAACGTGCCATTTAAATTGTACCTACGTTTTGCGTATCCATTTCGACATCGCCGAATTTATTGAACTAAATGTTATACTACTAAATGTTTATAAAGGCCGCTAAAGTTTTTACTGAACAGTCGACTTATCCAGTTTTACGTGTGTATGCAAGAGCAACTGTCAGTTGATCTGTTTTAAAGTTTGGCATACACACGCATTTCACCCAGGATCAGTTCGGTGGCTCAGTCAAAACTGTCAGTACTGAGCGTATTTAGCGGGTTTTAGTGTTGTTTTAACTCTTAGAAGTATGGTCACTAACTAATTAACTTCTTACTTTAAGGTTTTTTAATAATAGCGATATATGTCTGTTGAATAATAAAAGACAGTAATAAAGTGTAAACACACTACTTCGTTATAGTAATCAGATAGCAGCAACCAATCAAGCCGAGGTTCGGCGCTCTCGGGCACCCTTGAATCGGAAAGCTAAACGCGTATTGAGTGACAGCCCAAGCCGAGGTCCCCTCTCGGGGACCCTTGTGCTTAGTCACTCCATGGAGCGACCACCGAAGCGATCTAAGAGCTCGGTGGCCTCCCAATCCGGTAATAATAACGAAGTAACGGCCCGAGCCGAGGCTCCTGAGGGAGCCCTCGAGCCTAGTTACTCATAGACGAGGTTTAGGCTAAGCGCCATCTGCGCTCGGCCACCTCAAGCCCGGTGTATCTGTAAATGCCTCTTCAAGGCAAACTGTGACAACTCAGTCACAAAAAAAACTACTTCGTGGCGTAGGATGTCAGCATTCACAGCATATTTTCGAATAATCCTTTTTTTAATAAAAAGCCCTACACTTACGACGCGCCTTAGACTATATATTTTCACGCTATTTAGCTAGGGGTTTAAATGAATTGGAAAAAACCTTCATGTGGGAAAAGGACCATAAGCTACAAGCTGCCAACATTAAGAAAGCTAGGTTATTATTGTCACGGTGATTTTATAATTTCATGCGGATGAAGCTACATGGTTTTGGTAGTTGATACGGTAAATAAATGTAACAATCCATAAACCAGGCCCATAGTGACGACATGTTTTATGAATATGCCTCGGTAATAAAAAAACTATTTAGAACTTGAGTTTTTATTACGGCACTAAATAATATTCAGTACCAGCTTCGGTATTTTAGGAATGAATATGAAAGTATATCGGAAGCTATTCTACATTATTAATTAATGGCCCAAATCTATGTGAAAAACACATATTTTCTCAACCTAATACAATAAAATTTATTGTAAAAGAGATGAGGTAGTAAAAAAAAAATATTTCACCTGTACTTTCTTTGACAGGTACTATATCAGTTGTCAAGTTATGTACCTCATGTCCTCGTTTTGACATGTAATAAAACATTTTACAAAATTATAATAAGCTCCATCTTTTGTTATGAAATAAACGAACAGTGGTAGAGCCTGCTCTAACATCGTCGCACTACAGGGTCGGCTCGCCCAGTGTAATACCACGACCACACAGAAAACAGACGTGAAGTGGAAGCAATCCCGCGTTTCGTCTGATAAGTGTGGTGCCGGCCTAATTTTAATCCCTTACCCTTTTACCCTTAAGAGAAAAGGATGGGAAGGAAAAGTGGATTTGACGGTGGAGGAGACGCATAGGAAGAGGAAATGTCCTCTTTATGTGCGTCTCCTCCTCCGTCAATTAAGGGTAGGCAACGCATCTGCAATTGATGTTTATGGGCAGTGGTCGCTTTCCACTTCGGTGGATTTAGGCGTCCGCTTGCTCGTTTGCCACCTTATATTATAAAAAAAAAACTAAAGAGTATTATGAAATAAAATTTAAACATTTTAATAATACTTAAGGATATCTATTGGCAATTAATTTAAATAAAATTAATTACATTGACCTGTGGTTTTAAAAATCTAACAACAGTAAGAGTTAGTGGGATTACTTGAAAAATGTGTCAAGTGAAGTCTATTATGCCTCTTCTATATATTTTATGAATCTCCGACCTAATATTACAAGGATTACGATACGTAATTGACGTTTACCACAATTTTCAGGCAATCCACTTGAAACTGTCTGTCCTCACTGGATTAAGTTCGTGTATATTTTAAACTAGCTTTTGCTCGTGACTTCGCCCGCGTGAAATTATAAAATAATAAAAAAGTAACCTATGTTACTCACAGATAAATTACCTTTCTAACGGTGAAAGAATTTTTAAAATCGGCCCAGTTTTTGAGTTATTTCAATATGTACAAAAATACAAATCTTTCCTCTTTATAATCTTAGTATAGATGAGACATTCAAGTATTTTGTTTTTAATATTAAAAAAGGTAATGAATAGTAATTATGAATGCAGAGTAATATTCAAGAGTAAGTAATGTAGAGCCGTGAAAGATAATCTAATTTGTCCTACGTTGCCGCACTGCACGTGGGAAAGGTGAGGGACGGTATGCAACTGCACGCCCCTAAGTACATCGCTTCTCAAACTATATCGGTTTGTCAAGTTTTCATACCCAGAACAACATGTTCAATAAAAGTAACAAAAATACATGTTTGAGTAAAAAGGACGGAATCGCGGACAAAAGTTAGTCTACATTTACACTAATAAAATAAATCGTAAACACACATTATTTCGTGGCGCATGATGACAGCAATTACAGCATATTTTTAAATAATTATTTCTGTAATAAAAAGCTTACGATACGCTTTAGGTTATATGTTTTCACGATGTTAAAAGTAGAGGATAAATAAATTGTAAAAAAACCATGTAAGTAAGGAACCATGAACAACAAGCTGTCAAAATTAAGGAAGCAAGGCCATGCTTGTTATTTGTGCATTTGATTTTTTTGCAATTGAAAATTATAAAAAATAAAATAAAGTTTTGTTAATCTCATGCGGATAAAGTCCATTCCAATTGTATTAACAAGCCATTCCAATTGTATTAACAAGTATCAATGTACTATAGTTTACAATTTCGTGCTACATAGTTTGAGAACCACTGGTTCGTTGTATAATAACAAGCTAAGGCGTTGCCAACATGTGTCCGGCTCAGGGATGTCTGTAATCCGTTTACGCAGTTATCCAATCTGACTGTTTATTTACTATAACAGATTAACTGTCGCGATCTGTTTTATCCAGTACTGAAGGGCAATTACTGATTATCTGGTATGTACCTTGGTCTGTGTACAGTTTTATTGTTTTACTAGCTTTCGCCCGCGACTCCGTCCGCGTGGAATTAAAAGAAAAGTGAATAGCCTATGTGTTCTTCCAGATTATCCTCTATATCTATCCTCTTAATCCGAATATCATCGAAATCCGTCCAGCCGTTTAGGCTACAAACTCTAACAAACATCCATCCATCCATTTATAAATGTGAATGTTTAGATGGATGGATGGATGTTTGTTGGAGTTTCGATGAAATTTGGTATAGTCTGTAATAAAAAATAGTCTGTAAGAACACATAGGATACTCATTTTTTTTTAATTCCGCGCCGAGTCACGGGCGAAAGCTAGTTCGAAATAAAGCTATTATCCAAAAAATAAAGATTATTTTTTTAAATTTTGGCTACTCATATTCTGTTCCTTTAGTGTTGCGCTGTTGTTTATGGGCGTCGAAGATTCCCACCACTCGTTTGCTCAAAAAAATCAATATTCAAATATTCTCGAAAGTTCTTAAATAAGTGGATGCAAAGATTTATTATTGCTACAATTATAATAGAGTTTAAAGCCGATGTACTTTACAAAATGAGATTAGATCGGACTTATCAAAACCGCTACGAACTCGTTGCAATTAGCGTTTGTTGAAGCCAAATAAAATTTTATCTATTAAGTTGAAAGTGAGGACACACTTGGCTTGGCAACAGATTTTTACATATAATAATAGTAGTAATAGCTCGCTAGACAGTTGGATTAAGGGCCCGATTCAAAAGGCGGTTATTTTAGAAACCGCACGAATAGTGAGGAGGTTCCTGTCTGCAGCCCTGACCACAGGTTGCTTCAGTCATCGGATTCCGCAGCCGGTGGACTTCTATTTTTTTATATAATATGATTTAATTTGTTATTTTTTTTAAATAAAAAATCATGTGAAATATATTATACATAAAAATAAGAAAATAAAGATATGAGAGAAGTAGTAATAGTAATAGTAGATTACATATTTTTATTAAGGAAATAAATGTAATGAAAACTGGCTTTCGCTCGCGACTCCGTTCGCGTGAAGAAAAAACAAAAGCAAATAGTCTATGTGTTCCCCTTAGACTATGCTCTACATCTATTCCAAATTTCATCGAGATCTGTTCTGCCGTTTAGGCTACAAACTCTAACAAACATCTATCCATCTAAACTTTCGCATTTATAATATTAGTATGATATTGTTCATTTGGCGAATTTACTTTATCATGAATACTTTAAAGGTTAACGGGGGTTGAATATGAATTCAGAATTCACATTTCTTAAACGGCTTTCAAGTGATTCTAGCGGCCTTTCCAAATATGTTATTCAAACATTATTTCAACCCGAGAAAATGTTTGGTAAGTAAAGTGTAGTAGGTTTTATTAAAACGTATAATGCAAATTGCAAGATGAATTTATAGCCATAGTTGCTTTTGCCCGCGACTCTGCGTGGAATTAAAAAAAAATTAGGGAGCGTATGGGCGTAATTAGGAAACGTATAAATTAAAAAAAGTAGGTAGCGTATGTGTTCTTCTAGACTATCCTCTATATCTGTACCAAATTTCATCGAAATCCGTTCAGCCGTTTAGGCTACATACTCTAACAAACATCCATCCATCCATCTAAACTTTCACATCATACTAATATTATAAATGCGAAAGTTTAGATGAGTTTGTAGCCTAAACGGCAGAATGGATTTCTATAAAATTTGGCATAGATAGAGAGTCGCGGGCGAAAGCTAGTTTATAATATTAGTATGAAATATGATTAGAAAATCAAAAGAAAAAGTAATACGATAGCTTTACGAATTCAGTTGTAACTTAAACAGTGAGTTTCTTTCAGGAAAATCCCTTTAATGTATGGATATAACAAGGAAGTGATACACTGATACTATATTCTATATAAAATCCCATTAAAACGTGCTATGTAAATTACTAGCTGTATTTCGCGACTTAGTCCGCATGGAATTAAAAAAAAAACATAAAAAACATAGCCTATGCTACTCATTGATAACATAGCTTTGTAATGGTGCATGGATTTATTAAATCGGCTCAATAGTTTTTGAATTATTTTAATACACACAAAAGTCTAAAATCCAAATTTGTCCTCTTTATAATTAGTACAGACAAAAGAAATTACAAGACATTAAAATGTCAAACTGTAAGCAGCTCTTACAAAGCAAACTGTTTAAGATTCGTTTCAGTATTCAGCTGCAAGCGTTTATAAGATTGATAGTTGTATAGAGTAATCAATCCGGGTTTGTGAATTGACCCGTAAATGTTAATGTTATAGATGACGTATCTATTATAGCATTGCCCCTTCTATAGACGCCCCCAAATACAAATGATGTGTGAAACCAACATAAACACACTTCTACTTCTATCTTCTATCTATACATATAATAAAATTAAGTGTTTGTAATATCAAAGGAAATATTCTAGATTTCGGGAACATTTTTTGCGTTGCTGATAACGAAAATCACATTAAAATTTTCTTTTCTGACTGTTTACAAGCCGCGTTCGTTCCGGGTAATCTCCGAAACGGCTGGACTGATTTGGACCGGACTTCCACTGAAGGGTAGCTGACGTAGACGGGCACGTTACAGGCTACTCTCTTTTATCTTAATATTGCGTGGACGAAGTCGCGAGCAACAGCTAGTAAGTAAATAATATTTAGAAAACGTACAGTATTTTTATAGCACTTGATTTATCTGCAGGTCTTCGGTTCAAATCCCAATGTATTAAGTTTTGATTTAAGTGAATTTACTATGTCAATTATCACGGCGTTCTTACGGTGAAAGGAAAAATCGTGATATAATCTGCACTTGCAGAGAAATCTAAATGGGTGAGGTCAAGTTGCAGTGCATAGCCTACATAGCTTAGTTTCCTTTAGGGTAGGTTTCGAGGTCCTCATCTATACTATTATGATAAAGCGTAAACACACACTTCTTTGTTGCCTAAGATGTCAGCAATTACAGCATATTTTTGAATTAACCTTTTTTTATAAAAAGCCCTACACTTACGTCACGCTTTAGGCTATATTTTCCCGCCATTAAACATAGGTGGCAAATATTTTGCATAAAAACCCTAATGTGGAAAAGATACCATAAGTTGCTGCCAACATCAAGGAAGCAAGATTGCCAAGGTTTATAATGTCATGTCATTTTGACATTTGCTCTTAATAGTTTGACAAATGTAAACAATAAAATAAAATTTTCATAATTTCATGCGGATGAAGCCGCACGGGAACAGCTAGTTACAAATAATGGTTATGAATGAAATCTATTCAATCAGTAAGTATAACAAAAACAAATGTATCATTTGATTTCATATTCGTAATTGAAATTAGCGTTTGATGAGCACGAGATCGTGGAATTTGCATACGAACTAATCAATATTTGCATTCTACTATCTGGCTTTGTGGTCGACCGATTGCGGCCAACGCGTGAGCTTAGTTATTAGAATCTATATAAAGCTTAGTGTATGTTATTTTATACTATTATTGTCTATGTGGGGTTAGTAATTGCAGTCGTCACCCTTCTTATGTCACCTTTCACGCAAACTCTAGTCCTTTCTCTACGTCAACCTTGGTCGTCCCTAGGTCTTCCCCTATGTTGTCCTTGCCCTACGTCGTCCTTGTTGTTCCTTCTACATCGTTCTTGGCCTTCTTCTACGACCCAGGTATTTCCCTAAGTCGTATCCATACATTAAAACTATAGCGTTCGTCATCAAAGAATTATTTAATTTTTTTTTATAACATAAGGTGGCAAACGAGCAAGCGGCCACCTGAATCCGCCAAAATGGTGAAGCGACCTCTACCTATAGACAATAACAATTGCAGATGCGTTGCCTACCCTCATCTGACGAAGGAGGAGACGCACATAAAGAGGATATTTCCCCTTCCTATGCATCTCCTCTACCGTCAAATCCACTTCCGGTTCCCATCCTCTCCTTATAAGAACAGGGTAGTAAAGGGAAAGGGACTTAAATTAGGCCTCACTTTATTTTTAATTACAAGGAAATCACTTTATTTTTAATTGAAATGCAAAAAAGTACTAACTAAAAACATGAATGTTTGGTAATACAAAATTGATTTGAAAATGATGTATTCATTTCAATTGGACATTTTATAAGCAATCAATCCCTAATTAAAATTATACATTGCGTAATTAACGGGTCATGTTATTTGGAATTTAAAAGGTTTAAATACGCTGATGGCTTTAGTGGCTTATTTTAATTGACACTTTATAGTAGTTAAGTGCATTTGTTTATAACAACTTTTTCGATTCAATACTTTTTAAACATAAAATACGATAATTTTCTTATGAATTTTACGTCAATTTTTGTTGGCAAAACGTAGAACTAATGATCATATTTTAATAGTATAAGGTGAGAAATGAGCAACCAGTCTATATTCGCCAAAATAAGGATTACCCGCTGCCCAGACATCCGCATTTGCAGATGCGTTGCCTACACTTAATCAAGAGAAGACCGTGACATAATGAAATATGATATCTACCCTATATATGCGTCACATCGCTCGCCACATCTACTTCCCCTTTATATCCCTTTCTTTTACCAAAACTAAGTGATTTAGTAAGTTATTGATTTAAATATTACGTTTGTAAAATCCGAATTAGAAGTTACAAAGATGCATCAATACACGCGCTACAACTTTGTTCTATGTCAGTCATTTCAGTTCTCCTTGTAAACACGTGCGTCTCAGATAGTGCTAGGGATGTTCATCATATCGATATCGATATCGATACACAAGAAAACGGTAAAGTTTACCCTCTATTCACCCGTCACGTCCGAAACCTGCTTTTCAGAATCAAATCGTATTCCCCAGATGTAAGAACGTGACCTTTACTAGCGGTGATCTCGGTGTTGATAATTCTTTTACCCCTTCTCTTATATAAATGAATATGGAACTTGTTATTAAGAACACATCTATACTATTATAATAATAATATAGTATATATATATATATAGTAAGCACATACTTCTTTCTTGCCTAAGCAATTACAGCATACTTTTGAATGATTATTTTTTTTAATAAAAAGTCCTACACTTACGTCACGCTTAAGGCTATTTTCACGCTATCAAACTTAGGGGATAAATATTTTGGATAAAAACCCTAATGTGGGAAAGAGACCATAATTTGCTGCCAACATCAAGGAAGCAAGACTGTCAAGGTTTGTCATGTCATGTCATTTTGACATTTGCTATTGATAATTTGACAAATGTAAACAATAAAATAAAATTTTCATAATTTCATGCGGATGAAGCCGCACCGGAACAGCTAGTATAGATATAAACACAAATACAGTAAGCATGTGTATTTAAATGTAACGTTGTAAAAAAATCTCTTGATTTCCAATAATATAATTTTTTCGACAAATTGTGAGACCAACACTAGCAGGTGTAAGATTTCAGATATAAATCTGCAGCACGGCTTTTGTCCTTTAACCGGGAAAAGTGTTGGTTTAACTTACACATCTTTATAGCCTTTATTATTTTTATGCAAAACATTATTCATAACTCGTGCACAGTAAAGGTTACGAAGTTACACTGGAACAGTAAGAAGAAACTCAAACTTGATTTTTTTTAAGTTTGAAAAAATTGTTATGAACATTTCAAATACCCAAAGGAACAAGCAGATTTTTATAGTAAACCAATGCTTCCACGATCCCACCTAATGTTAACATCATCATAAGCTTATGCATACGTCATAACTTATGAACTCGGAGCATGCAGAGTTAGTACTATAGTAATACTAGCTGTTCCCGTGCGACTTCATCCGCATAAAATTATGAAAATTTTATTTTGTTGTTTACTTGTGTCAAATAATCAATTGCAAATGTCAAAATTTCATGGCATTATAACAAAACATGGCAACCTTACTTCCTTGATGTTGCCAGCAACTTATGGTCTTTCCCACATTTGGGTTTTTATCCAAAATATAACCCCTAAGTTTAATGGCGTGAAATATATAGCCTAAAGCGTGACGTAAGTGTAGGGCTTTTTACTAAAAAAAGAATTATTCAAAAATATGCTGTTTCTGGCATCTTAGGCAACAAAGAAGTGTGTGTTTACGCTTTATTATAATAGTATAGATATAATATATACATTTGTCATTAGTCAGCTTACCAATGCTTTGCTTAATGAAATGCGTTGGCGGCTTGCATTCACGGACAGAGTGAGGTAACTTTGCCATCCGGTAATAAGCAAAGTGATCCGTAACGTTGTCGCATTGTGCATTATTATCGTGCTCGTGGAGCGTTTAGTGTAGACAGTTGACTTGTACGAGTAACTTCCTCAGAGTCAATCAATTTAAATTTAGTTTTAACGCCAAATTAGTACACCAATTTAAAGATTTATTTTATGTTAAATGTTGTTTACTAACAAGAAATAATTACTTTTCGTTCGTTAACGACATTACTCTACTATACTACCAATACCACTACGTTACGTATGTGGTATACATAAGGACGTATATGTTACTAGCTTCCGCCCGAGACTCCGTTCGCGAGATATTATAATAATAAAAACAAAACGTAGTCTATGTGTTCTTCCAGACTATCCTCTACATCTCTGACAAATTTCATCCAGATCCGTTCAGCCGTTTAGGCTACAAACTCTAACAAACATCCATCCATATATCCATCCATCCAGACTTTCACATTTATAATATTAGTATGATTAGTAGTAGATAGCGCTAGTAGTCTTAAAACAGTGTTATTTAAACTAACACTGTTTAAAATTTAATTATTACTCATTTTATATTATTCTATTATACTCATGGTAGGTAGAGGTATTACGGGTCCATTATTGCCATGTATAATTAGTTAGAAAAAAATTGTTCTAGACTAAACGAAGCATAATAATGCATAGAGACAAGGTACCGCTTGTGTATTTTGTTCCGGCGCTGCCAATGGACGTCACACATTCAGATTATTGCGACAAATGCCGCTGGCATAATGAAATGGATACTGTTCGTATAGGAATACGATGGGGAACCGTTAGTTTTCACTGATGAAACAACTGAATAAAATATTGCCTTGTCTTTCTTATTCATTGGAAAAACTGAAATAACATGTCTTGAGGACTGTTCCCTTGTAATGAGTACTAGAGGGCGAACATCTTTGACTAAACTATAGCACAACTGTAGTGCGATTGTCAATTGTTTCGCAGCCAATTCAACTGGTTAACTGGTTAACTAAAAATCGAGTTGTGAGCGCTCCTCCATATAAGCTTATAGGAATCAAAGCGAGACTAAACAGTTATGCGAGAGTTTAGTAGAAGGTGTGCGCACCCTCTTAAAGAACAGATCTATACTATTATAATAAAGCGTAAACACACACTTCTTTGTTGCCAAGATGTCAGCAATAACAACATATTTTTTAATAATTATTATTTTAATAAAAAGCCCTACACTTACGTCACGCTTTGGGCTATATATTTTCACGACATTAAACTTTGTTGGTAAATATTTTGGATAAAAACCCTAATGTGGGAAAGAGACCATAAGTTGCTGCCAACATCAAGGAAGCGAAATTGCCATAATGTCATGTCATTGTGACATTTGCAATTGAATTTGACAAATGTAATCAATAAAACAATTTTCATAATTTCATCCGAATGAAGTCGCATAGGAACAGCTAGTAATTGATAAAAGTATAGCCATTGATCTATTTTTCATTTTACACAAAGTCTTGAGTGAAAGCTATTAAAACGGTTTAATTAAGTTTTTAAAACGATTTCGACGATGATTTTTTTAATATACAAAGCATATTTTAAATCGATTTATATGTTTTTCCCGTACATTATTCGTAACAAAGGTAAATTGAAATGTATTTAATGCGTTGATGCGTGTAAAGAGATTATAGTGGTAGATATTAACAAGGATATGCCTTCAGATTAAAATACCTCTGTTGTGTAACCTGCGAGCTGTTTCATGACCTTTGTCATAATACTTAAGGTCTTTGAATATTCTTGTAGTCCATTTAATGACAGAATTTCGCACTCATATTAACACGTTCACTGCGTGACAGGCCGATATCGGCCTGCCGCGGTACTTAGCTGGTGCGAAGGAAGAAAACTATGTCCATCTCTCAAGTGCGAAACATTACATTACATTATATAAAATGCATACATTATGTTTCTATCAAGTTATAGCCATTTAATCTATCCCAGTGTTGGTGGGTTTAGAAAGACCTGCCATTTCGGCCCGCCGCCGCACCAGATGAAGAATTCTTATATTTCTTGCCACAGTATACGTTGTAATTTAAAAGAAAATTGTAAAATAATTTAATTAGCTATTATTCTTTTAACCATTGTTTTATAACGAAATAATGCTAATTATTTTGCCCTAATTAACATACATTTACGACCGAATTTAACCGTTTTTGTTAGCAAACCTTCCAGTTTTTCTGAAATTTATTTAAACGGCAATAGAATATGTAAATTATATTAAAACCTACATAACTTAACATCCTTGAAGATTTCTTTTAATTTGTTTAATACAAATCATTTGGTAAATTGACTTTGTTACTAAATTAAAGAGAAAACGCTTGATAGATATTTGAAACAATGCCAAAGTATGAACGGAAATTTAAATAAAAAAAAAACAATAAAAAGTCTTTAAAGTCTTCAATCTTAAGAAACAATAGTGTATTGATAACAAAAAAGGGGATGAATATAAAACCAGTACAAGAACAAGACGAGGAAATTTAACAAAGGCGTACTTATTTGAAGTGTGTTCAGGATTGACGAGCATTGGTGTAGATTTTTTAGACCCCTCTTCCACTGAGAGTATTCGACTTTTGCTACAAGCGATTATGCCAGTTTTAATCATAAAATAGTAGTTACACGAGGTCAGTTGCATCTAGTGGAAATAATCTAAATCTCAGGTCAGAGTTTTATTAAAATATAGTCCGCATATTCTTAACCTCCATACGCGCGTGCGCTTTTATAACGCGCGTTAAAAAAAAAAAACTTTGAAATTAAACAAATGTTTTCCATATATCGTAAGCAGCGCTTCTAAGGCGTGATGCTTTTTAAGCGGGCAAGTGATTTTATAGCGCTCGCCGCTCGAGATCAGCCTACTTTTTTAAACGCGGCGTTAAAAAAACGCCCGTGAGAATGGGCTCTTAACATTTATAGGAAGAAAATTAAAGATCAAAAACTGAACTTTAATTATTTATCTGTTGTCAAGTATATTTTAAGCGCCTGATTTTGAATCATCGTTTTATTCTTTCATAGACTTTCAATGTATTTTTATTGAGAATTTATTATTTATTGTTATTTTTAAGTACTATTTTTTTTATTCAATATGTTTAATATTGTTGTTTAATATAATAGCGTTGGTGGCGTTGGTTTAAGCACTTGACTTGTAATCTACAGTTCTTGGGTTCGAATCTCGCCGTACCAATGTGATTCTTGATTTTTCGAATTTTCATATGTACATAATTTACCCCACGTTCTTGCGGTGAAGGAAAACATCGTGATGCAACCTGCACATATCGACGAAAAAATTCAAAGATATGTGTGAAGTCAACCAACTCGCACTTGGCCAGCGTGGTTGACTGTGGCCTAGTCAGGCCTTACTTAGGGTAGGCTCAGAGCCCCTCGGTGGGGACTAATAGATGCTGGTGATGTGAACTTTAATATATTTTTTAAATTAATAGTAAATGTATTCTTATTACCTACTTAAGATCTTCAAAAACAGTGTCAATTGCCAAAAAAACAAACTTCATTTTTTGTTTATGATTTCTCGAAGTTATTCTGAAAGCATCATACGCAATTGCTAAATAGAGTGGTAGAAAATGTTAACATTGTTCAACGTTTTCGTGTTATACATATCAGATATCGGAAATGAAGCGACCTTGTTAAATAGACCGGAATAAATTATTAATATTGCATACATCGATAGATATTACATTCTGATACATGGAGCGTTTTCTTTACGTATTTACCGAAAAAAAAATGGCAATTATGTAGTCTTGAGATAAATAATTACAATAAAACACTTTTCCAGGATGACAGCTCGTTTTATTATTGTTCGTTGCTAACGCAACCAGTGTGGACATCACACTCCTCCACACTGATTCTGTAAATATAATACAAAAACAAAATAACAAAACTTATAAATACACATTAAAAATAACTCCTATAATCTACACGTGGCCTCCGCCTTGGCCGTGCCCAAATTTCAGCGGATCCTACTGCCTCATTTGCGGGCGCGACCGCCGCGTCCGTCTGCCTTTCGGGCG
>NW_013526359.1:3370904-3383411 GCF_000836215.1 Papilio polytes
AAAACGCCATGATTTAATATCCTCGTCGCCAGTGAGATAAATAATTACAATAAAACACTTTTCCAGGATGACAGCTCGTTTTATTATTGTTCGTTGCTAACGCAACCAGTGTGGACATCACAAGTCTTCATTAATGTATATAGCGTTCTTTGTCTATACTAATACTAGCTGTTCCCATGCGACTTCATCCGCATAATATTATAAAAAATAGCTTTATTCAAAATGACATAATGTCAAACCATGGCAACCTTGCTTCCTTGATGTTGACAACAACTTATGGTCTCTTTCCCACATTAGGGTTTTCATCCAAAATATTTAGCCCTAAATTTAATAGCGTGAAAATGTATAGCCTGAAGCATGACGTAAGTGTAGGGCTTTTGATTACAAGAAGAGTTATTCGAAAATATGCTGTGATTGCTGACATCTTAGGCAACAAAGAAGTGTGTGTTTACGCTTTATTATAATAGTATAGATTATTAAGAGGAAATATTTGTATTTTTGTATGTATTGAAATATATCGATACCTACTGGGCCAGTTTTATTCTTTCACCATTAGAAAGCTATGATATTGTGAGAAACATAGGTTTTTTTTTAAATTTTATGTGAAAGAAGAACCAACCAACTTTTGCTATAAAATAAAGCAAAAACAAAAGAGCATAACTTAATCTGAACACAAGCAACTTAAAGAAGTTCAATGTTTATCTTACTTGTTCATTTCTACTTAGCTTGTATTAAAATGAATATGGATTCAAGTTGTTAAGTATGATAAAATAAAGGAAGAAAGAAAACGTAGGAAGACCTCTAAGTTGAACAGCAAAATCTTACTAATTTCATAATTGTGTAACGATGGAGACAGAAACCAGAGAGTGTTAAGATTGAATATGGAAGGTTAGAAAGATAGAGGAAGACCGAAGAAAGTATGGATGGATTGTGTGAAAGATTAGCTTAAGAAAGGAGTGGATTCAGATATGACGGCTGATAGAGATGTATGGAAGACATACTGTGCCGACCCTCCGTAAGGGATAAGGGCAAGTGGAAGACGATGATCCGAAAGTTTACATGGATAAGATGGTTGTTTATTGGCACTTAGAGGATATTTTGGAAAAACATAGGCTACTAATTTTCTTTAATCCCAAACGGAGTCGCGGGTGAAAGCTAGGAAAGGTGAAAGCTATACTAATAGAAAGAGAAACGATTTGTATTTTCGTACTTTTGTAATGAAATAACTCAAAAAAGAATGGGTCGGTTTTAAAATCTCTTTCACCGTTAAAAAGGTAATTTATCTGTGAGTAACATAGGCTACCTTTTTTACTATTTTTTTAATTTCACGCGGGTGAAGTTGCGAGAAACAGCTAGTAGAGATATAAATTCGTTTTCATTGTCAATAGAGAGCGAAGTGTGAAAGGCGAGCTGTCGTAGGATAATTAGATGGGTAAGGTTATCACTTAAGCTGGGCTTCGGTAATAAAACCAGTGCTTTGCTCCCCTAATTGGTCATACGATATTTAATGTTCCTTTATATTGACTGTATTTTACGGTACTTCTAAGTATTGTAAATTGAGGATACTCCTTCAACTTAGCGTTTATTTACAACTAGCTGTTATCCGCGACTTCGTACACGCAAAATTAGGATAAACACAGCCTTTAATATAACCGTCTATATCAGTAAAAGTACAGCCGAAATCGGGCTAGCCGTTTCGGAGATTGCCCGGACAAACACGGCTTGCGGACAGACAGGCAGACAGACAAAAATCGCTATCAGTAACTCAAATACATCATCTTTTCAAAATCTGGATTTTTTTATGTAACAAACAGACACTCCAATTTTATTACATGTATAGATAGAAGTATATAGAAGTATAAATGGAACCCCATAATAATACCTCTTTCAAGGGTCTAATTAGAAATTTAAAAAATCAAAGGGGTGCAAATTTACTTAAATAAGTTTTTAATTTACTTAAAATCAGTGTTTTTTTTTTCAAATAAAATGAATGACTTCACTAACTTTCTTCGCGACTCCCTCTGCGTGCAAGTAACAAAAGCCATACATAGGCTGGTCAGACTATCATTTATACCAAATTTCATCGAAATCCGTTTAGCCGTTTAGACAGGAAACTCTAACAAACACCCATCTAAACTTTCTCATTTATATTAGTGTGATCTAAGGCTTTGTGAACATTATGAGATGCAATTTAAACCAAGCAACAAGGAGTTTTATGACCCTTGATCCCTGATACTGTCATAAGATACTTTACCGCCTTTATTACTTAGTTTAGTATTTTTATCGTCCACTTGCCCTTATCCCTTATGGAGGGTCGGCACAGTATGTGCTGCTCTTCCATACATCTCTATCAGCCGTCATATCTGAATCCACAACTTTCTTAAGCATACCCTCTTATACAACATCCATACTTTCTTCGGTCTTCCTCTACCTTTGTAGCCATCCACATTCAATCTTTACACTTTCTGGTTTATGTCCCCATCGTCGCATAATAAACCATACTTGGTTTAGTAAAGTTTGTATTGTGACTAAGATTTTATATTGACAACTTATAGTTTGTCTAAATAAGATAGATTAGTTTGATAAATTACGCATATGAAGTATCGAATTTAATTTGTGTGAAGGAAAATGCCATACTTAATAGACAGGTATCGTAGTGACGAAACAAACACGCATAGCGACCAATTTTGAACTATCGATATTCGGTTTAAATAATTATCGAACTCAACTAAAATTAATATTTTCTTACTAACTAATTTATAGGACAATTCTAGTATTGATTATAGTGTAGAGAATTTAGCGATGACAGAAATAATAGCGAAATCCAATTCGATTACGTACGGCTGTAGTAGTAATCAACATATGTTTACTCTCGTTATTTGTTATGGTCATTATTAATTTGAGAAAACTGTGTTTTTTTTTAATTCATGAGTTATAACTATAGATCTATCGATTCCAACTTCTATAAGAATAAAAATCGAATATCGATAAGATTTATGACTGATTTTACACAACCCATCCCTACTAAATTTGAAATGAATTGTCAAACTAATCTAAATTATTTAGATACACTACAGTGGCGATGTTTTTTACAAAACTGTAAAGTCCGCTTTTCATTTTCCGTTTAATATAATTGTGCTGTGTTTTCTCTAATCGAAAATGTATTGCATATTATACTTATTGATTGATTTGAAATTTATTTTAGGGAAGAGGTTAAAATATTTACGAAATAGTTACGAATTTACAAAAGTTTTGCACTTAAGTTATTTTATTGAATGTTAAGTTATGAAAACTTAACATTGAAAATTGTTGGGTTATAAACTTTAAATTAGTTAAGCTTTTCATTCTATAATAAATGTTTGCGATTTTTATCCTGAGGGTGTAGGCATGTGTTACAATTTTGTTAAATAAAACCATTTGTATATTCATATAATTCCATTTAATTTCACAATTATCTTTAATATATTTAATTTGAAATTGAATATTTTAATAGATAAAATATTTCCTTAACTATCAACAACATTTTTTTTTAGTGAAAGTATCCGAAATATTTTTTTTAAATAAATCCCAGCCTTTTTCGAATACTATCACTTACAGGGTGATTACAATTTCATTATTATTTAAATTTATTAATAAATTTATTTTACTAATAATAATACTGAGTTTCAAGTCCATTATGAATTAGTTTTTTAAAATTGGAGGCAGAAATAATTATAAATAATTTGCGTTTGTAAATTATAAAACACAAGCGGTTTTTAAAACAAAAAAATGATTTTTATGAATATTTCTATTTGCCAGGAATTTATAGAAAACATAGTAGTTAAATATGTTTCTAAATTATTGTTGAGTGTAAAATGCAACCTCTTTGGCTGACAAGTGTGAACTCAGCTAGAGTTTTAATACTGGCCACCGAGACATTGCATGCTTTAAGAATAAAAAAATATGATAAAAAAAGAACAGAAGAAAAAGCGCGTACAAGATGCGAAATAATTTTTGTTATTTGTAAAATATGGAAATAAGTTTTAAATAAAGTTGTTTTGGTTTGAAGAAGAAAAGTTTTTTTTTTTGTTTGTATTTGGCTGTCGCACTGTCGGTAAAAATTTAAACAAGTGCAATACTTTAAAAGTAGCATACTGTATAACATGAGATTTTGTAAAACATGTATTTATTTTAATGTTAAACGCTTTAATAACTTTACTTTTGATCGTAAGAAAAACCGTGACGTATTAACTGTGCGTGAAAAAAAATCTTCGTAAACATTTTGATAAATAGTTTACTGTATGTCCGATAAAGTCCGTAAACTTATCTTTTCCAGTAACGTTCCGTTCTCACAAAACAAATGAATGTAATCCATCCCGCTCATTTCCTTTAAAAAAAGAGAGATGACGGTATAAATCAAGACGTACGGTTATGCAATGTCATTTGTTTAAACGAGTATACATTTAGAGTAAAAAGAATGTATTACGTAAACCTTTTACGTATAGAATCCATAATTATGATCGTATTAGGTCAATAGAAATGCAATTATTTTTAAAAAATATATTTAAGGTTACAATTATCACAATAAGACAGAAAAGAGTGACGTCACGGTTGCATTAGCAGGGGAATTAATGGCAGTCGTCGCATTCAAGAGACCTCTTCCTTCTTTCGTCTAGAACTTCCTCAGTCTCATTAAGATCTTCACTATCACGACCAAGTCGGACAAAATGATCTCTCGCTCGGCTCTTCCTTTCCGGGTATCCTTTCACATAAAGGTCGGTATTCTGTTCGTAAGTCTTCTCTTCATCAGCAGACCTGCCTAGACGGATGAATTTAGGGTCACGGCCGAGCCTGATAAAGTTGGAGACACGCTTGGTAGGGCTATCGTTATCCTCTTCGTAGGAGCGGAGGAGAGTTATAAGGTCGTCTGTGGTGAAAGTGAGAGGTTGGGATCTCCCGAAACGTAGAAAACTGTTGCCACGACGAGCTGGACGCTGCAATGATTCTCTGATCTCAGCAGCTGTCGCTTCGTGAGGATATGAACGGCCGAACCTGTGGGAGACAACAAGAGATGAACAATTAAGAAATGCTTCTAATATTAGAATTACTTATAGAGACATAGTAATATTTATCATCACCAGCTCTTTGGACGTGGGAACGTCCATCCATCGATCAACAAACATTCATCCATCCATCCGACTACCTCAGTTCCCACTGGTGTTTGTTAAAGTGCCTAAACGGCTGAACAGATTTCAATGAAATTTGGTATAGATGTAGCGGATAGTCTGTAAAAACACATAGGCTATTTTTTTAATTCCACGTGGAGGGAGTCGCGGGCGAAAGCTAGTATGTTTACAATACAATACCTTATCATACTCCTATCAATAGCACTTCTACGACGTGCTTCCAGGTCAGGAGAGCGACGTACAGGGTTGCACAGCACGCCGTTCAGTAGACACACCAGTAGTAGAGTCACGATTTTAGAACACGCCATATTCGCTGTAAAAAACAGTAGATTTAATAATCTTTTTACGTCACAACCGAACTTAAAGATAGCATTCAGTCACTTTTTTTTAATTGTAATAAAACACGTAACTATAAAGTAATCACACTTATTGACAACTAGCTTTCGCCCGCGGCTCCTTCCGCGTGAAATTAAAAAAAAAAAACAAAAGTGAGTAGTTTGTGTGTTCTTCTAGACTATCCTCTACATCTATACTAAATTTCATCAAGATCCGTTCTGCCGTTTAGGCTACAAACTCTAACAAACATCCATCCATCTAAACTTTCGCATTTATAATATTAGTAAGAAGTAAGATTCAAATGATTAGTGAAGATTAAAAGAGCGCGAAAATCTTTGACTTAACTATTGCACAACTGTTTAGTCGCGCTTTGATTCCTATGATATGGAGACGCATATATCATAGGAATCAAACTGCGACTTTTGCGCACACAATACTCGATTTTTAGTTGGGAAACTAAACAATTGAATTGGCTGCGTAACAATCGACAATCGCACTCCAGTTGTAATAATTTAGTCAAAGGTGTGCGCCCGCACGTAGTATGAATAATCTACTAAAGAAATGACTGTAAGCTAGTAAGTAAACGTGTAGATTTCAAAACAAAATATAGTATTTACCCTTGAGTTCTAAGCTAACTGAAGGCTTACAATAAGTAGTAAATATACTATTCGTTTCAGACAAATTACTATAAATTTTGTAAACAACGTACATTATTGTACATCTTAAGAGGCAATCAATCGAAAACTATCTTTATAACAAGTAGATAAGGTGCTAAGTTAGATACGACTGCTAGGTCGTGATTTCAGACACCATGGCGCCATAGTGGGTAGATAATTTATTACAGAATTTTCCTGAAACAAGATAAAACTACTGGACTTATCTTTATATCTAGCGGTTCTCTTTAAACAATAATTTCCTAAGAAAAATATGTTGTTCTTTCATTAGATAATGAATTATGTTTTAAGAGAAAAGTTCGGTCAATGGGCGTACCGGAGGCGATTTTTATTCCTGTTCTCTCTAATTAGGAAGGGAAGGGATGGGAAAGGGATAAAATATAAAAATATGTGAAAAGAACGCTTAGTTCTTTTATTTATTGTTCCAAATTAAGACATTTTTATCATACTAAATTATATATCGTACTGATAGTATAAATGCGAAAGTTTAGATGGATGGATGTTTGTTACAGTTTGTAGCCTAAACGACTGAACGGATTACAATGAGATTTGGTATAGATGTAGAGGATAGTCTGGAAGAATACATAGGCTACTCACTTTTGTTTTTATTTCCACGCGGACGGAGTCGCTGGCGAAACCTAGTAAGTTATAAAAGTTTGTAACAGTTATTTCGTAAATTTTCATTGAAACGTTACGGTTACATGTTACTCTAGTATCTTATGTAACAATTCATAATTATAGAAAACTGGATTTGTTCCAAAAAGTTCGAAACAATAGCTATTGAAAATTGTAAGGCGACGCAACGTCTCTTCCTAATATCATTCTAAGTTACACAATTGTAACTATACAAGCGAGAAACTTTAATTATAAAATAACCAAACATTTTTTGTGACAGAATGGCTACTGTTTGCCTTGAAGAGGCATTTACAGATTCACCGGACTTGAGGTGACCGAGCGCAGATGACGCTTAACCTAAACCTCGTCTATGAGTGACTAAGCTCGAAGGCTTCCTCAGGAGCCTCGGCACGAGCCATTACTTCGTTATAATTACCGGATAGGGATGCCACCGAGCTCTTAGATCGCTACGGTGGACGCTCCATGGAGTGACTAGGCACAAGGGCCCACGAGAGGGGACCTCGGCTTGGGCTGTTACTCAATACATGTTTAGCATTCCGATTCAAGGGTGCCCGAGAGGACCGATTTGGCTTGATCGGTTGCTGCTAATTATTAACCCGAAAAAAATTTAAACTCCACATTTATTAATTGCCAGTGTCATTCTCTTCTAAAAAAACAATTGAAAAAATCTCGAACGTCCAATCCGTAAGTTAACTGACTACTCCAACTTTGTCTACTTTGTTAAGATAGAATATCATATTAATGTGTTAATAATAAACATTACTAATAGACAACTATTAACTTAGATCAACTTAACCTCGATAAATTATAACTCGGATAATGAATTATTTATTTATGACGATACGATTTTTTTTGTTATTCGAAGACGTAATTAATAATATGTAACCGTACGTTTTCACTGTGACATAACAAATATTATATAAGAACATGTATATTTTAAGTTCTTGCACTGATTTATTGGAATAAAACGTTACCAGCATTTTTGTATACATTTTTTATTAATACGTTTCAAGTAAATATATTTAATATCTTATAAAAACAAATAAGTTTCATTAAAAATACGTTCTCTTAGCGATTATCATACTATTATTTACATTGTTCATTTGCAAAAACTAACATATCTTTCCTGTTTGTAAAAAATACTACTGAAACAATAGATACAATTTATTACATCACATAAGCGTTGAAAATTAACAAAAAAGTTTGCACTCTTCAGTAACTAATATACTGATTCTGAATTCAAGAAATTATTCTTGGAAATAGAAATCTGGTGACAAATTATAAACCAGTTTGAGGCTTTGATTCAACCACGGTCGGTTAGTTAAGTAAAGTCTGTTTGAGTGTGCTTAAGTCATTTGCAAGTACTTCAACCACTAACGAAGTGGACTACAATTAAATGATACTTGGACGTGCACCATGTTAAAGTAATCAAAAGTTGATGTTTATTAAATATTTTTATTTCAGAATTAAATTAAAAAACAACTATCTAAATCGTGTATTTTTTCAAAACAATTCATAGATGGCGTTAGTGGCGTTTTAAAACACGATATTGTTATTCCGTGTTGTATAAGAAGTTTTTAATGTTAAAATGAAAGGAAAGAATTAAAATCGTAATAATAAATGCGATTTGGATGGATGGATGATTGTTAACACGTAACGTAACTTCTTCATACATATATCTGGATGAAAATTGGTAGATGCATATACTAGTCTAAAAAAAACACTAATACGATTTTTATTTCGCATCGTCGGCGTCGCGGGCAGGAGCTAGTATAAAATCTGTAAAAGCTCTATTAAACTTCTATTCCTTCAAAGTTCAGAGCTTATGACAATAGAAAAGTAATAAATAAAATTGAAATAAAATAAAACTGTCGTCGGTGTCCAGTAACAACTGTTATTTCAAGTGTAGGCGGGCTTGGCGGAATCCGTTAATACTTAAAGATCAATTTTATAAGTGTTGGGAAAGTTCAAGTAACTAAAAGCTCGGGACGCGATAGAAATAATTTTAATGGATGTATAAAGTTGAATGGGTTGAAGTTTCAAGTTTAACAGAGAAGTGACAAGTTAGATTTTATAATTATAACATGATTAGGAAATTAAAATTTACACCAAACACACATATTAATACCTTTCTATTTTTGAAATAAAGTTATAGATTACTTAATTTTATAATGTTACTGGAAACTACTGGACTGATTTTACAATATTCTTTCACCATTGATATGCTACATTATCTATACTAATGTTATAAAGAGGAAAGATTTGTATTGTTTTATGTATTAAAATAACTCAAAAACAACTCGGCCAATTTCAAAAAATCTTTCACCATTATAAAGATAAGTTATCGCTGAATAACATAGGCTATGTTTTATACTATTTTTTAATTCCGCGCGAACAAAGTCACAAGCAACAGCTACTGCCATTACCAATTATACGTTTACCACCAACTATAAATTTTTTAGGTGATTATTTTTAATGTCAGCTTTTTTAAATAATAAAATAAGGAATTGATTACGACTCTACCACTATATCAAGTAACATTTTATTACGAGCATCGAATGACTAACGAAATCCATCGCTATCCATAAAGAGGTCGCAGGTCTGTACCCGTGTAATATTACAATGACGTCATAATGTCATAGGTATCCGTTTATGGATACAATACGCGTCGGGTTCCGACACTCCCGCGCTTTGTTACTCACTGACAGCTCGTAATAGGGATTACATTCATCATTTATAACATTATGTTTGCCTGGTACTTGTGATGAGTTTGTTATGCAAAGTTTTTTTAATAAATATAAATGTGATAATTTAGATGCATGAATGTTTGTTACTATGTACCTCCAGACTGTACTACATCTATGTTATAATGAACCGATATTCGTTAGCCCTTATAGGAGATACCTTTGCATTTCTACTAGTTATTTATAGTATTACAGGTAAAAAGTTTTAGTGCATAAACCAACTCTCAAGTTGTCAAGACGCACCAAATTTTCATTATAATGTGTACTCTGGTTTAGAAACTCATAGGGGACAATACAATCATGAATTGTTAGTTAAATTGTTGCGTCGCATCTACAAGTCGGACTACGAGTAATTAACAAGAAGTTCCATTTGCAACCATGTTGCAAGGAACATTAACTATTTGGAAAACTTATCTCTTATACTAAGTATATACGTGAAACGAATAACTTTTATCCCTTTATAAGGTTCAGCTTTCAGCCGAGATTTCGTACGCACGGTATAAAAAAAAACAAAAGAAATTAGCCTATATATTCTTCCAGAGTACCCTCTACATCTGTGGCAAATTTCATCGAGATCCATTCAGCCATTTAGGCTACAAACTCTAACAAACGTCTCTATCTATGTAAACTTTTGTTTTTAATATTAATGAGATAAGGTTCATTCCAACTTTTGATAAGACATAGATGTATCATAAGAATGAGGACCTTGGTTTTTCCAAACTAAATTCGCTCATAACCTAATCTAGATACCAAAGAGTAGGACATTTATATTCGTACGCAGTTCAGTTGAGTCATTGTGATTTTCTATCAAGAAAATGTTCCGTCGTAATGAAAGTTTTCATAATTCGGCCATTTGTCAAGTCAAGCGACGTGAACAAGAGATTTACAACATTTTCTGGCAAATTGTCAACCTTATAGTAATTATGAAGTTACTAAATACTTTACAGATCATCGCACAAAGAGCACTTAACTATCAGAAGGAACAATAACTCAGAGACGACAGAACAAACTTGTACGCAGAGTACTGAAAAGCAGAGATTATTTTTATTTTTACTTTCTCCCGCGACTTTGTCCCCGTGGTACCAAAAAACAAAACGATGTTTCTTCCAGACTATGCTCTGTATCTATGCCAATTTTCACCGTCATCCGTTCAGCAGTTTTTATGCAGCAAACTCTTACTAATATCCATCCATCTAGACTTTCGCTACTAAATTAAAATTTAGAGATAGAGTGACAAAGAATAAACATTAAACAGGTGTGAAGTGAAAGCAATTCCGTGTTTCCTCTAATGAGCGTGGTGCCGGAGGCGTAATTTTAGTCCCTTTCCCTTTCCACGCTTTGTTAAGTGGAAAGGATGGGAAGGAAAAGTGGATTTAACGGTGAAGGAGACGAATAGGAAGGTGAAATAACCTCTTTATGTGCCCTCCGCCAATGAAGGGTAGGCAAGGCATCTGCAATTGCGGATGTTTATGGACAGCGGTCGCTTTCCATTTCGGTGGATTCATGTGGCTGCTTGCTCTTTTGCCACCTTGTATTATTAAAAAAAAAGCAGATTATAGAATAATAATTTAAAGGCAATTCTGTATTAAGCACACAAGTACATAGAATTTCTTATGTAATAGATAGTAAAGAAACAGTAAATGTAATTAGACCCTGAATTGGTTACTAACGATGCAAAAACTTTTACAAACTATCCGACAAGAGGCAGCTGTTCATTGAATACAGTATAAAACTAGATTGGTTTCTATTATTTTCATTGTTACGTCGAGAATAAAAACATTTGTTGAAATGTATACGTTTTTGTTATCATTTTCAATTTCTTAGAAGCAATTTCAATAAAAATATAATACTTTTATAAACATGTCTTACACTATTTGATAGGTAATTGGATATTTTATACCCTACTATTAATCGAATTACTAAATCAATAATACATAAAAATACTATTAAATCAATTTGGATATTCGAAGAGCGTTGGTTGCTCAATTCAAGCACTTGACTTGTAATCTACAGGTCTTGGGTTCGAATCCCGCCTTGTACCAATGTGATTTTCGAATTTCCATATGTACATAATTTACCCGACGTTCTTACGGTGAAGGAAAACATCCTGATACCTGCACGTATCGGCAAAGAAGTTAGCCAACCCGAAGTGGGCCAGCGTGGTTGACTATGGCTTAGTCATTGTTTATTAGAGGAGACTCCGAGCCTGGAGATGATTCTGATTCAAATATTATAGTGACGTAAATATTAAATATCTTTTATAACAAAAAATAAGTAAAACATCAACAAAAACCTTTTACAAAACTACTTAAATTACGTTTCAAAATGTGCCTAATTCGTAACCTCTCGAACTTTCTTAAGCACATTTAATTGGCGGCAATCGAAATCTATTCTTTAACTAATTTCGTAGTAACAGTTAATTAATTTACCGCGAAACCTTTATGATGAATCTAATTAACACATACACACTTATATGTTTAAAAGAGTAAATTTATTTATGTATTAATGCAAAGCCGAAAATTACTAGATTTAAAGAATTTGTATATAAATTGAATTTAAAATATTGAAAGATTTTAAACAAAATAAAAAGTGTTAACCTGTGTTACCAGTTTGATACTGGCTTTCACCTGCGATTCTGTCCGCTTAGAATTAAAAATAAACAAAAGAAAGTAGCCGAACTGTTTTTCCAGACTATCCTCTACATCTATACCAAATTTAATCTAGTTCGTTTAGACTACAGAATCGTTTGATAGAGTCTGTAGTCTAAACGAACTACTGGAATGTTACTATGAACTACGAACTGGATGTTTATCCATCCATCTAAACTATCGTATTTATAACATTAGATCTATGCAACATGTTGACGTCCCTTTAATTTTTTTTATAACATAAGGTGGCAAACGAGCAAGCGGCCATCTGAATCCGCCAAAATGGCGCAGCGACCGCTGCCCA
>NW_013526359.1:3384948-3388200 GCF_000836215.1 Papilio polytes
CGCTTCGCCATTTTGGCGATTTCAGGGGGCCGCTTGCTCGTTTGCCACCTTATGTTATAAAAAAAAAATTCAATTGATTAGGCGGCAAACTCTCACATCCTTCCATCTTTTCGCATAACAATATTAGTAAGATTAGGTTCCTTTATCGCAGTAATACATCCAAATTGCCGCCACACACTTACTAAATCCCATCAGGTGTGAAATATCTTATCCAATTACATGAACCATCGATCTTTAATTTGGTAGGACAAATTGGAGTCGTTTTAACATGATACATGCGTAAATATCATTTGGTTGGAAGATAAATACATTGATAGGTTACTTCTACTTGATTTAGCTGTTTATTTTGTACACGATTAAATTTTAGCATGATCTTTTAAATGGTATATCTGTGTGTTTTATCAATTTCTTTTAAATTATTAGTGTTAGAGTTTAGTAATTAAATAAAAGATTTTATATCCATACATCGTATATTCATTATGAAATACTAGCTTATGCCCGCGACTCCGTTCACGTGGAAGTAAAAAAAAATAGCTTATGTGTTCATCTACACTTTCCTATATATCTATGTCAAATTTTATTTTTAACATATTCATTAAAAAAACGTAGCCTATGTTACTCACAGATAAATTACCAATTATAATGGTGAAAGAATTTTTAAAATCGACCCCATAGTTTTAACGTGAATCGAATACATACATATATCCAAAAAAATGTTTCCTCTTTATAATATTAGTATAAATAAAACTAGCTTTCGCCCGCGACTCCGTCCGCATGTTATTGAAAAAAAAATTAAGTAGCCTATGTATTCTTCCAGACTATCCTCTATATCTATGCCAAATTTCATCGAGATCCGTTCAGCCGTATGCTACAAACTCTAACAAACATCCATCTAAACTTTCGCATTTATAATATTAGTAAGTAAGAAGTAAGATTGAAGTAAGACAATAAAACTAGTCACTGTTTAGTTCCAGAAAAGTATCAAGTAGATATTCTTGTTAAAAGTATAACAAAGCGTAGTCACTTTGTTTTGTTTCTTTTGCATCATTTTGCTTTGAATATCCATTGATATTTATATTTTAAATCTGTTTGCGTTGAAGAAGGAAGCACACAATATTAGCTGCAACATGAATTTCCTCTAGAATGTTTACGTTTTAGCTAAAATAGAGAACTGTTAATCTTTTACAATATCCTTACTTATATCCGTTTTAACATTTATGTATAGTTTTAGATACTCTTGAGTGCAAAATACAACCTCTTTGGCTGACAAGCAGTATGTATACAGCCAAAGATGTTGCATACTGGCCACCAAGGCATTTATCGTTGGCTAAAGAAAATATATAGAAAAAGAAGAATAAGAAGTCAAGATGTGATCCAGATAGTTTGGAGTTTTTTTGTATATATATTTGTGTAAATAAGTTTTGAATAAAGATGTGTTAGTTTGATAAAAAGTGTTTTGTATTTTTGGCTACCCCGCTGTCGGTAACAAGTTAAACAGATACTCCGACAAAAACATAAATATTGAAGATTAAATTGAATTGGGTGGAGATCTTATTTTTTTATCTATTATTTTATTTTCTCTTGAAAGTTAGAACGGGGCACACCTTTGACTGTCGATTGTTTTGCAGCCAATTCAACTGTTTAGTTGCACAACTAAAAATCGAGTAGTGTGCACACATATAAGGTCATAGGAATCAAAGTGAAACGAAGCAGTTGTGCGATAGATTAGTCATAAGCGCGTCTTAATATAAATAATAATTGTAATAGTTTAGATGCTATATTAGACTATAATAGAGAGGTGGTTATTTAGGATATATTACTGTTTCTTTAAATGAATTTATCGTGTTATCTAGAGTTTGATTGTGCAATATACATTAAGAACATTGTACGATTAATCACTTTTGCATCCTATGGGAATGAGCTCGGACAAAATTTAGATAAACTCTATCGTGTATGCGTAGCTATTACTTATTTATTTCATGTTACTACATAGGCTTATTTACGCCATTAAGACTTCTTAAATATAAACTAACTAGCTGTTCCCATGCGACTTCATCCGCATAGAATTATAAATATTTCATTTTATTATTCACATTTGTCAAATTGTTAATTACAAATTTCAAAAAACATGACATGATGTCAAACCATGGCAACCTTGCTTCCTTGATGTTGGTAACAACTTATGGTCTCTTTCCCACATTAAGGTTTTTTTTCCAAAATATATTTACCTCTGAGTTTAACGGTGTGAAAATATATAGCCTAAAGCCTGACGTAAGTGTAGGGCTTTTAATTAAAAAAGAAGTTATTTGAAAATATGCTGTAATTGCTGACATCTTAGGTAACAAAGAAGTGTGTGTTTACGCTTTATTATAATAGTATGATAGAAAAGCAGATAAAAGTTAGAGATTACCAACAAGTAAAGGTTATGTTTTAGAATGGTATTAAGAACAATAGAAGCCCGCGGTTCAACTAACAATTAGTTAAATATACGAGCATGTTAAGATTCAAACTCAATTTCAAATTTAAATCGGTGTATAAAATTTCTATCAAATCACACAGAGATCTGAAATGAGATAAATTAAAGAAGGACGAATTGAACGTATCTTTTCAAAGAAAACGTGTTCCCGTTATTTTTATTTGGAAACATTCCAGATTTCGTGTAACCGTAAAGAACATTAGCTATCGCGGAAAACATGAAAAGGTTCAGTATGAAAACGTACACTATGTAGAAACCAAACTGACATCTCCCTAATTGTGTAGGAGAAAAATATACTTTACTGTATATATCATCATCTTTCTCCTTATCCTACTCGTTTTTGTCCTCCACATAACTATCATACGTCATCTCAATCATCACTCCCTTCTTCATCATGTCACCTTTCACGCAATCCATACATCTCTTTCTAGGTCTACAAATATAAATGTAGACCTTATGGTCTCTGTATATATATTAAGCGTTTATTTTCAAGTTGAAACATGGTAAGATACTCCGTTAGCTCAATTCGATTAGTCTATGCTTAACTTCAAAGCTTTGCTTCATCCATACTAACATTATAACGAGGAAAGATTTTTATGTTTGTAGGAATTGAAATAACTCAAAAACTACTGGGTGATTATTAAAAATTCCTTTACCATTAGAAAGGTTTTTTATATAAAATAAGATGGCAAACGAGCAAGCGGCCACTAGAATCCGCCAAAATGGCGAAGCGACCGCTGCCCATAGACATCCGCAATTGCAGATGCGTTGCCTAC
>NW_013526359.1:3388760-3400902 GCF_000836215.1 Papilio polytes
GGGCGTGCCGGCCCATTCATGCTAAGATGTTAAAGCGGGCACTACCACTGTCAAATAATAATTTATCTGTGAGTTTTTGATTTCACGGTGACGAAGTTGCGAGCATCCGTTAAATTTTTTCCCTTTTATAATATTAGTAAGCTACCTACAATAATGTATTTTGTTCGAATTAGCATTTACTTAAATGTTGTTGCTTGAGAAAGCACAAATATGCTTTCTCAAGAGCTTTTATTAGGATGTTAAAACTTTGAGTGTTCTGTTTCGAGTAATTCGGATTATAGTCCCTCTGATATATGTTATAAATTTAATTATAGGTCATAAAGTTTTCATAAGACATTCGAAGAATATTCCGATCTGAGTTAAACATTTTTATTGAAGTACTTAAGTGTAATAAAACTTGAATATACTTCGGAAACTGAGAATTTTAAAGTTCGTAGCATACTGATGAGTTAGAGCGTTTGTTGCTATAAAATTTAGAGTGTCTTATTTTTGCAGCCTGTTATGGATTATTAAATTAAAAAATAATAATGAAAGATATAGCCTATGTTACTCACAGATAAATTACCTTTCATATGGTGAAATAATTTTTGAAATCGGAGCAGTAGTTTGAGTTATTTCAATACATACAAAAATACAAATCTTTCCTCGTTATGATATTAGTGGAGATTGCAAGTTTATAAGATTATAAGTAATTATAGGAACTATCCGACTTCTATATTTAATACCTTATTTTTTTTAGTTAGTACACATGTTGGACTTACAGAGAACAGTTTTAAAATTTTAAATATTTGATATTGTCTTTACGTAAAATATCTGTATTTAAATTTTATTTTATCGATCATTAGCTATTTCTGAATATATAGCCTATGTTACTAACAGATAAAATACCTTTCTAACGGTGAAATAATTTTAATACATACAAAATTACAAATCTTACCTCTTTATATTATAAGTATCTATAGATTAACTTTTAAAAAATATCAAATAAATCGGTATTTAAGAAAATGTATTTTATAAATTTTGCTTATAAAATAATAAAATTAACTTACCCGTTACTTAATCGGAATTTTTCACAAAGCACGTTCCAAGTTGCGCGTTCCCGTAGAACCGTCTACGGCGTAGCGAGCGCACAACGGATTTGGTGTTCGTAGCGCTGTAGCACGGCGTTTTATGTGCGAACCATGGTGACGTCACTTGGCCGTCGACCAAAAACCATCGGACGTGGGATGGGAGTACTGTTACACGCATAAGTTATTGTAATCAAGCTATCTTAAGGGATGTTATAGACATCAAGTGAATATATTTCTTACTTAAATATACATAAGGGTCAAAACAAGAGAATGGATTTTAGATTGAGAACATTGTGTTAATTATTTCCATTAATATTGTTTTATGGTTACTAGTTGTTGCTCGCGACATCGCTCGCTTGTTACTCAAAAATAATGGCGCTTATTTGTGGTGTAAGAAGTTTTCAGTTATTTCCATACATACAAAAATAACAAAAATAAAAATATGTCCTCTTTATAATATTGGTACAGATATAGATAAATCAATAATTATTTTTACATAGCACTGTTTTTACAATCCTTTTGTACTTTAACGTGCGTTATTTCAAATTTAATAAACACAATTCAATCAAACTTTAAAATAGTATTTTTAAAAACAAACTGTCTCAGTCAATAAACACTTTTCTTGACAAGTGTACCTAAAAGTTTCGTCAAATACTTTAAGTATTGAAATAGAGGTGAAAGTGACCCAAACCATCAATAAGATGTGCGTAGGTGGAATAAATACTTATACATTCAAATTGTAATCAAACCTCGAGAAACATAAGTTCAACTACAGTTTTTATTGCATCGAGTACAGCAATCAAATTAAATTGTTACATGAACTTTAACGTAGAACCTGAAACTAAATTATTGCATTGTCTTTGATTCCTGAGCTTGGAGGTACACACACTACTCGAATTTTAGTTGTGCAACTAAACAGTTGAATGGACTGCGAAATAATAGACAATCGATAATCCCACCGCAATTGTATGATGGTTCTGTCAAATTTGTGCTCCGCTCTTCTAAGTTCTTGTTATTATCTTTTATCCAGATGCGGTTGCGACGACTGTATCCGTGATTCGACTGAGGATTCTTCAAGACTAAAAAGTTGAACTGGCTGCAAAACAATCGACAATCGCTACAGTTGTGCGATAGTTTAGTCATAGGTATGTGCCCTTTCTTACTTATAGATCAAATACAGGCCTTATAAAAGACTTCAACGAAACGAAAATTACATATTTCGTATGAAGTCAAATGAAGATAGTTAGGTACTAATGAATATTATTTGTCAGCATTTTTTTATAGTATAAGGTAGCAAACAAGAAACATTTGCATTTGCCTATCGTTGCCAGAGGAGAGGACGCACAGAAGAGTGATATTTCTACCCTATATTATTCGTGCGTTATCTTATAAATATATCAATTAATTTTGAATTATATACAGGTCCTTTGTCATTATAACCGGACCTTCTTGTAAGTACATTGAGCTCTAGCATAATCCGTATTAATGTTATAAAGAGAATTTGTATTTCTGTATGTATTAAAATAACTCAAAAACTACTGGACCGATTTAAAACATTATTGCACCATTAAAATACTACATTATCTGTTGCGTCTCACTGCAACACCGGCGGGGATGAGGAGCAAAGGTGCCCTTTCAGCCGTCGTCTGTCCCCCGCGCGCCCTCACACCGCATCGCCAGCAGTTGCGCTCCGTTCGACAGCGTGACCACACATACCTAATTACTTAAACTTGAACTGTAACTATTTATATTTAACAATATATCTTCGAACTGTAACCCTACTACTTATTTAAAAACCAGAATATACAGTCTCTTGCTTTACATTATCAATGAGTAACATAATCTATATTTTAAATTCCACGAGGACGAAGTTGTGAGTAACAGTTAGTACACTAAAATTACATAGTAATTGCTGGACGTTTCTTACCATCGGCGGGGACTCATATTACTACTTGATACTCTCGTAGACAATTTGTTCTGATTTATTAGACATTTATGTGAAACTAACAACTATGTGTCGTGTAAGATAGAGTTGAAGTAAATAATGTGGAATACTAGAGTATAATGATAAAGGAAAAGGTAACAATACGGAATCTCTCTCTCTCTCTCTTCCATTCCTATGTCCCCAAAGTGGGGCAGAGGGCGTCCACAGTACGCCGCCAGCTCGCTCTGTCTTGGGCTCTGCGAACTCTTTTTATGATTCAAGAAACGAACAATACGGAATAGTAAAAGATATTTTGTTTCTTATTAGCTTTCGCCCGCGAATCTGTCCGCGTGGAATTAAAAAACAAAAGTAAGTAGACTATGTGTTCTTCCATACTATCCTCTAAATCTATGCCAAATTTCATAGAGTACTGTTTAGCAGTTTAGGCTACAAACTCTAACAAATATCCATCCATTTAAGTCTTCGTATTTATAAGATTAGTAAGATGACTCTTTATTGAATTTAGATATAAATTTTCACTTATTATTCTATCTTGATACATCAAATTTTACAAAGTTTGACTAGTTGTTACAATACCCACATCTTACGTAGGCGTAATGTACTTCAACGCATAGCCTACGACAAATGGCAATGTGCCAATACAATACCTAATTACCTGTAAAATTCGCTACATTAGAGACGTTGCTTTATAAAAGAAATACGTCTTAAGAGGATTTGATTTTTATTGTGCAACTAAACTGTTAAATTGACTTCGAAACAATCGACAATCGCACAATAATTACGTGATATTTTAGTTAAATATACCCGCTTTATTACTATACAAAACCAATTTAAAAATACGCATACATTTGTACGTTTTCTAGGCATATGTTTTTGTATAAGGACAGGGCAGTGGAAACGCACAGTTAACGATTTTGCGAATGTAAACAAATGATGTTAGAATTGTAAAAATTATTTTAATTCAGATATTTTACATAACTTAACAAAAGTTGTAAAGTTCCTTTTACATGTATTTAAATAATATCTACTTACTAACATTATAAATGCGAAATCTAACAAGAAAACACATTTCGTATACATGATGTTTTAGCGTTACTTAAAATGTTTATTTTGCCTGTCTGTCCGAAGCCCACTATAGTTTCGCAAAATCTCCGAAACAGTTGGAACGATTATAATAGGACTTTTACTGGAAGCTGTTGAAAGTAACTTTGGATTTTATTATTTTATTTCGCATCGACGAAGCCGCGAGCAACTGCGAGTCGTGAATAATTATGTAAAATAGTTTTTGTATTTTCAAAAAGGAGCTTATGACGTTCGTTAAAACATAAATAAATAACTAGCAGAAGAATTATTTATGGTATAACTATGAGTTACTTAATTCATATCTGAAATTTTCGTTTAAAATGTTTGTATACAAGAATTTTAAAATGTAAATATTTGAATGTACTAACTTCTGTGTTTGCACATAATATTATTTACTATTTATATATCTGTTAATACTCAGATTCATTGTTATGTTATTTACTTATAAAAAGGAAAGATTTGTACTTTTGTTTGTAAAAAGTAAATTCAAAGACTACTCGACCGATTACAAGAATTCTTTCGTCGTTACAAAGATACATTATTATTGAATAGATTCATTACTGAATTTTTTAATTACACGCGGACGAAGTCGCGGGCATGAGCCAGTTTTTCATTACAAGATATAATAACATACATGTAATAAGCAAAATAATTTAGATATCTGTCGCGTTTCGGAGCAACAACCTAAGATTATAAGGTTTCAAGTTAAAATAAGTTACAAATTAAATGTGATGACGGAGCCTTTTGTATTAATATTCGGTATTCTAAATGATAAAATAAAACGCGTATAAATATACGGCTTCTAGCTAAAGAGATGTTTAAAACAAACAAAACAAAATATTCGTTATATTAAACATAATTTTTGAATATATTTTCTACGAAATTCAATAAAAGTTCCATCTTTTGTGATTCCTTTGTCATACAACAACACGTTCTGAAATTAATTATCATATAATTTCATGTTATATCCAAAAATTTATTATTCTAAAATAATCTGCAAAGAAACACACAAAATACTTTTAGCCTCAAGTGAGATCCCAATTAAGATTATAGTAGGCAAAGGATTTTGGAATATCATCGAACGTACAACATAAGAGAGTATTGTCACTCAATCGGATTATTCCCAACTGTCACCCCGCTCTGTCCCCATATGAGACTAAAAAGTTCACCCGTCTCACCTTTTAGTCCCACTATCACCAATAAGGTGACAGATGGAACCGTTATGCAATAAAATAAATACCAACTGAACCCTCGTCGCAAAAGGTGAGACGGATGAAACTTTTTATTCTCATCTGTCTTCACGTGTGGACAGAGCGGGGTGACGGTTGAATAATCCGCTCAATCAGGCATTCCCACTATACTTAGAACTTAGGTGACTTAAAATTATGGATAAAAAGAAAAAAAAAAACTAGGTTAAAATTCGTAGTTTTTTACAGTATTGTATTCAATAATTTAATTTCATTGCGTTTTGTGTTAAAAAAATAAACCATTAGTAATCTTACTTCTTACTAATATTAAAAATGCGAACGTTTAGATGGATGGATGTTTGTTAGAGTTTATAGCCTGAACGGCGGAACAGATCTGGATGAAATTTGGCATAGATGTATAGAATAGTCTGGAAGAACACAAAGGATACTTACATTTGTTTTTTTTTAATCCCCGTGGACGGAGTCCTGGGCGAAAGCTAGTAAAAAAATAAAAAAACTGTTGTTATTGTTATTTTTTCTATGAATGTCGTGTAAAAAGTATCGCATAACCGTTGTGCGATTGTCGATTGTTTCGCAGCAAATTCAACTGTTTAGGTGCACAACTAAAAATTGAGTAGTGCACCTCTATAAAATCTCATAGGAATCAAAACAGTTGTGCGACAGTTTAGTCAAAGTTGTTGGCGAGCATATAACAGATTTTTTTATAGTATAAATAGTGTAAAGAGGGGGTTCAGATATAACAGCTGATAGAGATGTATGTAAGAACAGTACACACTGCAGATTTCAATATAAAGGGCAGATGACATTGTTTCTGCGGTACAAACCCCAACATATGATTCAAACATAATTCTCAATAGAGATATAAATAAACAGTCAAGCAAATCCGTAACCATTCAGTTAGTGCTACGTGAGACTCAGACGTGCGACGTGTCGCATTGTCATTGCGGCTTTGTCCGCTCGTGTGGACATGTCTTAGGATTTGAACAGTATTGTACCGACAACGTCCAACCATGAAGATGTTGTCTGAATGTTAATACATATCTATTAAGAGTAGGATTACACTGTGTTGACAGTTGTACAGTCGTTCATTGTTCCTTGAAGTCAGTTTATTAAAGGACTAGATATTACTCGCGCCTTCGTCCGCGTGGAATTAAAAAATAGTTATAAAATACATACCCTTGTGCATGATAGTTTGCTATAGCCTATGTTACTCACTGATAGCTGACTGGTAGTTTTAATAGTGAATTTGATAGTGAGAGAATTTTTGAAATAGGCGCAGTAGTTTTTGAGTTATTTCAATACATACAAAAATACAAATCTTTGCTCTCTATAATAGTATAGATAAAAAGTAACTTTACGAACGCACACTACACTTAACAAGTAATAGTTTAGTTTTATAAAAAAAAATTTAATCCACACTAATCAGGACTTGGTTTTACTCTTTATATCATTTGATGAGAGTTACTTTTGCTAGAAAAATAAAGTTGCAGCAGAAACCAAATCAAGTTATTTTTTTTTATTGCAATTCCCTCTGAAATATAAAACAATAAGCAGTATTGAAGTAATTTTGAATGCAAATGTTACTGGAAACTGGAAACATTTTGTTACGTTTCTATAGTTTTCAATTCCATTTTATATTATTTTCAGATTGAACTGCATTAGGACAAGAATTGCGAGTGCCGACCAAATATATCGCCTCGCAAGAGATAGTCAAATTTGGAGAACTGATCGCCAACTTTCCCTAGTCGGATAGGCACCTTAAGAAAAAGAAGAAAGAATAGTTTGAATTAGGTGACTAAAGGAGAGTGTCATCGTCAGTCTTCATCTTCCACAAAGGACACATGCCTTTCCTAGTCGTTTATTTTGACATCAAAACGACGTTTTGAAAAAAAATATACTATTAGAAATATGTTCTTACTAGCTTTCGCCCACGACGCCTTTCGCGTAGACAAAAGAAAGCCTATATGTTCTTAAAGACTAACCTCTTCATCTCTACCGAATATCATCGAGATCCGTTAAGCCGATTAAGCTACAAACTCTAACAAACATCCATCCAAAAATTCGCATTTATAATATTAGTAAGATTAGCATATATTAACAAGATTTATATATTTCTTGTTTGTATTAGCTTGTCTGTTACTAACATCAAATATGATTGTCCTTATTTGTTATGATGAGAAATCCTGGCCACCATCCAGAATTGTTAATTTTGTTGACATACTAATCCGACATATTAATATATAAGATTCCAACGTCATGATGTTGGTCTGCAATAAATTCCGAAACTACTCAACTATATTAAAATATATAGTTTTGTAGATATTTTCGATAGTGGCATTTTGTTGATTTTTAACAAAACACTCTCGTGCCAAAGTTATATAACGCGATGAATTTAAATACAATTTAAAGTTTTACAGCCTTACAAATAAACAAGATATAAAGTTAATCTTAGGTATAAAATTAGTATTAATATTTGCTTATACTCAGTTTATTTCTAAGTTAAACTTTATGCCGCGTTTATTTGTAAGACTGTTAGATAACACCCATTGTCTAAATCATGCATTAAAACCTTTTCTTATATGTCTTTTTTCACATAGAATAAAAAAGTTATCGATATTTCAAACGATCACAGTGATCGGAAGTGAAATTGAAATTTTAAAAGTAGTTTAAAACAAATTCAAAACTTGTTCGTTAGTTTTGATTGAAGTTAGATTAATTAGCCGCTAGCTTTCTGTTTCTTTCTTTTGTTTTTCTTGTTAAATGTATAATACGTTCCCTTTTAAAAATAGAACACAATACAAAATAACCAATTTAAAAAACGGCATTTATAAACAGATGATCTTTACATTTAGAGCTGGGTGTACACCATTGACAAAACTATCGCACAACTGTTGTGTGATTGTCGATTGTTTCACAATCCGTTACACTGTTTAGTTGCAGAATTAAAAATCGAGTAGTGGCCTACCTCCATATAAGCTCATCTTGTGCTCAATTGTGAAATAATTTAATCAAAGGAGTTCGCGTTTTTAAGGTTACGTTCGTAAATTACACCCTTGTTTCGCAATGTCAATAACTTACGTGGGCGTTTCCCACATGTTATTCTATGAAATGCCGACATCGCGTCACAAATATGAAATTCGATACCTTCCTTGACATTGTTGTTGACCAGTAAGGAAAATACTTCACAGGAAAAGTTCTGGTTGTTATTGTATAGGGAAAATCCAGTGTAAAAGTAAGAAAATTTATAGTTTATTTTTTATTGACATATTCTTTGATTACAGACTTATGGGAAGAGATATGTGCCGTACAAGCGGGTTCGGGTCCCACGACACACACAACCCACCATTGAACTACAAATGGACCGGAACGCATTACATTGTAAGCTTGGGGAATATGGTACTGGGTACTCAGTAATATGGACACTTATACTAAAACTAGCTACTAATTTTACTTTACTATTGCTTAACAATATATACTAAATTGTTAATTTTAAAACAATAGTGATTTAAAAAAATTACGGTTATATTTCTTTCCGAACATAACAAAGTAACTGGCAACACTGATTCTCTGTCTCACTCTCACCCTGTCATTTTGACATTTTCAAAGTCATTGTGGCTTCGCGTCTTATATTTGTGGTTAACTTCTATTTTCGCAAATTCAATTTTATTACTCTAAAAATGGTACGTATTCTTATCATTAGGTAAATTAAGATATTTTTGACTACTTCTGAACACCTATTTGTATAAAAGTTGACGAATGAATGACCTGCTGTTTTGATGCCGGGTGACTTGTCAGTTTTTGTTTTACGAAAAATCCAAAGAAGAATCTATAAGTACCATTAATTTTTTTTTTAAAATAATGTTTTGTAATTAGTTTAACGAAATTTTGGGATTTAATAATGTATTTAACTATTGACGTATAAGATGGTATCTACTTTGCTTTGTCATACAAAAGTATACTGCATCTTTCTTTCTGTAATGGATGAATTTTTAAACTGCTTCCTGTTTTTTCCAGTTCCGCAATCAGTACGACAGTGACGTCACAGTATGGAGCCCGCAAGGTCGTCTCCATCAAGTGGAATACGCTATGGAGGCAGTGAAACTTGGCTCAGCTACAGTTGGACTGAAGAATAAACAGTTTGCAGTACTTATAGCATTAAAACGAGCTGTGAGTGAACTGTCTGCGTACCAGAAGAAGATTATACCAATTGATGATCATATTGGTATTTCCATTTCTGGTTTAACCGCTGATGCTCGTATGCTGAGGTAAATATACTGTTATAAATGAAACACTGGTTACTTTTAAAAATAATTTTAGTACAAGTGGGAAAATTAAGAATAAAATATGGCAGTATACAACCGGGCAGAGTAATAACACAAACACAGCAATGACTCACACGGGCAGAGTAACGACATTGTTGTCTCTAAAAACTTGGGCGAAGTGGACCAGACTGAGTAGGATTCTACCTTTTATGCCCGCACCTATTCGGTGTTGTCATCTAAATGCAGTGCTGACAGCTTTCACACAGTGTTGCCATTCCAAGGTGTTTTCAACTAACAATACAACAATTTGTATAACTTCTTTATAATTCTTATAAATTATTGAGTGAAAACAGTAACTTTAGGATACACAAAAACATTCCTATGAAATGTATTTATTTTCTGTAAAGATCTTGATGTACATGGTATCAAAACTATGTAAACAATTGTGTATGAAATCCAAATTTGTAAGACAATAAGAACCAAAATAGAACTAAAATCTACAGTTCTAACTACTTCCATGGTTATTCAATCAATATCTATACTAATGTTATGAAGAGAAAAGATTAATATTTTTGTATGTATTAAATAACTTGAAAAGTACTGGGCGATTTTAAAAATTATTTTACCATGAGAAAGATAATTTATCTGTGAGTAAGATGCGATTGGAAGCAACAGGTAGTAACTAATATTAATGAAGTTATTTCAATAAAATACAAAATACAGGTTTACAAGTCTACAAGAGATATAAATTTGTTGTCAATATATAAGAGTATAACTATCTATTCGTATTTCATTACAGTCGTTTCATGAGGACAGAATGCCTCAATCATCGGTATTCTCATGATGCACAAATGCCAGTTGGGCGTCTCATCTCACTGGTAGGGAACAAAATGCAGATTTGCACTCAGAGATATGACAAGCGGCCACTCGGTGTGGGTTTACTGGTAGCTGGATATGATGTAAGTGGCTTTGGAGTAATATTTTGGTTGTATCATTGATTAAAAAGAAAAAATGACAATTTTTAAAGTATCGAAAATTAGATTATTACCAAAAAGAGCATGCTGTTAACAATGTTTTTATATGGATAAAAATGATATACATAAAACTTTATGGGAAAAAATAATTTAAATAAATTTAAAAACTTTAAAATGCTTGTCTTGTAAAAAAGGTACATTTTGAATACTGGCATTTTACTATTTAACCGACGATATATTTGTTTAATGTGCCTTTCTAGAGATCTTAAAGTCAAGACATCAATAAATGGTTTAATTTTAAAATACCCTTTTGTGCTTAATGTTGAAATGTTATTGATAAATCTCATTTTTAAAATAACTTGCAATTTACTTGGTTTATTTAAGACATTTTTTTTAATACTGTTATGTTACAATGATTTCATTTAATTCCCATATAGGTGTAAAACCTTGTAAACATTTGCAATGTTTAAATTGGTACTTTATTATATTAGTACTAGCTTTCGCCCGCGACTCCGTCCGCGGAGAATTAAAAAAAAACAAAAGTAGGTAACCTATGGTTCTTCCAGACTATCCTCTACATCTTTACCAAATTTCATCGAAATCCGTTCAGCCGTTGAGGCTACAAACTCTAACAAGCATCCATCCATCCAAACTTTCGCACTTATAATATTAGTATGATATATATTTGTTACAATGCTCTGAAAATAATTCCAGGATCAAGGACCGCATATCTACCAGACTTGTCCTTCAGCAAACTTCTTTGACTGCCGTGCTATGGCTATCGGAGCTCGGTCACAGTCGGCCAGAACTTACTTAGAGAAGCATCTTAATACATTCATGGACTGCGATCTCCAAGAACTTGTGGCTCACGGATTGAGAGCATTGAGGGATACTCTGCCTAATGAAGTAGAACTAAATACTAAGGTAAATTAATTTCTTGTTGATTTATAAACTTTTGATTTTAAATTTCGTTGTTGAAGTTCTGATACCACAGATATCAAAAATAGCAACATTTCAGGAGCGAAAAAAACTGCATATTTTTTTAGAAACTATATAGTTATATTTTATGTAGAACTAGCTGTTCCAGTGCGGCTTCATCCGCATGAAATGTGAAAATTCAAATGCATAAATGACAATTGCTTCCTTGATGTTGGCAGCAACTTATGGTCTCTTTCCCACATTAGGGTTTTTATCCAAAATATTTACCCCTAAGTTTAATGACGTGAAAACATATAGCCTAAAGTGTGACGCAAGTGTAGGGCTTTTAATTAATAAAGAAATTATTCAAAATTATGCTGTAATTGCTGAGATCTTAGTCAACAAAGAAGTGAGTGTTTACGCTTTATTATAATAGTATAGCTTATGCATATATTCGATATGTAATTGATTCTTGTATGTCTTAAGTTCTAAGTTATATTGTAAGTTTAAAATTTTCTTTCAATGACATAAGTGTTGAAATGCTTAGTTTGCCCGAGTAAAGTTTCTTCATCATGGATTTAATTTGTTTTCCAGAATGTGTCTATAGCTGTAGTGGGGCCTAAGACCCCGTTGCGTGTGAGTGACGAGGCCGCGTTAAGCCGCTACTTGTCGCTGGTGGAGG
>NW_013526359.1:3401901-3404607 GCF_000836215.1 Papilio polytes
CGTGGTATTACTGGGAGCGAGCCGGTCCTGCAGTGCTAAGATGTTAAAGCGGGCTCTACCACTGTTAAAAATTCGAAAAATCTAAAATTACATTATCCCGCTATCAGGATTCGAACCCAAATAGATTACAAGTCAAGTGCTTAAACCACTGAGCAACCGATGATCCAAATTCATCTATACCAGACATTTAAGAAATATTTAGACTAGACATGGGTACATTATTTCACCGGTAACTTCTTTGAAAGGTAACATGTTGTCAAGTTTAGTACCTCACCTCATGTCCTTGTAATGAAACGCTTATTTTACCACTAAATATTTATTTAACCCTTAAATGCATGATTTTTTATTTAATTATGAAATTAATATATCAGTATAGGTTTTGAGTCACAGATTAAGGGAAAAATAATTTAAAAAAATCTTGGTTTCAATTAAAACTGTAATTTTGTTTGTAGACTTTTGGCAACAATATGCATTTAAGGGTTAAGCTGAACTAGGGAATATTATAATAGGTCTTTTTTCAAAATGTCGCGCTGAAAATGTTGCGGGCAACACCCAATTTACTTATTATTAAAATATTAATGTTAAATCATAATATGTATAAAATTATTAGACTTTTGAAGAGTATTTTCGTGCTGTTATGTATCGACTCCGTGGCGCAACGGTAGCGCGTCTGACTCCAGATCAGAAGGTTGCGTGTTCAAATCACGTCGGGGTCAAAGCTAATGTTTTTTTTTTCTTTAATTTCTTTAAAATTGTTTTACTTCCCTAAAATATTTTTTTTGCTTTAGAATAAAATGGAAATTCGATAAATACTAATTTATATCAAACTATATCTTTTTTTTCTTATGCAATTAAATTTTTTATCAAATTCTGTTAGATTATAAATCGATATACAAAAGTTAATACTGATAACTTTTAACACGATATCTGCTTTATTTCTGCTTTAATTTTTTTTTTATTTATTTGCAGGTGGCGATGGACACAGAGTAATTACAGAACGCCTGCAAGATATTTCACAGCAAAATGTTAAAAGTCAAACGAGTTTGACCTTTTGCTATTTTTATTTGAAAGATTTGCGTTCAATTTATATTAATTTCTTTACCCCTTTCTGTTTAGTTATTCGCAAAGAAATGCCTTGGCCAGTATTTAGATTATTAATTGCTTCTTAATGAATAATTTCAGATGTTTACTGTAAATTTTCTATGACATTTTCATTATAATTGTCTGAATACTGGCCAAGGCAAAATATTGTGTATCACTTGGTTTCAATTTTTTTCGCTTTTAATTCTTAAATAAACGTATAAATCTCCTTATGAATTTTTTTTATAACCTTGAATCCTTAAATGTTATTGTTTTTAATATTTTTTTTACTAATGTTATAAATACGAAAGCGTAGATTGATGAATGTTTGTTTGAGTTTGTAGCCTAAACTGCTGAACGAATCCCGATGAAATTTGGCTTAGATATAGTCTGGAAGAATCCAGTCACTTTAAAAAATACATTTTTTTAATTCCCAGCGGACGGATTCGCGGTCGAAAGCTAGTATTTCTATGTTTGTAATACAAATCATTTTTCTTTTGTTTAAATTCTTTATATATTTTCAAATATTGACTTATTAAATTAAAATTATTTAATTCATAATTGATTGCTTGTATTTCATGCGTAACAAACAAAAAAAATAACTCTTTCCACCCATTGCTAAATATTTTTCCATACTTTTATCTTGTAACACTGTCCAAAATAATCTTTGTAAATATACTTTTAAAGGCAACACTTGTTCTTTTTAACGGGGAATTCCTCAAACACATTGTCGATCTGGTTACAATGGCTATTTTAACAAAAATGACACCAAAGCATTAACTTGACGGACCATAACCGGAATCGTTATCGTAACTAGGGTTACCATAATATTACTAATGTTATAAATGCGAAAGTTCAGATGGATGGTTGTTAGTTTGTTACCTAAACTGCTGAACTATAGAAGATAGTCTGGAAGAACACGTAGGCTGCTTGAGTTTTTTTAATTCCGCACAGATACATTAAATCTATTTTACATTATTCGATCAGTCCCCACTAGAGCTTATTTAGATAAGATATTGTTTTTATTTTTATACACGTTGTATAGTCTGTGACATCAAAATATTTTGTACTCTAAATGTGTCCAAAATTACACAACTTGTATTTTACTAGACTAAGCTTACAGCTAGATTTTTTTATAAATGTCCGACTTTTTATTTGAACTTGGTCGCCCTACTAAGAGGTAACCCGAGATAGGGTCAGCGGTTGATTATTATTGTATGAGGAACATCTTTGTTATCTAAGTCCGTTCAGTTCAAGTTCTGTCGCTGACCGACAACTACGCGGCAATGAAGCTACAAGCACTCCTAGTTTGTTTAAAAATATGTTACATAGCCGCATTAAACCTCGATTATTTAGACCCGACGGTGCTTCAGACTAAAACATCGGCGCAAGTTCAACAAGATGCGGCAACCACCATCATTAACAGGTACACCAATCAAGTCAGTGTTACTATAGATCCTTTACTATTTAATAACAAGAAAGATGTCTGCGCCCTTCGTACATCCGATGGACGTTTGCAAATCAAAGCCAGTACTGGCGTCGCGGCACTTTGGGGCTTCAACTACTATTTGAAGAAATACTGCAAGAGTCAAATAGCGTGGCAAGCACAAAGGGTTGCTATTCCGT
>NW_013526359.1:3404658-3405700 GCF_000836215.1 Papilio polytes
TACCAGAACGTGTGCACCGCATCGTATAGCTTTGTATGGTGGACGGTAGACCAATGGATAAATCACGTCGAATGGATGGCACTGAATGGTATCAACTTGGCACTAGCACCGATTGCACAAGAGGCCGCCTGGGACCGAATCTATCGGAAGTTGGGTATGACCGATGATGAAATCAACGAATACTTTACAGGACCGGCGTTCCTTTCGTGGCTTCGCATGGGTAACGTCCACGGTTGGGGAGGACCACTCACTAAGTTATGGCACGACCGACAGCAGAATATACAAGATAATGTAGTCAGTTATATGTTCAAGCTTGGTATAATACCTGTCCTTCCCGCGTTCAACGGTCACGTACCGGCAGCATTTACAAGGTTGTATCCTAACATCACATTCTACTCGGTGGAAAAATGGAATAAATTCAGCCCTGATTATTGCTGTGGCTTATTTATCAATCCTAGAGAACCTCTGTTCACACAAATAGGGGAAATGTTTCTGAGAGAAATGAACAGTGGTTTAGGTGTCGGTGATATTTTTTCATCTGATCCTTTCAATGAAATACAAGTGCAACCGTGGTCCACAAGTCTGGTGAGAGATACAGCATCTGCTATATTCTCGGCGATATCGAAATTCAATAATAACGCAGTCTGGTTAGTTCAGAATTGGATGTTTGTTCATAACCCCATTCAGTGGCCTTTGAAAAGAGTACAAAGTTTCCTTACTGCCGTCCCAGAAGGCAGGATGTTAGTGTTAGATCTGCAGTCGGAGCAGTGGCCTCAATACGATCTCTATCAAATGTATTATGGTCAACCGTTTATTTGGTGTATGCTACACAATTTCGGCGGAACATTGGGAATGCATGGTAATATGCAAGCTATCAACAAAGACGTATATCTAGCAAGAGATAGAGTGAACAGTACAATGATCGGTATCGGATTGACTCCGGAAGGTATCAACCAGAACTACGTCATGTACGACTTGATGCTGGAAGTGGCATGGCGCAGGGAACCAATACAAAGTCTTGACGACTGGGTAGCTGATTATG
>NW_013526359.1:3405836-3442641 GCF_000836215.1 Papilio polytes
TTGCAATTCCGACGGCTTTTATTACGATCTCGTAGATGTTACTCGGCAAGCGCTACAGTACAGAGCGGACCAGTTGTATTTGGATATATTAAATCAAAGATATCACTCCGTGATGACTTTCAACGCCACAATTATGAGATTTATCGACCTGATGAACGACATGGAAAACATTTTAGCTACTAATAAAAATTTTATGCTTCGAGATTGGTTGTCGGCGGCTCGAAGCGTGTCTAATGATAATACATTTTTGTACGATTTAAATGCTAGGAATCAAATAACGTTGTGGGGTCCGAATGGTGAGATAACAGACTACGCTTGTAAGCAATGGGCGGAATTATTCCATTATTATTATATACCTAGATGGTCAATGTTTCTGTCGATGGCACTAGACGCGAAAGCTCGCGATGAAGTCTTCGACGAGAGCGGAGCCCAGAAAGTTGTAAGATCGTTAGTCGAAGAACAATTTCTAACTGTCCAAATTAATCCATTACAATCAAACGATACTAAAACAGTAGCATTGTATATGTATGAGAAATGGGGCTTCCTATCAGGACTTGAGGATTTGCCGCTGAGCATTGTTAGACCAAACCCCTCGAGAAGAACAACCCTACCTGACGTCGACTCAGCAGAACGCGAAGTGGATTTACCGACTGTCATACATTTGCATTCAACAACACCGACTGATTAATTTAAAAACCAACGAGATTGACATCTGTCAGTGTCAAAGTTGTGTCTAATTATTAAAATAAGAGCTAAATTATCGCACAAATGCTGTCAGATTGTCGATTGTTTCGCAGCCAATTCAACTGTTTAGTTGCTGGACTGATAACCGAGTAGTGTACGCACCTCCAAATAAGCTCAAGGAAAGCGAGATAAAACAGTTGTGCGATACTTTAGTTTCTTGTGTGCGCAGACTAAATCTAACCTATAAGTGATGTTTTGTATGCGATAATTAAAACTAATGATTAAATGTATTTTTCTGTTACTGAATAAAAGATGAGTAAATCTATATCCATTTATTTTTTATGTACATTTAAAATTAAACATATTCAACAAGTTTTCAGTTTACACAATTTTTGGGATATTTATACATTTTTATAAACTTTTAGCTCAATATTGTTTAGTGACATTTTTATTTAAAAAGGCTAAACATGTATTTTTTTTATTAATTTACAGAGAAAGATAGACTCCTTGAAGGCCAAATACTTGCGATTTCAACATTAACTAAATCCAACATTTTCTTGCATTACAATTTCGCTTTTTTGCCCTTTCTGAACGAATATTTCGTCACTTGATCAAAATTGACTAGCCCTAACTAATAAAACATGATTGGTGGTTTTGTAAATTATTTTTGGTATTGGACACAAAATATAAATATATCATATTAACTATTCTTACAAATATTGGTATACAGTAGCTATACACAGATTTAGCACCATTATCTTTAACAATTATTGTAATTATCTTTAAGGGCCTGTCCCACCAATGACCAATAGAGGGGATATATAGCTAAAAATAACGTCGCTGACAAAGGGAACAAAATCCAATATTTCCTTCACATATTTTACACTTTCGATTGTTATCAGTAAATTAACAATTTGGTGGGACAGGCCATAAAAGTAATATATTTACACATGATCAAAATTTTGGGGATCGTTTTTTGATTTGGATTATGATCACTATCAGGGTTGGAAATCTATATAAATGGTAATTACAAAGTTCATCTTTGGGACAAATTTTGCACCGCTCCCTGTGTCATACAAGCGTGTCTAGAACATAACCTGTAGGTTCATACACAAGTTGGGTGTTAGCCTGCTCCAATACAGGTATATAGCTTTCATGGAGCAGTATCGGTTGCCGACATGAAGCTTCATTGAGATTTCTTTCGAGTATCGTGTTCTGTAATTCTTCTTCTTCCACTTCTAAAGTCAACTCATCTAGTAATTTAATTCTGTTCTCGATTTCTCTATCTGTTCTCTCTAATTCGATAGCATTACTTTCCATCTCTTGTGCTGTATTCGCCAACTCTTCTTCTATTTTATCTAGGAGCATTGTCACTTGTGTTACATTTTCGCAACTGTTTGCTTTATTCTCATCCATATATCTTTTTACTTTCGCCGTTAATCGGACTACTAATTCCTCTTCTCGATGCAACCTTTTGTTAATGATCGCGAGCTTCTCTAGTAATTCTATTTCTTCTCGTATTCTTGATAATTCATCAGCTGAGACGTCTGAATCCGTGTCCGTGTGGGTCTGTACTAATCTTTCTGAATTGACTTGACAAATGTCTGTTAACTCTTTAGTAAAATAATGTTCTCTCATTAATTGTCTTTCTCTTCTTGATTTATGTTTGGTGTGCCTTCTTGGGGGAGTACCGCTGCCGACGCCGACACCACTATCGCTGTTTCCGGCCTGACTGTCATTTACTTCACTGCAACGCCCGAGATCTCTGAGATATGATTCGAGCAAATAGTTAGTGCCGTGTTTTTCCATTCGATTCTTGTGTGTTTGATCTTCCAAATGATCGATTACTTTTTCTTGCTCTCTGAAAGGATACAAGGAATATTAATAATTGCAATATTGCTTCATAGTATTAACTATAAACCAGATCTTCCAAGAATATTTAGATTCTTATAAAATACTCGCTTTCGCTCATGACTTCATTCGCGTGGTATGAAAAAAAAACAAAAGTAAATAGCCTATATGTTCTACATCTATGCCAAATTTCATCAAGATCCGTTCAGCCTACAAACTTCTAAAATTTCGCATTAGTAAGATATTATGAGGAAGCTATGTTATCTTACCTTAGCTTGTCCAATTGCTGATGTATAGTTCTGCTTTGATGTTGTATGATGGAGACTAGTTTGGCTGCTGGGTCTTCTCGTGCTCTGGGGGGTGGCGTGGCAGCTCGGAGACCTTTCTTGCGACGTCGTCTCGCACTGGCTCGACTGCCGGCGTCGCTATCACGACCCGAGTCATCCTCTCCACCGCTTGATAATCGACGGAGTGATAACCTTACCTGTGAATATGTGTTTTGTTAAAATAACTTTATTACTAATTTGACTGCAGCTATATCTAATGAGTTATTCGATAAATGGTCTAACAAGAATGCCATATCTTCTGATTCAAAATTATTTACATCACCCGAAAGTGGAGTTGATTTAAAGCTTATTTTTATATTTCATTGCTTACATACCTCATGCCTTGCATCTCCCCAAGCGGCTAGGACGTGGAGTACAGGTGCATCTGGAGGCAAAGGTCTTTCTACACCTCGCCATCTTTCCGCTAAGACCCATTCCCCTTGCTCGCTCAGTCCATTGCCTGCTGTAAAGAAAATAAATGTTATAATTTTCTAGAAAAGTATAATTAAAGCTTTTAGTAGAAGAGCTCGTTTGACTTTTGAAAGCTTTGGAAGTATGTTAAGGTTTAACCTTCAGGTGCGTCCTGCAGCGCTCGCACAATGTCCGCACAGGTGGTGTGTGGTCGCACGCCTCGCACCCACAGCTTCTGCCCTCGTGCCAGCACGCCCACCTCTTCGTCGCTGTAGTCCGATGACGATGCCTCCATATTACATCACCTGGAGAATACGATAACTTGAGTTTATATGAAGATTCGCACACTAATTGATTTTCAGTTGTGCAACTAAACAGTTGAATCGACAATCGCACAATTGTGTGATTATTACAATTTATATATAGTTAATCTTACTAATATTATAAATGCGAAAGTTTAGATGGATGGATGTTTGTTAGACTTTTTAGCCTAAACTGCTGAACGGATATCGATGAAATTTGGCAAAGACGTAGAGGATAGTCTGGAAGAGTACATAAGGTACTTGCTATTTTTTTTTTAATTCAAACGGAGTCGGGGGCAAGAGCTAGTAAATCATAGCTCCATAGTCAGTCTATGACATGTTCATCGACACTTGTTAACCGTTCAGAAGATTTAGTCAAAAAAGAAAAAAAGTCGATTAAACCATAACACAATTGATTCGGTGCTCTTCACTACAATATGTTCAACTTTTTAACTCAATCACTGTTACAGCGTCATCAAACTTTACCAACATTGGTAACCAGTAAAGTTAGTATAAAGTTCGCGCTACAACTCGCCTGGTACGCCTGACTTCGAAAAGCTTTATAACCAGTATAAACCAGTTTATAGCAGAAAATAACCGGTTCATACTGAGTCGTAGCGTAAGTTTTCAAATAAAAGAAATATCAAAGGGAATTTCATTATTACGTATTATACATTTATTATACATACTAGCTTTTGCCCGCGACTCCGCCTGCGTGGTATTATAAAAACAAAACTAAGTAGCATATATGTTCTTCCAGACATCCTCTACATCCATACCAAATTTCATCGAAATCCGTTCAGTTTAGGGTACAAATTCTAACATCCATCCATCCATCTATATTTTGGCATTTATAATATTAGTATGAAGTATGATTATGTAATTATCAGCCGATTAAACATTAATACCGTTTGCACTAAGGTTTTTATAATTTTAGATATCTCAGATTTAATATCGTAAGAATACATTTAAATCAGAAAATATGTACTGTAATCACGTCTGAATTCATTAGCATTATGTACTACCATAGCGTGTGTCATGTATATAGTTTTATACATGAAAATAAAACGAAGTATAACAATACAACATCGAATCGTTTTCCACGAAAACATTAACGTGGGCTATTTGGAATGTCGTGACTCGACTCCATTAGGCGTTTCCGTTTCTCCCCTTTTCACCCTCAACGTTAAACTAACCCCCAACCCCTGACATTTAGGGTGGCTGCCACGCCTTGAAGTGTATTTTGGATCACGTTATAACTAACGTAAGTAGCAAGTTATATAAGTAGAACTTACACAGAATTACGGGTTAACATTTTATAAACATTACGATTTCTCTGACAGTATTTAGCAATCAAATATATTGTAATATACATAAAAATACATGTATAACGTTTAATAATAACACATATTAACTAAGTATTCAAAACAAATAAATAACAACAAATAACAAAGTGCTATCACTGCAAGTGTAGGGCTTGTAAATGTCTCAAACTCAACCTACGACATATCGATGTTTATTAATTTAACATATTATTTAAAAACCTAAGACATACCCTACTCTAAAACAGCCTTTTGTACAAATTGGAAGTCCAATTAAATTAAATTGACCTCTATGTCTATAAACTGCGAAGCTATCATACAAAATAGCACGGTCTAATTTCCTCGAAGCTTCATTCTCGGCCACTTTACCAGATGTCTGGCAGGATATGCACAGGTAGTGGTTACAATGTAGGTAGTCGATGTTACGGAGTTCACGCAACGCCTACAGCCTGATTGCCGACTGCACGGTAGCATTAGTGATGTGCTTATCCAGATGTCGATAGTTTTAATTACTTTATTATTCGATATTTTGTCTGCATAGTGTAATTATTAAAATTGTCCTAATTGTATAAAACAAATCGAAGTTTTTAAACCGGGTCTTATGTAATTCATACTTGATATCCACAAAGTTATTACATACTACATTTTGATCGCGACGTCGCCCGTGTAATATTAAAACCTATTAACAATATAGCCTATGTTACTCACTGATAACGTAGCTTTTTAATGGTCAAAGAATTTTAGAAATCGACCTAGTAGTTTTTGAGTTATTTTAATACAAAAAAATGCAAATCTTTCTATAAAGAAAAAAGAAAATAATAAATGTAAGGTTGGTATTATCTGGGTTATCGACTTAATTTTAAATCTCGCCAAAAGATATCGATAATATGATCTAGATCTTTGCATAACTATGAGAGTTACAAGCAAATTATCAGTGGCCCTCGGCCGGTGCGTAGCATAATGACAGGAGCCGTGCCGACGCCCGGTGCCCGCTACCCGCCGCGGGCACGCAAGGACGTGCGGAATTACTTGCGACACACGGTCACTCCGAATGACGAACTGATTACGCGCAAACTACGTTGAATGTTTGTATATAAAATAGTAATAATAATAAAGACAGGTCACCAATAATATTTGTTAACGTAGGTATACGATTTTATAATTCTACAATAGAATAACAAAGCGAGCGCATGTACTAAATAATGAAAAAAATATTTTTAGCACCACGTACAAAGTTAATTTTTTTAAATTGTGAATATAATAACGTAAAACAACGGTCGGGAAATTAAGCAGTTCTTAATTAGTTTTTTTTTTAAACTATACGTAACATTTGTTTAAAAACGATTAAACAAACTAACGCTCGTGTGTGTAAAGAGATATACAATTCAATACCTGCCAACACGTATGCTGCAAGAACGGCAACCTACAAGGCAGTGTGTATCCACCATTAAACCTTTGCAAAAATAAACAAAGGATGTAAACAAAAGTAAGATAGGTTTCAATCAAGACCTCAATTGGCGCATTTAATCTGCGCCATAAAACAAAAACATCTGGTGCAATTTTAGTTCAAAAACTTTATGATTTTAACTCGAACTGTAATAATATACTAGAAAATGACTTACTAGTTCAGTATAGTAAAAGATGTAACGTGAAAATTTAAAGGGCTACAATTCTTCCATACATCATTTTTATGTAGGTCTTATAGTTTAGGCTACGTAAGCAAAGAAAGCAAAAATGACCCGAAATTTCGTCGCGCGATTTTGAGCTAAACTATTTAACTACGTCGTAGTCTTTGACTCTAAAAATCAAACAAAAAAATGGGACCCACCTGCAAGCATCACCTTTCGAATAAAAAATGAATTATCAAAATCGGTCCACTAGCGGCGGAGTTATGCCCTAACACACATAAAAAAAAAACATACAGACGAATTGAGTACCTCCTTCTTTTGGGAAGTCGGTCAATTAATTCTTTAAAAAATAGAACAAACACGCTTTTTAAAATTGAACATTCAAATAAGACATTTATATGGTTTTTTCTGTGTATTCACGCTGTAATTGTAGCACTAAATTGTATAGAAGCAATTATTAAACCTTAAGTAACAATAATTAAATCTAATTATTGTATTGGTACTCCTTACCTACAAATTAATATTTACAATGTTGTCAATTCGTCTTCACTTATTCGCCCACGTCTAAGGAAAGGTGAGCCTATTCCCACGCCCAGTGTTGCCACACTTAACATCAATATCCCCTGATGACGTATTCTCAACCCAATATTAACTCTAGATTGCTTTACAGAAGCTTTAATAGTATTAATACTTAGGAAATAATCTCATTCGGTCGTGTCGAAGGCTAAGTTTTGTGGATCTATCAATAGATGGCGTTAGTGATGGTTCTGTGAAAAATGAAGTGTTAAGTAAGGCACCTTTTTATATATTTTTGGACCTCTTTAGGACGATACACAAGTTTTCGACGTTCGAATCAATCGAAATACGAAACATATTACACCAATGGTCCAATAGGATTTTTCCCATTGATTGGCCGGTAAACCCAACGGGAAACAGCCTTGATACCTTCATAAGTCTATTATATCTCTCGACAGAATTTTGAATTTCAATTCAGACTGTCTAAAATGGTAAAGTACGAAGATTTGTTGTTAGCGATTATATCAAATTGGAGCGGTTTCATTTCTAAGAACGAAGTTTGATTTAATAACATATTTAGGAGGCACGGGCCAAATCACTACCGATTAACAGATTCTTGGAAAACAATTTAAAACACCGACCGAAAACATTAGACGAACGCATTTAAAAATCACTAGCTGTAAATGAATTTGTTAGAGCTTGCGTACACTTTTGACTTAACTATCGCAAAACTTTCGTGCGATTGTCAATTGTTTCGCAGCCAATTCAACTGTTTAGTTACACAACTAAAAATCGAGTAGTGTAATCTCCATATTACCTCAAAGGAATCAAAGCGAGATCAAACAGTTTTGAGATAGTAAAGTTCCAGGTGTGCAAATGACAATAATATAATTTTGATAAGATTGTATGGCTACAAAGGTAGAGGAAGACAGAAGAAAGTATGGATGGATTGTGTGTGCAAAGAGTGTTAAAATATGACGGCTGATAGGTGTATGAAAGAGCAGCACATGTATGTAATACTAGCTTTCGCCCGCGACTCTTTCCGCGTGGAAGTTGAAAATACAAAAGTAAGTAGCTTATGTGTTCTTTCAGACTATCCTCTGCATATATAACAATTTTCATTGAAATCCGTTTAGCCGTTTAGGCTACAAACTCTAACAAACATTCATCCATCTAAACTTTCACATTTATAATATTAAGTAAGAAGTAAGATGTTACTAAAACTGTACGTTTTATTTACTTCCACAGTTAATAAATTACATTCAAATCGTTGTTATCAGAATTACACTTAAATTGCACTCAAATTACACGATCATGATACATTGTAATGATGATTCCATGTCACAAAATACAAAGAGATTTTATAAGAAAATTAAAATAAAATTATAGCTACATTAAGCTCTTTATTGCTTAAGTTGACACGACTGTTGTCGGTAATAAACAACGACACGTTGAAATATGAACTACTAGATGTGGTTACGGATCGTCATTACCAGCACACTATACGTCTCCACCGAGGTGCTCAAGGCCTACCCTAAGTAAGGGGTGACTAGGACATAGTCAACCACGTTGGCCCATTGCGGGTTGACTTCACACATATCTTTGAATTTCTTCGCCGATATGTGCAGGCATTACGATGTTTGCCTTCACCGTAAGAACGTCGGGTAAATTATGTACATAGGAAAATCACATTGGTACAGCGGGATTCGAAGTCAAGACCTGTAGATTACAAGTCAAGTGCTTAAACCACTGAGCCACCTACTCTGGTTACGGATATTACTTTGTAGTATTCTCAAGAGTAATTAAGCGATGATTTTTTGATACGGACTGTGTTGATGAGTATAACGTGTGTAAATACACTAGCTGTTGCCTACGACGTTTTGCGTGGAATTAAAAAAGTAGCCTATGTTACTCAGTGGTTTCTTAGCTTTTTAATGGTACAAGAATTTTTAAAATCGGCCCAGGTTAAGTTATTGCAATACATAAAATAAATAAATAAAATAGCCTTTAATTCAGATCCTTTTACAAAATTTTTGTACATTTTTCTTATTACTAATACTCTACAATACATTTATTATTACTCTAGGATTTGATTCTTTTTTATTTGTTGTAGATCTGTTTGCCAATCGACATAGGCCTCCTCCGACCTTTTCCACTCGCTTCTTTCTCTTCTCTGAGAGAGAAAGAGAGAGAGAAATTACAATACATACAAAAACACAAATCTTTCCACTTTACAACATTGGTATAGATAGAACATATTATATTGACATCTCAAATATTTTAATGTCATAGGAAAAGTACTAATAAACAAATTTCAACCATCAATATTTTTAATAATTAAACGTTTCTACATCAATCCGTAAACATATGGCATGACTACTTAATTTAAAAGGGTTATAAAAAATGTTTTATGAACATGACACATCTAGTTAATCTTACTTCATGTTCACCATAGATAAGCAACAAGCTGGGGCATTGTCTACAAGATTGACTCCCATCAGTCTCGACAAAAACTTGTTAAACAGAAGGGTTAATGACATCGACTTTTTTAGCTGAGACAATGTTGCTTGTACTTCCCTAAGTCTATGGGATTAAACCATGGTTTTGTTATACTAGCTGCATACTTCGTCTACATATTAAAAATAGTATTCACATACGATGAAATAGGCAAAAGGAAGACTCTCTTAAATCAAAATTTAAATTCATCTTCAAAGGATATAAAATAACATTCACAAATCATCTATAGAAATTATAATACTACAGTAGAACCTCGATAAGTTAAATTCCAAGGGAAACACAAAATATTTTAAGTTATAGAGGTTTTAGTTATCAAAGGTCTATGTTATAGAGGTTTTGGGCTCTGATAGAAAGGGAACATATTATTTTTTGAAGTTATAGAGGTTTTTATGTTACCGAGGTTCAAAAAGAATTCACTTTATTTAATTTACTTAACTACCAATTAGAAGATAATAAAGTTAAAAAAAAAATCCGTTACCTCTAACAAAGTTCACATTGTTTTAATGTATCTCATTACTTATGGATTATGTGAATGACAGATTAGCAGACAACAATGCAACAGTTCAGAATTGATAACTGTCAATTTATGGTACAAGATACAAGCTTAAGCGGAATACAAGAGACGCGCCTGCTTTAGCACGGATAGCGGAAAGTTGTAATATATTTAAAGCAAATTTTCACTAATTCTTTGGTTAATTAATTTTTCAACGACCAACTAAATCATAATTGGCTGGCGAAATAGAAGATTTTTAACGATTAAAAAAGTACATAGTTCAGCTTGAAATAATGTAAATATAAGGTTTAAATTATTTTTAATTATTTACCCGCTTCAGCTTATAATTTACGACGTGTGTTCGGAGTGTTAACCGTTTTTTATAAGACAATGGTACAGGAATCATTCATACACTGTCGATTACACAATTTGGAATTAAAACTTCATAAAATATCCTTCATTAACTGCTTCTTAAAGTCTTCAATCTTCTGTTCTTTTCTGTTGTAATTCCACATCGAGCTAAGGCATCAGGAAATTCACGGGTATACGACATAACTCCTGTGAATTCTCCCAGTGCCAAGACCCGACATGGATAAATCTTCTTAAGTTCTGTTCTTTGTTCTTCTTAAAAAAGAGATTCAATTATCTTCTCATAGTTCTGAAATTTGCTGTTGATTGCTATTTTTTTCTAAAACATAATTGCATTTCAGAAACAATAAGTAACTTGTTACTTATCTCAAAAACGGCTTAACAAATCTCAATTACATTTGCCACAGATATAGTAAATAGTCTGAAAGAACATAAAAGTTACCAAGTTAAGCTTATCCCACGCATACGAAGACTCACGCAAAAGCTCTAATAGTGAAATACAGAATTTATTGTTCACGTTACAAACCAAAGTTGTCATTCGATGTAAAAGTTAGAGCGGGTGCACACCTTTGACTAAACTGTCGCACAATTGTGTGCGATTGGCCATTGTTTCGCAGCCAATTCAACTATTTAGTTGCACAACTAAAAATCGATTAGTGTGCACACCTCCATTAGGAATCAAAACGAGACTAAACAATTGTGCTATAGTTTCATGTATACGCATATCAATCACAAAATCTATTGAATGAAGAAAGCATAATTTAGTTGAATACCTAAAAATATCAGGTCAGTCAATAATGGATGAAATACTGAATTGAATACAATTTCCATTTGTCGAATAGTATTTACTTACGGTCGAATAGTAATTGCTTTTACAGTAATTACTTTTTTCCATTAGTGTGGTTTAATGTAAAAAAGTAAATAATTGTACTTCACTATAGCAGTTGTAAGGGTATTGTGGGTATGGGGGAGGGGTTTAAAATTTATTTTAAAACGCGCTGTCACCCCCAAAATTAGTTAGCGTGGATTTAAAAAAAAAGTCATCTATCACATTCCCGCGTGCATCTACCTTCTACCAGCTATCTTTCAGTCAAAGTCCCATCCAAATCGGTCCACCCGTTCCAGAGATAGAGGTCCGGTCGACTTTTTGACAGCGCGGAACTAAAAAAAAAAGTAGCCTATAATATGCCCGTCTATGGCAGCTACCCCACAGTGAAAGTCCGGTCGAAATCGGCCAAGGCGTTTCGGAGATTACCTGGAAAAAATCGCGGTTCTCGGACAGACAGAATTTTTTTTTTAAATGCGATTTTTGTTACCAACAATGCAAATCATCTTCCCGAAATCTGGGATTTTTCTTTAGATATTACAGACACTCCAATTTTATTATATGTATAGATTAAGTGGTCATAGACTAAAAGAGAAATGTGATCAGAAAAAGACACTAAAAGCATCAAATCCCGTCAATCATTATGGAGATTTTCACCTAAACTGAAAAAAAAAAACATGAAGCTACTATTACTACATGTTCGATAAAAGCTTTATATTCCAATTAAAATTCTCGTATAATTAATAATACATACAGTACATAAGTCGTGTAATGTTTGTAGCTGGTAACCATGACTACAAATGGATAGGGGACATAATGCTAATCCAAAATACTGGAATGTTTTTCTATTGAAATTTTCGGTGTGTTACTAAAACCTTGACGTTAATGTGTTATTAGACCGTCATAATTGAAAGTAAACTATCGCACAACTGTTTAGTCTTGCTTTGATTCCTATAAGCTTATGTGCATGGATACTGGATTTTTAGTTGTAGAATTAAACAATCGATAGTGATACTATAGTCAAAGGCCCGCTTTTAACCGATTGAATTCGAATATAATAGATGTTTGAACGTGGAATATGACACATAGAAAAACCATTATGTTGAAAAGCTTTTTATATTAAAGCAAGGATTGCGTGTTACAAATCACGTAATGTAGGGAGGTTTGACTGCCCCTCCTTAAGGGTGGGGCGACTAAACTAGGCCACCCGTGCAAATGGCCCTTTACCCTTTGCTGTCAAATGGTTTGACGTTAAATCTGGCTAGGTTGTTTTTCTAAACATTTGGAAGGTGAAAAGGTCTTTTAAGTTGTTGAACTACAATTATGTTTAAATTACTAAACTAAATTATCTCCTTAACATGTTTCCAAATTATAATATACTGTAAAAGATAAAGTAGCTTTGAATATTTTTATTCAAAAGTATTGTTGTCTTTGTTTTTTTTTTAAGAGAATTAGTGTGACGGCAATACATTTTTAATACAGCATAAATATACTTTAGGTTACGGAATCTTACTAACTCATTAACTTAACATCTGTCAATAAATAGGTAACCTTTACACCCTTATTTCATTGCAAACAAACAGCAGATGTCTCTAAAGCTCCCTACACACGGTCAGCTTTATCTAAAAAGTCGGGTCGTTAAAATAAATTTGACATGCGTTAGCAAAACTGAGGACTGAAAAGTCCCCAGTTTTGTTTCATTTATTTGAAAGATGTAACTGTGCAGATAAAACTGAACGTGTGTTACGGGCTTTAGACCCGTCATACTTTATGGTATTTGACATTTACTAAGTGAAGAGCGAAGGACGTTCATGAATAAAGTAGATTATAAAAAAAATTAACCGTATTTTACAAACATCTATTTGTAACAATGACAAACAATGTCAATACTCCGTGTCTATAACTTTATGCAATCTGTGGTTTTTTCGCGGTAAAATAATTAATTCCGACCCAGCATGTGGTAACAAAATTTACTAAATGCAATTATATTAAGAAAAATATCAATAATACTACATTTACAAAATATAAAAACAAAATCGATAATTAAAAAACCAATACTCGATTATTTTGACACATTAAAATGATTTTATCATTTTATGACCGATAATTTAAAGACAAGATAGAAGATAATTTATTTATACTTCTATACTATTATAATAAAGCGTAAACACACACTTCTTTGTTGCCTAAGATGTCAGCAATTATAGCATATTTTTGAAAAATTCTTTTTGTAATAAAAAGCTCTATACTTACGTCATGCTTTAGGCTATATATTTACACGCCAATAAACATAGGGGTTAATATTTGGATAAAAACCCTAACGTAGGAAAGAGACCATAAGTTGCTGCCAAGAAAGCAAAATTACCATAGTAAGGTGATTGGTATTTCGACATTTGCAATTGATTATTTGACACATGTACACAATAAAATAAAATTTTCATAATTTTATGCGGATGAAGTCGCAGGGGAACAGTTAGTCGTTAATAATTTCGTAAATAACAAATGGCCTTTAAACAAATAAACATCGAGAAATAAAAGCCTAACGTCAATAAAAGGCAACGCATCCAAATCGATTTTTAATCCCTTTTGACCCTATTTAGCATGAATTTATGGCACACAAAATTGAAAATTAATATAAGAATTGTGTCGGTGTTGCCAATATTAAAATAAGAGTTATGTAAAATATTTTTAGTCTGTCCGTAAGCATTTACATTAGTCATCAATTTATTCTATACTAATATTATAAAGAGTAAAGATTTGTATTTTTGTATATATTGAGATAACTCAAAAACTACTGGGCCGATTTTAAAAATTCTTCCACTATTAGAAATGTGATTTTTCTGTGAGTAATATAGGCTATATTTTCATTTAACGCGGTCGTGAGGCAAGCAACAGCTGGTCCCAAATAAAAAACTTGAACGATATGAGAAATAATAGTCAAACATAATACTAAACCAAAATAACAACAGTAAGGTAAGTTAATATACTTTTTGACACATTAACTTTAATCTGAAACAATTTTATTAAGAAATTTCTCACAAGTAATGACTTCTACACCCACATTGCGTTAACGCACTCCTTAAAAGGTTGCAGTGTGTTGCTTTTTTCAAAACAAACATTTAAAGATACAAAAACTAGCTTTATCCCACGACTCCCTCCATTCGGAATTCTAACAGAAAAACATAGTAAGTAGCATATTTGTTCCTCCAGACTATACCCCTACATCTATGCCAAATTTCATCGACATTCGTTCAGCAGTTTAGGCTACAAACTCTAACAAACATCCATCCATCTAAACTTTCACATTTATATTAGTAAGATAAACTATAACAGATTGTAAATTGTAAGAGCAGGCGTACACCTTTGACCAAACTATCGGACAACAGTTGGGTGATAGTCTATTGTTTCGCAGCCAATTCAACTGTTTAGTTGTACCACAAAATCGAGAAGTGTCGCACCTCGATATAAGCAAAGCCATACTAAACAGTTGTGCGATAGTTTTGTCAAAGGTGTGCACGCGGTCTAAAATTTACCATTATATCTCTAATTCCAGGCATTAGTCGCACCTGCGTAGTTTATTGAGCCAATTACTACGAACAAGAGAACGAAACTCAAGGCGACACGCGATTTCGGTAACATTATATCAAAAGCTGTCTATCAGTAAGTGGGAATTAAATCGTTTATCTTTGTGTTTGAAGATATTTTATTGTCTGTTTTGGAATATCTAATAATTTTAAATCTTACGTCTTACTAATATTATAAGTGTGAAAGTTTCTAGCGATGGATGGGATGTTTGTTTTGTAGCCTAAACGGCTGAACGGATCTTAATGAAATTTGGCATAGACGTAGAGGATAGTCTAGAAGAACACATAAGCTACTCACTTTTGTTTTTTTTTTAATTCCACCAGGACGGAGTAGCGTGCGAAAGCTAGTTAATAAATAATTTATAATGTGTATTTATCTTAGGTTTAATCTGAGATAAGATTTCACCTTAAATTTGACTCTGATATTTTTTATCAAATGATTACATTTTTGAATTTGACATAACTCTTGCTGTATTTGAGGTCCACGTACCACTTTTCGTTCTTTACATTTCAGTTGTCAAAAAATCAACTGAAGCCATGTTACAAAAAGTATTCTGAAAGGCTAAATAAAGCCTGCATTTAACGTTATTTTGATCATTAACAATTTAGATTTAACAATATTAGACGTTTATGGCTGACTTGTTACGTATCTGTGCAATGTTTTCATATTTATTCAAATCAACTGTCACTGGAGTAAGGTTTATTACCGCTGTGATAGACATTTATGGTGTAGTTTTGACAAAAACATTATTATTTATACGTTGTAAATGGATGTTTGAGTACCTTTGAGTTCATTTTACACGTAAAATTTACTTCACAGAATATAAAATATAAATTGTATTTAAATTAATTGCCAATAGGTGTCATTAAATAATATTTTAATGTTTGTATTTTATTTTTGGACTTTTAGTTTATTTTTATAACAAAAGATGGCGCTTATTATAGTTTTGTAAAATGTTTTATAATAAACAAGGACACGAGGTACTAAACTTGACAACCGATATAGTATCTTTCAAAAAAAGTACCGGTGAAAAATTTTGTTCACTGCTTTTATTAAGTGTCTTTATTGTAAGCATAATAGACGTATACTGAGTGAGTTAGAAATGAATACGTTTTCAACGCAATCGCTGACATGCATTGGAGCCCATAAATAAATCACGAACTAATCAGTAAGCGAAATAGCGGATAGTCGACTGCCTTATAAGTAGAACTTAATCCTTTAATTTATTTTAGAACATACTGTATAATGTTTTGTAATTTAAAATCAAATACAGCTACAGTATAGCATACCACAAGAGGGTCGGTGATTCAGGGGTTTGAGCACTTGACTTCACAGATCCTGGGTTTCGAAACTCGTGACGTGCCAATGTGATTTTCAATCTTTCGAATTTCAGATGTACATAATTTACCCGACGTACTTACGGTGAAGGAAAATATGCAACCTGCACATATCGGTAAAGAAATTCAAAGATATGTGTGAAGTCAACCCGCAGCGCCAGCGTGGTTAGCTAAAACCTGGTCACCCTAGGATAGACTCCGAGCCTCTCAGTGGGACGTATAGTGAGCTGATGATGATGGTAGAACTTGGCTTTTAATGGTGGCAAGGTAAACAAATGTAAATCTATAACTTCCTTCAAACATTAATGTGATCCTTGGAACTACATATAGCTTGTCCTAAATTCTTCGCAATTTAAACTTTGACGCAATATTTCTTGTAAACGGACATACGAATGAGTTCACATATATTGCCTTATATAGTTTTAAAATATGTTAAAAGCTTAAAGTCACAAAAACAGGTAAAAGAAAATAAATTAATTTACCGTGATCTTACTTCAAATATATTAAAACCTTTAGCAAATACTATAGTTTTACCGTTTGTTTCTAATAAAATATACCGTAAAAAAGCATATGTCCGTTTTTTTAATTAAATAGCTAGAATTAAAAAAAAACAAAAGTGAATAGCCTATGTGTTCTTAAAGATTATTGTCTACATCTATGCCAAATTTCATCTAGATCCGTTCAGCCGTTTAGGCTACAAACTCTAACAATCATCCATATATCTAAATTTTCGCATTTATTTAAAGTAAAAAGTAAGATGGAGAGATGATGACGGGCTGAATTTACACTACAATACACTGTAATGCATTTCCAGCTGTTTTCGATATCTGGATTGGAGTAATGTAAATCGGCCTTTAGTACTAATGTTTCAATGTAAACCTACTATAACATTATTATTTTAATAACATTACTCTATTACTTAAACGATTGTGAAGATTATTTTTAATAATTATAACATTTTTAACATTCGGTTTCGTGTTAAGTTTTATTCAACATGCAGCCTTCTCTTAACCATACGACCAGTTTTTGTCGGCCCTACCTCACTAGTAAACTTGTTATTTAGGACCTGACCATCGACAACTTAAAAATTATGCTTAAAGTTTTCAATTAACTTATCAATCAATATTGAAACAGTAGTTACTTATATGTTATTTTACTTGATTTTAGACAATAACTGGGGTAATTATAGCGCACACATTTGGATAAACTATCGCAGAACTGTTGTGCGGTTGTCGATTGTCAATTGTTTAATAGCCATTCAACTGTTTAGTTGCACAACTAAAAATCGAGTAGTGTGCGCACCTCCATATAAGCTGATAGGAATCAAAACAAGACTAAACAGTTATGAGATATTTTAGTTTGAAGTGTGCGCACGCTCTTAGTATAAATTATTTACTTACCTCTTAACGTTACTGTCGAATCATCTCATATTTGATGGCTCTAGGAAGAGTTATCTGTGAAAAAAAATTAAAAACATTATCATTTTGGTACACAGAGAAACGAATATGTACTTCAAATAATTACAATACATTAAAAACCTCTTATCATGAATAAAATTTAATTCCGTTTGATACTATGATAGAAATATAATTTAAAACACTGCATTTCTGATTTTTTTTAATTTTATTTTATAATCTGTATGACCTTTCTTCTCTTTGAATATTTTTTTCACAAGTAATTCAATAGACTAAAGTTTTATGACATGATTTTATTCTATTCTTAGACGCTCACTGCGTAACAGGCCGATATCGGCCTGACGCGGTGATTAAGCAAGTGTGGATAAAGAAAACTGTCCCTCTCGCTATTGTGAAACGATTATCTCAAGTGTTACATTATGTTTCCACAAAGTTGTAGCAATTTAATCGATTTTAGTGCTGGTGGGTCTAGAAAGACCTGCCACGAACTAGCGGAAATATCATTGGGGGCCCATTTAGGCCCGCCGACGCACCAGATGAAGAATTATGATTTTATTGCCGTAGTAAACGTGTTAACTGTATTCTATGTCGTTAAATTGTATAATAACATATAAAACCTGGTATTTTATGCAATATTAAATTATTTAAACGATTTCTTGTGTATTTAGGTTCACATTTAATACGCTATATTAAATACAGTAATTAATGGGTTTATTATCTTTCCGTATTTAAAAATGGCATTTTATGTACAAATGTGCATCTTTACTATTTCATTAAATGAATGGGACATGCAGTTATAGCAAACTAGCTTTCGCCCGGACTCCGTCCGCAGGGTAATACTAAAAACAAAAGTGAGTAGCCTATATGTTCTTCCAGACTATCCTCTACATCTGTACCAAATTTCATCGAAATCCCTTCAGCCGTTTAGGCTATAACTAACAAAGATCCATCTAAACTTTCGCATTTATAACATTAGTATGATTATTCACAGGAAAATTACCCAACCTATACAAAACTTTACATTTGCCGACACTAGTTGTCAGTCCGGACTCGAGTTGACAATAATACTATCTTACTAACGTAATATAAATGCTAAAATTTGGATGAACGGATGTTTGTTAGACGGTCTCCGGAACAGCTCAATAGATCACTACGAATGCACAGATGTAATACAGTCTTTAACATATAAGCTACAAGTGTTTATTAATTCCGCGCGCACGGAGTTGCGGGCAAAAGCTTGTAGCTTTACAAACAGTATTAAACTGTACAAAATTTACGAGTTTCATTTATTAACTATTCAATGCACACAAGGTGTTTGAACAACAAAATTAATATGTACAAGAGAACAGTAGTAATTGACAACTTTAATTAATTCAACTCAAAGTGACATTTCAATCGGCGGCCATTTTGAATCGGTGTGAAATCAGAGATAACGAGTGTTGCCAGGAAGTATTGGACACACTTTTCACTACGCAATCAGTCGCTATTTCTATGACCTGGATACCACTGGTATTACGAACTGCATCTATATGCAGTCGCGCGGTTTTACTCTTAGTGGAAGATAGGTTTAAATGGTCGTGACTTAACGATTAATTAAACTACGGTTAAATATTTTAGTTCCGTTGACGTTGGAATAATTGGATAACGCTGTGAACCAGTCGACAGGTGAATGGATACTTCTTCGTGACAAGATTTATCTTTTGAAACTTGAGCTTTTTAAGACCTTAATGCATTTTTAGTTGGATGATAATAGAATCTATACTATTATAATAAAACGTAAACACACTCTTCTTTGTTGCCTAAGATTAAATTGCAATTAAAGCATATTTTTAAATATTTTTTTTTTAAAAAAAGCTCTACATTTAAGTCAAGCTTTATGTTTTCACAGCCTTTAAACTTTGCGGGTAAATATTTTGAATAAAAACGCTAATGTGGGAAAGAGACCATAAGTTGCTGCCAACATCAAGGAAGCAAGGTTGCCATGGTTTGTCATCATGTCATGTCATTTTGACATTTGCAATTGAATGAGCAGACCAACATTAAATATACTGTAGATAAAAAATGAAAAAAAAACCGCAGAAAATGACAGGTGTAGACATCACTCACAAGATTTTTTTAAATTAACAAACTTTAAATCAAACGACTTTATTTTAAACTAGCTTTCGCCCGCGACTCCGTCCGCGTGGAATTAAAAAAAAAACAAAAGTGAGTAGCCTATGTGTTCTTCCAGACTACCCTCTACATCTATACCAAATTTCGTCGAAATCCATTCAGCCGTTTAGACTCCAAACTCTAACAAACATCCATCTATCCATCCATCCATCTAAACTTCCTCATTTATAATATTAGTATGATTAAATCAATTCAAATGTTAAGAAAAATATCATCTGGTTTACGAGCTTTTTTTTCCTTTTCAATCTTTCAATTGTAAACAATGAAGATGTTTTAAGCATCGTCAATGTCTACTATCCTAAGAACGTTTTTGTTATCTCTCTTTTTTTAAAGAGAATGACAGTGACGGCAATACAACTACAGTGGACTTTACTGATAAACAGCGACAAAATGTACGAGAATGACTTCTAAAGAAACATTAAATAAAAGAATAAAAGGCCTATCGAATAAAATGGAGCAAAACTCAATTGAATGAACTGGTTCGTTCATGTCTTGGACTATAGAGAAATGGACTAGGTAGAAAGTACAACGTTGTACTAAATACGTTTTCTTTCATGAGGTAATGTCAATGAAACATGTGCTAATTATTCTGACATGTAAAATAAAAACATTTTTATGAACGCATAAAATGAAATTAAAAAGCCTTTTACTCAGAATAGCTTACAAAGAATTTACAAATAGTTTCACTAAATTTTTCTTCACACAAAAACAAGCATCTAAGCAACAATAAAAACAATTAATTGGAATTAGGGCCTGTCCCACCACTGGCTGATAGATGCTTAGATAGCTTTTAAATTACGTCACTGTAGGATAAGGGGACAAAATTTTATATTTCCATCGCATATTTTAGACGTTGGATTGTTAACAGACACTTTACAATTTGGTGGTACAGGCTCTAAATCTTATTATTGGTCCCTTAAAAAAGGGTCGCGCAAGTAACAGGTTCTGTCTTCTAATAGTCAAAGATTCGTCAGCAACATGGGCAGTTAAATTTAATGGAAAGTCATAAATTTGAATCCGTAAAACGACATCCGTTATGGTATCGTCAAGCCTCCAGCGATACCAAGTTAGGATATAACCTAAATACTAGATCCAGATTGTAAGGACAGCAAATAAATTAACAAATCGCAGAAAATAGTACTTATTTTCTGTTAAAGATAATTTTAATGTACTGAAAATTGGTTTTACAATAATAAACGCTCACTTATCTCGATTATAAATTGGTTTGGATGTCTTTGATTAAGTTACTAACTTGAATTACTTAATATAGCATTCCTGTACAGTGTACAAAAAAGTTCACATCGTAATTTTTAAACGTTCTTTTGAATACAGTACTAAGTATAGTCAAACAAAGATATCCAGCGCTGTGACAGTAGCTCTGCTTTGGTTGGTTCCATTAGTAAATATATAAAACCTTCATGTACGTCAATGATGAATCTATACTAACATTAAAAAGAGGAAAGATGTGTATTCATGTATGTGTACAAAAAACTCAAAAACGATTGAGCCGATTTAAAAAAAAATGCACCTTTAAAAAGCTACGTTATCGGTGAGTAACATAGGCTATATCTTTTAATTTCACGTGGACGAAGTCGCTAGCAACAGCTAGTATTAAGCAAAGGTAGAAATATCTTTTATGTCTATAAACGATGAACTAATTGTTAGTCAATACCGATATTAAAATACACAATTAAATCTGAATTTGCATTCACTAGACTAGTTGCATAACTAGTCCTCCCAAAAAGGCTCTACTATTGTTCGTAACTAAATTTTGCAGGATAAGGCATTATTAATGTTACACAAGTCCTAGTGTTGCAAACATAGCCAATTATATTCAGAGATAATTTTAGGACTCTTGCCTTCTGATGTAGTAAATATGCCTTTGATACAAAATCTCGGTATAACTATTATTGAATAATTGATTTACTAAAATTCAATTTCTATTCAATCTGTCTACTAAAGGATAGATTTACAATTATTTTAATAAATGTAATAAAAATAACATATATTGTCTATTGAACTCAATGACAAATGCGTGGGTAGTTTCGAATTGAAGTGGAGGGGGTAATGTTCACTCAGTAGTAATCAGTTATCCTTAGAGAGCAGACGTATTTGAAGTGAAACAAATTTTTATCATGCAAAATAAAACAATTCTGGCTTGTCAACTTTATAACAAATGAAGCTTTTTTAACATATACAGAACATTACAGAAATATTTCCTTCAATTATACGAGTAAACACCGTTAAAAATATTACATCGTACCGCAAAAATTGTAATTCGATGATTATTTTAGCCTACCGAATTAATAATTGAAAACAAATGAATAACGGATTTGAAGTTATAAAAAACAGCGTATAAAATTAAGAGAAATAATTTAAATCGCTATCATTACTAGGGTAAAAACCAAGCAGATATAATGCAACCGAGAAATACCACAAATTGATTTTTCCCCGACGAACTCAAACTTAATTGATGGTGATTACGAAATATCGATTCTGTATCGGTCAGATACGGTGGCGGTATAACTGTTACTTGTTTTTTGATCGATTATGTCTAAACATCGATTATAAGCTTGCGAAATATCGGATACTAGCTGTTGCTCGCGACTACTATCGCGTGAAATTAAAAAAGTAATAAAAAATATAGCCTATGCTACTCACAGATAAATTAGCTTTCTGACGTTGGAAGAATTCTTAAAATCTGCCCAATAGCTTTTTAGCGATTTCAATACATCCAGAAAAAAATCTTTCCTCTTTTTAATATTAATATAAACTAGTTGTTCCCATGCGGCTTCATCCGCATGAAACTGTAAAAAATTTATTTTATTGTTTACATTTGTCAAATTATCAATTGCAAATGTCAAAATGAGATGACATGATAACAAAGCATGGCAACCTTGCTTCCTTGATGTTGGCAGCAACTTATGGTCTCTTTCTCACATTAGGGTTTTCATCCAAAATATTTACCCCCTAAGTTTAATGGTGTGAAAATGTATAGCCTAAAGCGTGACGTAGGTCTAGGGCTTTTCATTAAAAAAAGAACTATTCATAAATATGCCGTAATTGCTGACATGTTAGGCAACAAACAAGTGTGTACGCTTGTTTATAATAGTATAGATGAAAAATTTAAAATCGCTCCGACTTGTTAAGCAATTCAAAAGATCTATAGTTAAATATTTATTTCATAATTATGCACTACATTACATTATAATACGAGGTTAATATTGTAGATATTGTAAGAAAATAAAACAATAAATTTTATTAGATCGGTGATAAAGATATAAAACGACCAGTTCCGTTTTATTATTCGAAATAACGCGATCATTCGATATAATAGATACGAATGAATAGCTTTTTTTTACGAATTATTGCATCGTTTCAGATTCAAATAACCCATTCAAACAAATCAGAGGATACAAGATGTTAAATAATAAATAAATTAAATTAAATAAAATGTTAAATCATTGGCAGCAATAATCGATTTGCCTTCTGGAATTGAGATGTGTGTTGTAAAGGTCCTTGTACAATAGCTTGAATATAAATTATTTTATTTATTTATTTTGATTATAAATCACAGTTCGTTAAATCATTTTTTTTCATGTTTGTAAATCTTTTTAGACAATCAAGCAGAATAAAATAAATAAATGAATTCAGAACTTTAAAAAAATGGATATTATTTGACAATGATAGTTTATTATAATATGAATATTTAAGAGAAAAATAATGACGTGATCAAAATTAATAAGAGGAAAGATTTGTATTTTTGTATGTATTGAAATAACTCAAAAACTACGGGATTGATTTAAAAAAATTTTGCACCATTAAAAAACTACTTAACCACTGAGTAACATAGACTATTTTTAGATCCACGCGGACGAAGTCGCGAGCAACAGCGAGTTAAAATATATTATGGGGACTAGTGAAGTGCAGATTTGTTGCAAAACTAGGATGCGTGCGGAGAAGTAGATAAATAATCAGTGTATTGTATTTTATTAAATTACTAGCCTTTGCCTGCAACTCCGTCCGCCTGGAATTATAATAAAACTTAGTAGCCTATGTGTTCCAGACTTTACCCTACAGCTACACCAAATTTCATCAAGATCCGTTCAGCCGTTTAGGCTACAAACTGTAACATCCATCCATCTAAACTTTCGCATTTATAATATTAATAAGATAATATTGGTTGAATTATTAAAATTTGTTGAATAATAATAAAACATTGGATCAGTGTATATTCCATTTAATACATACTAGGCTATAAAGTGGTAATATACTACAATTAAAACTCAGTCGGATTGATTCTCTATCGAGTCCAGACCAGTTACATACTCATAGATCGATGCCAAGGACGTAATAATTTTATGGCGAAATTTTCGATTATTATCAAAAGATTTATTATCCCGTATGTTCTCATTTGCAATTCTTTTTAATTACTCCTTACATATAACTGTTTGATACTTTTATACCAGTTTAAATTGACCTCTTATAAACAATTAAAATGTATTATCTTTTATGGTTTTTGTTGATAATTTAACGACTTTAATAGGTACATTTATAATGGTTATTTGTTAACCAGATCTGGGGCGTAGATAATGATTGCTTATGTACCGAAGGTGTTTAATAAACGAGGTGGGCAGTGATATATTGATAGAGTATTTGATTAAATTAGAAAGATAGCCTAGGGCTTAGTTAATGGGCCTTTGGCTGATACCACAGTTAGGAATACTAATGTAGTGTTATGTAAATATAATTACAAAAGAGACCTTTAAAGACACAAATCCTGCATTTTTAAATTGTTTTTCTAACCATATTAAAAATAGTATGTTGAGGTTTGGTTTTTTAATATTTTTTTAAGCCTTTGTTACTGGTAGATCTTAGATATGTGTCTGTTTTCTGTTTGTATTTAAATTAAAATAGTTTACGTATTGTTTAAACAATTATAGCTCACGTGTGTTATGTAACGTAACCATTCCTTAATCTTTACAAAGTTCAAGCCGTTTATAGTCCGTACTCTAATTGAGACGTAGGTGAGAGTACAACGAAATGTAAAATGTTCGTAACTTAATACACATATGAACATTACGAAAGCACGTGCCCGCCTACATGTTCAAATATTATAACCTCAAGTTTGATGAACTGTAGTATGTTCTATACTAATATTATAAGAAAGAAAGATTTGTATTTTTGGTTTGTTACATGTATTGAAATAACTCAAAAACTTCTGAGCAGATTTCAACAATTCTTTCATCATTAACAAGCTACGCTATCTAATAACATAGGCTATATTTTACTGTTTTTAAGTTTCACGTGGACGAATTCGCAAGCAATAGCTAGTATTACCTTTTTTTGGTTTTATCGCGTTTTAAATGTTATAGAAAAATATGCCAGGATAAAATTTCGGACGCATTTAAAACGGTCAGAAGTTTGACAGGAATTATAACTCAATCTTAAACTATCCAAATAAGTAGTGGGAAAGGTATGGCGAAGTAAATTCACTACAGTTTGTTCCCCTTATGTGCTTAAAGTAGCCAACATTCCGAAAAAATAGTGGGATATTTGGCTAGAGGGCGCTCCCGTTAGACTAAATATGCACCTTTTTATATTTGTTATTTATAACTGTGCGTTTTATCAGTCATTAGAGATTGCTTTCGGAAATATAGCCTTGAATAAATATATTATTATAAAACTAATTTTCTAGAAACTTCCGAAAATATACTCCGTATCGGGTTACGATGAAATTAAAAACGTTTGTTGGAATAAAAGCTTAAGGTGGATTTCCATGGAACGGAAACGCTTCGCAGAAACGCCTAAAGCTTTTGTAATATTAAACGATTTTATATATTTCACGATATTATAACGTTAAAATCAATAATGTTTCTGCAAACAATAATTTCATTGTCTTTTTGTAAGGGGTTTAAATCTCAGATTTTTATGCTGTGAATAGGGCAATAAGCTCAACTTATTCCGATCTATTTGTAGCGTAAAAGACCATACCGGTAACGTTAAAGAAATAACATTTTATAAATTGTAAATATTTTGGTGATATAGTCATATTTTTTTAGAAAACTTTATATTCCGTGCAACAGTGAAACTCGATCTTAACCGTGTAGTATGGAAAGGTGAGGTATCAAACAAATAGTGTGTTCAAAAAGCATATTTATTCAACTTTGTGTACATAAAAAACGTTGGTACAGTTTATTGTACACGCTTTGTATGTTAGAATTATTTACAGTGCATGTAACTTAATAGAAAAAATAAATGTACTAAAAAAGCAATTTCACATAAAACCTACAAACACGTCTTACCATTTCTTTCGTGCCGTTGCGTGATTTCTGAGAAAAAATAATTCAAATTAAACATTATGTTCTCAATTACAACTGTGAAATAAAATTAAAAAAAAATATCGCTGGTCATGTATACTGGCGACTAAGAATTACGTAACGTCATATTAAAAAAATGGAATTCGATTTTCAAAAATTTGAAATAAAAAGAACTTACAAGGTATTCTATAAGTCCAAGCTTGGGTTCTATCGTGAGATGTAGCCATGTTTCGCTGTGATGTGTTGCTCGGGCGCCTTGCAGTTTGGGAATGGTTTATGGGTTTTGGACATGGGTTTCTCCATCCCACTGGGGCGTACCACCACCACCAGGTAAGCACCACCACGCATGCGCATTACCGGGCGGGGCAGAATATTGATTATTTCGCGTACCCCTATTTTCATAATGTACTGATAAGGGCGACTGTATTCATAGTAAGTCAGACAAATTACCGTGGGGTGGCGCGCCGTGGTTCGTACTGAAGGTGAACTATTAATTATGTAGCGATCGGAATGATTGATTGGTATTGTCCAGATCGAAGTTTCGAATTTTATTGCTTGTGAAAACCCCTTTTATATTATTCACACTAGTTATGACTAGCGGTTTTACCCTCAAGTTTGTCCCAATTGAAACATAATTTTAAATCATCAACAACTATTTACATGCCTGAATTTTATGTACAATAAAATATTATTACAGTATAGAAAATAACAGCAAATTTTATTAATTATTAAAATGTAATAAGAACGTATTATTACTTTAGCCTCAAATAATAATTGTAATTATTTACATTTATATAATTCCTTACAAGACTTCTTAATTATATCTTTATTAGGCAAAACTATTTCATTATTATGATTTATGTTTTAATAAAATTCACATAAATCTACTCAATATAATAAAGTCACGTTTATAATTAATTTTACGTGACAAAAAATCACATTCCGACTTCCCTTTTACGTAGAATGGACACGCGTGGATATGTGTAATTATTATTTCGACCTGGATTTAACGTTACTCATAAAACTAACTGATAAAACATTATAATGAGCATTTTTTTAAACCTCGATTACACACCTTACTTATGGCCGGTTTCCCAACTATTTTTAAACATTCAACCTTACTACTTCATTATTCTGTACTAATATTATAAAGAGGAAAGATTGATATTTTTGTATTTTTTATGTATTGAAATAACTCAAAAACTACTGGGTCGATTTTAATTCTTACACCGTTAAAAAGATAATTTATCTGTAACATAAGCTATATTTTTATTATTCTTTTAATTTCACGCGGACGAAGTCGCGAGCAACAGCTAGTATATCAAAAGTGTTAAATAAAAATAAAGCCATCACTAAAAAGGTTTTTAAATCGTAGTTTTCGTGATCAGCCATTTCATGTTAACATGTTGCCCGGTCTAATAAAAAATCAACACTATGACATATGTATTATGTTGTGTGTCCTATACCCTGTCTCCCTTCCCACTTTCGACCTGACCTATAAACATCACGAGGACACACAACCCTTTTAGTACCTTTTACCCACACCTTTTTCTTATAATACGTCTATTAGTTTTGTCTCAAAAATACTGGAATTATTTAACACCCCTGACTTGTAAGGGAATGATATAAGAAGGGAATTAACTTGTAAACAATATGATAATTGTTAAGTTATACTTTAAGTACAGTCGGGGTACTCCGCGGTGCTTAAGTTACAGATTTGTATTTTTATGAATTGAAATAACTCAAACTACTGGGCCGATTTTAAAAATTCTTTCACCATTAAAAAGCTATGTTATCAGTGAGTAACATAGGCTATATTTTTTTTATTTTCACGTAAGCGAAGTCGTGAGCAATTGTCATATTTAAAATTGCGGTATTTACACTCACCTTACTTGGGTATGTACATGAACATTGGGTTGTTGACTTTAATTTTAGTTATTAATAATATTGTATGAAGATGTATCATCATCATCAGCTCACTATACGTCCCCACCGAGGGGCTCGGAGCCTACCCTAATAAGGGGTGACTAAGCCATAGTCAACTTCACACATATCTTTGAATTTCTTCGCCGATATGTGCAGGTTGCATCACGATCGGCATCGGTGGCTCAGTGGTTTGAACACTTGACTTGTAATCTACAGGTCTTGGGTTCGAATCCCGCCATGTACCAATGTGATTTTCGATTTTTCGAATTTTCATATGTCCATAATTTACCCGACGTTCTTACGGTGAAGGAAAACATCATGAAGATGTATACGTAGATAAAATTGTTGGCATGACGAAAACGATTTTATTTATTTCTGCATAGTTGTTATTGCATCGTAAATAAACGAATAGTCTAGTAAAGCGCATTGCGGTACTGGTGCAACTATTGAAATAGAATAACATTTGTCTCTGTCTTTCTTAAAGAATATGAGAGAGATAAAATATTTCCGTACAATTGTTTCAACAATGGTAACTTACAGTTACTTTTTTTACAAATACTAGTTTTAGCACGCTACTCTTCGCGGAATCGTAATAATATTATAAATGCGAAAGTTTAGATGGATGGATGTTTGTTAGAGTTTTAGCCTAAACGGCTGGACAGATTACGATGAAATTTGGTATAGATGTAGGATAGTCTGGAAGAACACATAGACTACCCACTTTTTTTTTAAATTCCACACGGACGAAGTCGCGAGCGAAAACTAGTTTGAAATAAACTTATTAAGTAGCTTATGTGTTCTACATCTGTGCCTTTCTTCGAGATTTGTTAAACTGTTTTGGAGGTATATTAACAAACATCCATCCATCCAACGTTTTGTATGTATAATATTACTAAATATACCTGTAACCTTTATGATAGAACATCTTGAAGTATTTTTACTAGGCTTTTATTTACAACTAGCTGTTGCCGTGCGACTTCATTCGTATGAAATTATGAAAATTGTCTTATTGATTACATTTGTCATATTCGATTGCAAATGTCAAAATGACATGACATGATGACAAAGTATGGCAATTTTGCTTCCTTGAAGTTGGCAGCAACTTATGGTCTCTTTCCCACATTAGGGTTTTTATCCAAAATATTTAAACCCTAAGTTTAATTGCGTGAAAATATACAGCCTAAAGCGTGACGTAAGTGTAGGGCTTTTTATTAAAAAAAGCATTTTTCAAAAATATGCTGTAATTGCTGACATCTTAGGCAACAAAGAAGTGTGTGTTTACGCTTTATTATAATAGTATAGATAGATATTTTTCACTACAACTTAATTTTTTACTTACCTTATTTAATGCAATTTACGACCAGATATATCTACAAACTAGATGTCATTCACTTTTTTACACGGAACGAAATAAATGGCTTAACTCTTGTATTTTACAACCAAATAAAACTTGAATTTAAGTTTATACGATCGTTAACTTCGAGCAATTAATTAATAATGTAATACCTTTAAACATGTGGCAATGTATGTTGAATAATTAAATAGTAAATATACAATAAAAACAATAAATATTACTATTCAAGTTACTGTCGGTATATCTTTTGATCTTGCATTTTTTGACGTTTAATTTTTTTAATTTTAATATAATTTAGTCCAAGGCAATCATACTATCATACTCATACTAATGTTATAAATGCGAAAGTTTAAATGGATGGATGTTTGTTAGAGTTTGTAGACAAACTGCTGAACGGATCTCAATAAAATTTGGCATAGGTGTAAAGGATAGTCTGGAAAAACACACACAAAACACACACATCACGCTACTTGATTTTGTTTTTTTAATACCACGCGGACGGAGTCGCAGGCGGAAGCTAGTCTTACTATAAATGAAAGTTTGTTAGAGTTTGTTTCCTAAACTGTTGAACGGATCTCGAAAAAAATGGGTTTAAACGTAAACCATAGTCTGAAAGAACACATAAGCTACTTTGTTTTTTAAATTCCACGTGAACAGAATCGCAGGCAAAAGCTTAAAACTAATTAGAATTTTTGTATAAAAGCTTTAATTATAAATTTGACTTAATATCTCGATAAAAGAGAACGAAAAGTTTTTTGTATTAAGATATCATTATTTTAATGAATTAAGAGATTGAAAAAAAAAATGTTTTTTTTTTTATTATTTTACTGTAGACGGACTCTAAGAAGTCGCTATCGATACATTTATAAGTCCGTGTATATCCCCCCTAAATATTTTACAAGCATGTTCTTATTACCAGTGTTTTAATTTGCAAATAAAATCGTAAGTCAACCTAGACTATCAATACGTAATAAAAAGGCAAACAGTTTTATTATTCTAAATATTCCAAGGACGTATCAATCTAGACTTGAAGCAAACAATAATATTAAAATACCGTTCTTTTATCGATCGTCTAAAATAGTCTGTACTGGAATTAGTTAAGCTACGTTTTCACTGTATACAATATAATTAACGATTGATTGAGCAGAAGTTTACTTTAAATTGAGAGGGAATCCTGTGTCAGAGCGAGTGCACAGCTTTGACTAAAAATTCGCACAATAGTTGTGCCATTGTTCAGTCAAAGGTCACAACTGTTTAGTCAAAAGTCATAACTGTTGTGCGATTGTCGATTGTTTCGCAGCCAATTCCACTGATGCGTAACAAAAAATCGAGTAGTGTGTACCATATAAGTACAGAGGATTCAAAGCAAGACTTAACAGTTATGAGATAGTATATGTGCGTTCAGTGGAAGCACACCTTAACAGATGTTTATACTATTTGTAGTAAAATTCAAGTTTCCATTTACGCCTTACACACCTGTCTTTTAACCGATACAAAGATTTTAATTAGTTTTAAACGTTTACCAATTAAGTATTTGTTGTTATCGAGTTGGCGTCTTTGTTGTGTCTGAACTCTTCTCCTAATCGGGATGTATTACTAAATGGTACAACATTCTCAATCAGACCAGTTTAAAGTATAAATATAAACTGGTACAGAATACTTAAGTCGAACGGATAAAATACGAAATGAGTATATTAGAGGAAGTTTGAGATTAGCCCCAGTGGTAGAGAAGGTAAGGAGTAAAAGGTTAGCATGGTATGGACATATGAGGAAGGTTGAATCGCGTAACAAGGAGAACGTTAGTCAGGAGTGTGGATACACCGGTAGAGGTAGACCTAGAAAGAGATGTATGGATTGTGTGAAAGGTGACATGATCGAAAAGGAAGTGATGACTGAGATGACGTATGATAGAGTTATGTGGAGGACAAAATCCTGTTGCGCCACTACGGGAGTAGGATAAAGAGGAAAATGATGATAAACTTGTACAGTATTGTCCTACTTCAAATCGTATTATACCTATCTATTGACCAGTCTCTCAACTACGTTTAACCATTAGTTAGTGTTTTTGGTTCGACAAATTCTTGAAATGCGTTCCTGATTATTATAATATACTACCTTTCGCCGGCAACTCTGTCCTTATGGAATTAAAAAAAAAACAAAAATAAGTAGCTTATGTGTTCTATCAGACTGTACTCTACATCTATACCAAATTTCATCGAGATCCGTTCAGCAGTTAAGGCTACAAACTTTAACAAACATCCATCCCTCTTTCACATTTATTATGTTAGTAAGATTACTTTTCAACAATAACAATAGTAGTTCTTTATTAAAAATCCAAATAATCCAACTGTTTGTATCTCAACGACAGTCAGGGGAAGATAAATTAACTAACTTGAAAATATTTAGAGATGACTACGGTATAGTTAACCATGCTTGTCCACTGCAGGTTCATTTCACATTGATTTTTGACAGTGGTAGTGCCCGCTTAGCACGTCAAAGCAACGTCTTAGCACGAATGGGCCGGCACGCCCGGTGTAATACCACACAGAAAACAGGCGTGAAATGGAAGCAGATCCGTGTTTCGTCTGATGACTGTGGTGCCGGAGGCCTAATTTAAGTCCCTTTCTCTTTACCACCCTTTTCTTAAAAGGAGAGGTGGGAAGAAGAAGTGGTTTGACGGTGGAGGAGATGCATAGGATGGGGAAATAACCTCTTTATGTGCGTCCCCTCCTCCGTCGTATAAGGGTAGGCAACGCATCTGCAATTGCGGATGTCTATGTGCAGCGGTCGCTTCGCAATTTTGGCGGTTTCAGGTGGCCGCTTGCTCGTTTGCCACCTTGTCTTATAAAAAAAAAACATGTCTTTTAATTTCTTCTCTATCACGTGTAGGATGTATCACAACGTTTCTATCACCTGAAGAATGTTAAGTAATGTACACACTGGCCCCATGAACCTCAGTCTCTCAGATAAACTATAACTATACCCTTAGTCGGATAAAAAAGCCGTATAACTAAACTTGCAAATGCAAACCTATCTTCAATCTCATGAAACACGTGCAATAACTTTCAATAAAATGTAACAACCTGTTACATTACTAATATGACAGCGTACCGCAAATCGATTGCCAGATCGAATCTCACGATAACGATAGATTTATTTACTGAATCTTAGATATATTATCGATCTATAGGATGTGCTATTTAATGACAGGGTGTTATCAATCAAGATCTAAAAGAGTATATGGTTACTAAACTATATCTAGTTAATATACTATAACTAGTTTCTAAACTATAACCACTAGGTTAAGGATACGAGTCCCAATGTCCCATGTTGCCGCAACATCTTTTAATTGGAGCGTATGCTCCCTGGGAAGCGCAGTAGCTGAGTGTAGTGGGGCACCGGTGCGTTCCACCGGAGATCCCGGAGCCCCACCTGTAGCACTAGAGGATGGCTACCGAGGGGGTTTTTGTAGGTAAAACCCTACATAACCATATTCCAACCCGGAAACAAGGTATCTTTATTAAGATTTCCCCAGCGAAAAAAAAAAAAAAAAGGTTAAGGATACGAACTAGACAACATTAGTAGGTATGGAATCACAACACATATACTGCTTCATTACCAGCTCACTATAAGTCCCCATAGAGGGTCTCCTACCCTAATAAGGGACTAGGCTATCGTCAACCACGGTGGCCCACTACGGGTTAAATTCACACTTATCTTTGAATGTCTTCGCCGATACATGCAGGTTTCATGATATTTTCCTTCACCGTAAGAATGTCGGTTAAATAACATATGAAAATCGAAAACGTTGGTATATGGCGGGATTTGAACTCAAGACCAAGATTACGAGTCAAGTGTTTAAACCCTTGAGCTACCGGCGCTCTTATCATCATCTCCCCTGCCTTATCCTACTCCCGTAGGGTCGGCGCAGGTTTTCGTCCTCCAAATAACTCTATCATCCGTCATCACTCCCTTTTTGATCATGTCACCTTTCACGCAATCTATCCATCCCTTTCTAGGTCTACCTCTAACCGTGTACCTTCACATTCATAACTAACGTCCTTCTTGTTACATGCGATTCATCCCTTCTCATAAAATGCGCCTTTAAAAATAGTGAAAAGTAACATTCTAAAGAAGTTCCTATGAGTCTCGTTTTTTTAATGAATGCTAGGTTATATATCTTCCGAGTACAAACCCATTTTCTCAGTGTCACAGAGTATGTTAGTATGAAACAGGTTAGACTGTTAAGGCGATGGGCAACGGATGTTATTAACCTGCTCATCAGAAGCCAGGGTCTTCCTGTTTCCTTTGCCGTTATTACAGTTTTTGTTTTCATTGAATATTTTATACATGTTAAGACTTAGGGTGAGTGTACACTAGCGATAATTATTGTTAACTAGCTTTCGCCCGCGACTCCGTCCGCGTGGAAAAAAAATAAAAGTGCGTAGCGTGTGTGTTACTCCACACTATACTGTACCTCTATGCCAAATTTCATCGAGATCTGTTCAGCCGTTTAGGGTACACACTCTAACAAACATCCATCCATCCATCAAGACTTTCGTATTTATAATATTAGTATGATAATCTTACTAATGTTATAAATGTGAAAGTTTAGATGGATGGATGGATGGATGTTTCTCAGAGTTTGTAGCCTAAACGGCTGAACGGAATTCGATGAGATTTGGCATACATGTAGAAGATAATCTAGAAGAACACATAGGCTATTCGCTTTTGTTTTTTATAATTCCACGCGGACGGAGTCTCTGGCGAAAGCTAGTAGGAAATATTTAAAAATGTACAATATACAGCGGTCGCACCTTAGACTAAACTGTTTTGTGATTGTCGATTGTTTCGCAGTCCATTCAACTGTTTATTTTCACAACTAAAAATCTTTTGTACCTCCATATAAGCTCATAGCAAAGCGAGACTAAACAGTTATGCGACAGTTTAGTAAATGGTGTGCGGTCTTATTCAACCGTGAGTGCAGCAGTATCCAAGATTCGACTTGTGTTTCTCATTGGGACGATGTATTTTTTGATTTATTTTTCTCATTGGGTCGATGGATTGAAACATCAATTTATGTAGTAGACATGAATTTTACTCAACACTAATTAAATTTAAAAATGACGATTCTTTTGTTTAAAAGATTGTAATAAATTTTAAATCGCAGTTGGAAAGAATTTTACGATACAATCATAAAATACTCCGAACAACAGTTTTATTGGTTGTCTAATTAATTCATTGAATAAATAAATAAATAAATAAATTATTTTTTATCTCATAATACGGTTTATTACTAAATTAGATTATAGAATGTTATTGTTTATAGGTGAAAAGACAACATAAATTTTATTGATACACTAACTCTTGCCCGCGACTTCGTGCACGCAATATTATGATAAATAAGCCTATAATATACCCGTCTATGTCAGCTGCCCTTCTGTGAAAGTCGTGTCGAAATCGATCCAGCCGTTTAGGAGATTACCGGAACAAACGCGGCTTTCGGACAGACAGACAGGCAGACAAAATATTGTTTAATGCGATTTTCTTTATCAGCAACGCAAATACATCATCTTTCCGAAATCTGTTTTTTTTTCTTTTGATATTACAAACAAACACTCTAATTTAATTACATGTATAGATACTCGATCATCATCATCATCATCATCTCCTTATCCTACTCCCGTAGTGTCGGCGCAACATGTTTTTGTCCTCCACATAACTCTATCATATGTCATCTCAGTCATCACGCCCTTTTTGATCACGTCACCTTTTACACAATCCATCCATCTCTTTATAGGTTTACCTCTACCGATGTACCCTTCCACACTCATATCTAATGTATAGATACGCGATCGTAAATCCAAATTAATGTTTTTTTAATTCGTCGTAAACTATTTTCATACAAAGTGATATAGCTCTAATATATATGTAACGTTTATGTATTCATCATCACCAGCTCACTATACGTCCCCACCGAGGGGCTCGGAGCCTACCCTAATATGGGGTGACTAGGCCATAGTCAATCACGCTGGCTAAGTGCGGGTTGGTTGACTTCACACATATCTTTGAATTTCTTCGCCGATATGTGCAGGTTGCATCACGATGTTTTCCTTCACCGTAAGAACGTCGGGTAAATTATGTACATATGAAAATTCGAAAATTCGAAAATCACATTGGTACATGGCGGGATTCGAACCCAAGACCTGTAGATTACAAGTCAAGTGTTCAAACCACTGAGCCACCGACGCTCTATGTATTTACTAAATAAATTTTGTATATAATAAATGCAAAGCTCCACCCAAGATATAATTAATGTACCAATGCTAATTAATATAAATGAATTTTAAAACACTTAGCTAACGCATTTAAATAGTACAGTGTTAGTATAGTAAGGTGCTATGTCATTATGGAAATGGTTTATATTATAAATCTCCTTTATTTCAGATTAACAGAAAAATATAATTTTTATATTGGTGTATACTTATTCGAACTTTTTATTATTATTATATTACTAAGGGATTTAATTATATTATTAACTGGCTGTTCCCATGCGACATCCGCATACAATTATTAAAACTTTATTTTATTGTTTATATTTGTCAAATTCTCATTTACAAATGTCAAAATTACTATTACCATAATGAACTTGCTTCCTTAATGTTGACAGCTTGTAGTTTATGGACCCTTTCCCACATGAAGGTTATTTTCCAATTTATTTATCCCCTAAGTTTAATAGCGTGAGGATATAGTAAATATATGCTGTGATTGCTGACATCTATGCCACATGTGTGTTTACGCTTTATTATATTAGTATAGATGCGTAGGTTATATTACGACATATCTAGTTTTTTCAAACTTTCTAGTGTTTGTCAAATTATTGTTACACAATAAGACGATTGGTCAAACGATGAAGCAAAATTAATTATTTCTGTTAACTTTTTAATCTGTGACATGTTTGTAATAACAATTAAATGATAATTTTATTTGTTATCGAAATACTAGAGATCTAAAGCTATTTGAGTTTTGTAACATTAGAAGTCGACAAACGTAAAACTATACTATTATAATAAAGCGTAAACACACACTTCTTTGTTGCCTAAGATGTCAGCAATTACAGCATATTTTTGAATAATTATTTTTTTTAAAAAAGCCCTACACTTACGTCACGCTTTAGACTTTAGATGTAAACCCTATTAAACTAAGGGGGTAAATATTTTAAATAAAAACCCTCATGTGGGAAAGAGACCATAAGTTGCTGCCAACATCAAGGAAGCAAGGTTGTTATCATGTCATATCATTTTGACATTTGTAATTGATAATTTGACAAATGTGATGAAGTCGCAGGGAACAGCTAGTAAATTATATTTCAATACCAAATATTACTCGTACTTTAAAAGACAATTGAGTTAATTATGGTACTTAAGTAATTTGTAAAAATTAAATAAAAC
>NW_013526359.1:3444061-3451400 GCF_000836215.1 Papilio polytes
GATACATAATTACAAGAATGTGTCCGCCTTAATTCATCACCGTCATATTGTAAATATCGTGCATACGCTGCTTAATTCTAACTAATAAATGAGAAAGTTTAGATGGATGGATGTTCGTTAGAGTTTGTAGCCTACACTGCTGTATGGATCTCGATGATTTTTTTTTATAATATAACATGGCAAACGAGCAAGCGGCCACCTCAATCCACCGCTGCCCATAAACATCCGCAATTGCAGATGCGTTGCCTATCCTTAATTGACGAAGGAGAAGACGCAGATAAAGAGGACATTTCCCCTTCCTATGTGTCTCCTCCACCGTCAAATCCACTTTTCCTTCACATCCTTTCCTCTCAAGAAAAGGGTGGGAAGGGAAAGGGACTAAAATTAGGCCTGAGGCCCTTCGTCATAGATGTAGAGGATAGTCTGAAAGAACACATAGGCTACTTACTTTTGTTTTTTAATTAATTCAGTTTTAAAGGTTAAGCAAACTAATACAGAATGTTCTCGTTCTTTCTTTATCTTCCATCTCTTTCATATAACTAAATGTAACCATGACGTATGCAATTTCTCTTTCAAATCGACCAATTATCGTATAGAGGTTGCGTAAACAATTTACATGTACGCAATTATACAGAGACCTTTTGTTTTCTATGTTACTTACTTTTATCTTACTAGTTGTTCCCGTGCGGCTTCATCCGCATAAAAATATAAAAACTTTATTTTATTCTTTATATTTGTCAAATCATCAATTGCAAATGTCAAATACCGTTCCCATAATAACCTTGCCTCCTTAATGTTGGCAGCTTGTAGTTTATGGTCCCTTTCCTACTTGAAGGTTTTTTTCCAAATTATTTACCCCTAAGTTTAATAGCGTGAATATATAGCCTAAAGCGTGTCGTTACTGTAGGGCTTAAAAAAAGTATTATTCAAAAACATGCTGTGATTGCTAACAATCTATGCCACGAAGGAGTGTGTGTTACGCTTTATTATATTTGTGACAGCCCAAGCCGAGGTTCCCTCTCGGGGGCCCTTGTGCCTAGTCACTCCATAGAGCGTCCATCGAAGCGATCTAAGAGCTCGGTGGCCTCCCAATCCGGTAATAATAACGAAGTAACGGCTTGTGCCGAGGCTCCTGAGGGGGCCCTCGAGCTCAGTTACTCATAAACGAGGTTTAGGCTAAGCGCTATGCGCTCGGCCACCTCAAGCCCGGTGAATCTGTAAATACCTCTTCAAGGCAAACAGTGGCCATTCAGTCACAAAAAATATATATTGTAAAAGTGTAGATATAGATTAAATTGGTCAGTGACCATTGGGTTTTAGTTAACGAATATGCAGAAGTACAGGCGCTGCTTCATAATGGCGTTCCATATAGGAGTCGTGACTTATTAGCATTCGATGACTTTTAACAATTGTTATGTGAAGCTATTGTTGGTTAAATGCTAATTTAAGAATAGATACAATTAAAATCTCAACCACTTTATTCACTGTTAATGTAAGCGGTTCGTATTATTGGCGTATTGTTCTTTAAAATACCGCTATCTCTTTTTATTCTTGTTGAATGAGTGGGATGACAATGTTTTCATATAGAGTATGAGAAATATAAAACACCTCGTTGTTATTCGGAAAAATTTGGAACTAACATTTGTCGTACAATAGTACGTGGTGTAATGGAGAAGGTAATTGATTCGCCCGCATGCCCAAATTATATATTAGCTTTCGCCCGCGACTCCGTCCTTGTGGAATTAATCAAAATAAAAATAATGAGCCTATGTCTTCTTCCAGACTATTCTCTACATCTATGCGAAATTTCATCTAGATCCGTTCAGCAGTGTAGGCAACAAACATCCATCTAAACTTTCACATTTTTAATATTAGCAAGTTTTACTAAAGGTATAGCTCTTGGCTGTGGACACACAGATTCGTTTGCTTTTTTCATTACATTGGCAGAAAAAGTTATTTAAAAAAATGTTTTTGTATTTTCTTAGTTTGTTGATGCAATCCTTCCGATAACTAACGTTTACGTCTCTAACATTACGCAAGAGAAAAATCTTTCATCACAACGCATTTACGATAATTTTCTTAATTACTTAACGAGTACGCCATTTATACCGTATGATATTCTAGTAAATCACATGCGGTTACTTCAGTTTTTGCAATACTAAATTGGACTTGTTAATCATTAACTGTGAAGTCATCGATACCCTTCCAATTTAGGGCTGCCTTTCCTCGAAAATTAAAAAATAACTATTGTTTGGTTTATATATAGTTTTATTTGGAAATACAACAGAATTTATAATAAATATGTGCGAGTAGTAAGTCTCTTCATCGCCGTTCTTTCGGTTCTGACGTTTAAATGTGTTGCCAGTGTCCGCGCGAACAACTATTAAAACTACTTCCAGTAAAACTATCATATCCCCTACCTTATCCTACTCTCGTAGGGTTGGCGCATCAGATTTTCGTCCTAATAACTCTATCATGTATCATCTCAGTCATCACTCCCTTCATCACTTCACTTTTCCCGCAATCCATCTCTTTCTAGGTCTACCTCTGCCGGTGTAACTACACACTCATAAATAAAGTCCTCCTTGTAGCTCCCTGTATTCTATTCTAATATTCTTCTAGAATTTTATTCTAGCCTTCGGTCATTCGAGACTGAGAGCCCAGTACTCGATAAAGCTGTAAAAACTGACAATATAGTTAACAGAAACATCACCGAAATCAAGCTTCTGGTAGCTAGTTTAGTCGCGAGCAAGAGCTGGTCGAAAATATTAAGGTTTCATCCTATTGCCGGTAAAAAAAATCTTTGTTATAAAACTAGATTTGTCAATAAACCATAAACACGAAGGAGGATTTAATAAAATTTAAAAATAAAGTACATACCTTTTTAATCAACGAATCAACAAGTTTATATCAAGATGTGATTACAAAAAACACAGAATTTATTTATGCGCCCATTAAAGAAACCATGTGAAGAATTTAAAACCATAAAGCTATGAATCTTTTTTATAACGTCTGCGTTGTACGAATTGTTTGCATTTTAAACATTAAAAGCATTAAATTAATGTCACTCGAATGAACATTGACTATTAAATTAAAAAAACAAATTGTCTACTTATTTACAACCATAAACTGGACTTCCGCAGCGTAAAAGTATCATGGGAAACATTTTAAAATTAAACTCTATGATTAATAGCCAAATACTGGAATAACCCTAAAACATTTTATAAGTGCCGCTTATAAACAGACTGGCGTAAAAATCTGGAGAAGAATAAAAAGAAGATAAAAAATTTAGAGTTTAAACGTGGCCTTATATTTAATAAGTAACAAATTCCAATGTCCATCTTACTAATGTTATTAATATTATAAATGCGAAAGTTTGGATGGACGGATGTTTGTTAGAGTTTGTAGCCTAAACGGCTGAACGGAACTTTATGCAATTTGGCATAATTGTAGAAAATAATCTAGAAGAACACATAGGCTGCTTACTTTTCTTTTTTTAATTCCACGCGGACAGAGTCACGGGCGTAATCGACTAACTACTACTACAAAGCATTCCTAACTTGTTCACGGTTCTATATTTAATCCATCTGTGTTGTGGTGTGGTGTGGTATAAACAAAATAACACCGATTGCGTGAAGTGACACGCGTCGGTGCGTCGCAGTGTCGATGCATCTCGCGACCGAATCTCCGCTTTTGCAATACTATACACACGGACGTTTAAAATCAAGAACAAATTAAAAATGAAAATATATTGATGAAATATATAGCTGGGTCGCTGGACCCGGTTACACGTAGACTATTGTTTGCTGGCCTCGCTGTGTTACAGCATCGTTGTGGCACGACTTAATTTATTATATGTAAAATGTTTGTTTGTATTATGTAACTAGCTGTTCCCATGCGACTTCATCCGCATAAAATTATAAAAATTTCATTTTATTGTTCACATTTGTCAAATTATCAATTGCAAATCTCAAAATGACATGACAAATCTTGTCAACCTTGCTTCCTTAATGTTGGCAACAACTTATGGTCTTTTTCCCACATTAGGGTTTTTATCCAAAATATTCACCCTAAGTCAAATGGCGCGAAAATGTATAGCCTAAAGCGTGACGCAGTAGGGCTTTTTATTAAAAGTATTATTCAAAAACATGCTGTAATTGCTGACATCTTAGGCAACAAAGAAGTGTGTGTTTACGCTTTATTATATTAGTATAGATTTCTACTAACACTAGATTTATAATTCAAATACTAACACTCTATGGATCTTATCCGAAATAAATCAATTATTGTTATTGAAAAACTTCTTGCTTTCACAGTAAGCATTCGTCACATTTAGTAAGTACTTTACCGTTCTAGTTAAGGGCATAATTAATTCTGCTAGTGATTTGTGATGCTATATAAGTTTATTTAAATTTATTCAGTTATCATGTTACGGTGTTAAGATTGCTAATTTATTTACATAATTCCGTATATTACAAACGGCTGTTTCATTACTTAAGACTGAGTTATTCATAATAACGCTTATTAATTGATGTTATTTGACCAGAAACACATTTTTGGTGTTCGTAATCAGCCATAATTAATTGGATTACGCCGTTAACAAATCATTTGTAAATTTATTCGACTACATTATTTACGATTTCAAAGTAAACTTTTCAAAACGTATACTAAAAATCAATACAATTTCATACATATCAAATGAATGTAAATACATTCATTTTAGTTGTATTACAAATATTTAAACAGTCTACGTCTGAATATTTTAAATAAAAAAGTCAATTAACAACCGTACTGTTGACAATCAATTATTCGCTCGCGAACTCCCGCAGCGGTGTGTCAGAGCGACATTGATTTCGCAAAGCTGTCACGCGGTGCTTGGCATGTGGCGCGCGCGGCTTCCGTCGATTGTCGTTAACAATTGTTCACGTGGAAGGAAAGTAAAATTACGCGTAACGTAAGTGCTTTATGTTGTCCCTCGGATACAACATCATGTTCAAATTAAAGAGAAACTAACGTTGGTAAAAACCTTGTTTAGATTTAAAACGAAAAGTTTTGTTTTAAAACTAATCTTTTGTAAGCATAATGAAGCCAATTATTTTTGTCATAGTAACATATCCAAAGAAAATTATATATTATAATATTTTCATACAGCATGGTGCATTTGTATTTACTCTGTTGTTTCTCGAACCTATGGTTTGCTTATCAGTCCTGTTTAAGTAGCCTATTAACATAATTTAATAGTATATAAATGAATTTCTAACATCTGCAGTTCGTGGGAAATCTTTGCCCCTACTGTAAAACATAACAATGTTGTTTCTCAATTTGGTTATCTATACTTCTATACTATTATAATAAAGCGTAAACACATACTTCTTTGTTGCCTAAGATGTCATCAATTACAACATAATTCTGAATAATTCATTTTTAATAAAAATCTCTATGCTTACGTCACGCTTTAGGCTATATATTTTTACGCCATTAAACTTAGGGGTAAACATTTTGGATAAAATACCTTTTGTGGGAAAGAGACCATAAGTTGCTGCCAACGTCAAGAAAGCAAAGTTGCCATGGTTTGTCATCGTCATGTCTATAATTTTATGCGGATGAAGTCGCACGGGAGCAGCTAGTTACTCTATACAATTATGTCTATTTGTTAAATATACAATTAACACTGGCCGCTATTTTGATGACACTTTTTCTTTGTCTATTGATTTATAAATTAGGAACAACAATTTCTAATCCATTACCAACATTAGAACAAAATATTTCAATGCCATTCGAATTGTGTGAAACTATTGTCATTTGTTCGATATTCAAATAAAGTTCCACGTTCGAAATTCGGATTAACGTTTGCTTGTGTGCGTGACCATTGGTAATGTATTCCAGTCTCGCACTGGCAATGCAGAGGTATTCAACATTTTTAGTTTAAAATCAATACGTTTATTTTGTTGTCATAAAATATATTTTTCCAAAGGAAATAACTCATAAATTTATAGTATCTAAGATGTAGCAATCCTTTAAATAGTTGTTGATGTAATCGACCGACACTTAGTAATTATGTGTTATAATTAAAGGCAACGCAGGAAGTTATACAGCCTGCACTGACAGCTATAAATTATTACACTCTATTCTAATTACAAACAAATTAATGTTTTACACTAAATTATAATATGCTATTTATAATATTAACAATTTTACTGCATTTCTCTTCACACTATTTAACAAGAAACCCATCTCAAATAGAATAACATAAGCTTTATCACGAATAAATCACTAAAAAAATACATTAACAATATAGTAGTCTTTTTTTTAAATATCGCTCTTCCGATCTGTCAGATATGAACTACTGTTTCCCACGCTTTTCAGTTTATTTGTGCCAAAGTGTGAACATACCTGCTTAATTGGCGTTAAAACTGTGCGTATGTATTAGTTCCAGTAGTAATTGCCCATCACGCATTACATACTAAATATTGGCAGCTACACTAGCTTTAAAACAAAAGATATCAAGGTTCTATAACCTCAAAATATTCTGGTATTACGATTTATTGGGAAATAATGAGACAAAACACAGTCAGAGATGTGAAACATTTATACAAATGTAATTATAAAAACTTTTATTGTTTACATTTGTCAAATTCTCAATTGCAAATGTCAAAATTACCATCACCATAATAACCTTGCTTCCTTAATGTTGGCAGCTTGTAGTTTATGGTCCCTTTCCCACATAAATTTCCAATTGATGTACCCCTAAGATTAATAGCATGAAAAAAGATATCCTAAAGCGTGTCGCAAGTGCGGGGCTTTTTATTAAATAAATTATTGTTCACAAATATGCTGTGATTGCTGACATCCTACGCCACAAAGTAGTGTGTTTACGCTTTATTATATTAGTATAGATTAAAAAATTCCTTTTTGCGTGAATTTGAGAACAATCTGTTTTAATTTTTATATAATAGTAATTCATATTTATGATGTCTTCAAATATTATTTATTACCTTTGTAACAATAAGCTACAATATATAGTTTTAAAATTCATAAGCTATCTATAAAATATTAGAACAAATGATATAACAATGATTGCCCATACAAATGGTAAACCCGTTTATATTTGACAAATACTAGCAAATATCAAATCTATACATCATCTTTGACAAAAACCTACTGAATAAAGTGCGTTTTTATGTTCGCAATAAATTGCACGGCAGATTTTATGACAATGCTTTTTACAAAAAAGCTCAAAAAACATGGATTTATTTTGCATGTTCAATATACAGTGGTAGAGCCCGCTTTAACATCTTCGCACGAATGAGCCGGCTCGCCCGGTGTGATACCACGACCA
>NW_013526359.1:3451572-3465627 GCF_000836215.1 Papilio polytes
TGTTCATGGGCAGTGGTCGCTTTCCATTTCGGTGGATACAGGTGGCCGCTTGCTCGTTTGCTACCTTATATTATAAAAAAAAATACAAGTCGGAATGTTAAAACTGCTTTAATTAATAATGAGTTAGAAAATTAAGTAAATAAGCGTTTTGAAAATAAAACACGAAACAATAAACATCTGACGCCCTTAAGCGACACGAGGGGGACAGCAAAGGTAGTAATTCCTCCTTCCAGAACACCGCAAGATTTAAAATACTACTGCGAAAGACTAAAATATCTTTAATTACAATAGACCATATAAGCTCAAAAAATGCTTAGGTACCTAGAGACCATTATAGATAGGCTCAAAAAATGTTTAGGTACCTATTTCTAATAAAAAAAATTGGACTGTAGCCTAGAATTCCCTCACTATTGATCTTCGGTCTGCCTCCCTTAGATCATGTCACTAGCGACTCCCATACTACCGCATATACCTTTTTCGAAGTGTTTATTTACTCGTCTAATTAATCTAAAATACATTAAATAACAACAATGATCAATTACAATTTTTATTAACGTATAGAATTGTTAAGGCCTTGCCCGATACGGAGTTCACACAATAAGCAACGGACAAATTGGCCGAGGTAACAGATGGACCGACAAACGGACTATGGGAATAAGGTCACCATTTGTCATAGGCCGTACAATGGTCGATTGAAGTCGGCTCACATGAATATGCAAGCTTCGGCTCTATTCCAAACATTTCTTGCATACTAGTTACTACCAGGGCGTCGGAGGCTCAGAAGTTCTGAGTTCGAATACCGTCATGTAACAATGTGATTTTTGAATTTGATATGTAAAGATTTTACCCGACATTCTTACGGTGAAGAAACATCGCGATGCAACCTGCACATATCGGCGAAGAAATTCAAAGATATGTGAAGTCAACTAATCCGTTCTTGGCCAGCGTGGTTGACTATGGTCTGGACAGTCCTAATTTACTCCGAGCCTCTTAATGAGGACGTATTGTAGGCTGCTGATGATGATGGTAGTTACTAACGATATAGACCGTACTCGTATATATGTAGTCAATGCTGTTTTGCGCATTATACATGCCTTGGGCAATTCTAAGGTGCCCCATTTTTGCTATGATTCTGTGGGATTATTGGGGATACCTAAGGCTATGTAATTCGTAGACCACTCACGCCTTTCTTCCGAGTGCCCTGGGCGGACGCCCTTTAGAATTAATGATAATATATGTTAATATCTCATCAGTTCGAGATACAAACTGACCGTGGTTTTATATTGCAGAATTTACAAAAGCATATAGTTATGTGTGTTTTTCAAAGATAATAAGAATAGAAGTCCACGGATAATTAAGGTAGAAAGATTAAAATTAAAAGTGTCTAGTATATTACTAGAAGATGCAAACTTTTAAACGAATAATAACTTACTCTAAGTTATAAGTAAGTAATTTTTTTTATTGAATCGTACAACTGTGACCGCTATTACTATTTTCACGCATATTTTCTTACAAAAAATGCTTCAATAAAAGCACTACTATAGGATTATTTTTTGCGAAACCACAAAGAATAGAAGCGACAAAAACTTTACTATGAAGATTAGTTTTTGTGTCTTTATTCGTTTTAGGGTTCCTTGAAAATACTAAATTTATCTAAATCCAGTATAGGACCGATATTATATTAAAGATATTAACGCGAAGTGATTTAGAATACGGTCTGCTGAAGAGAATATAGATTTGAATTACTCTTTCGACTTACATTTTCTACTACTCGTATATCCTTATTTAAATGTATAAAAGTTTTAAAACTCCTTAAAACGTTTTGTCTTATTTAAAAAAAAAAACAAATGCAGGTATACTATATGTTCTTCCAAACTATGCTCTACATCTATGTCAAATTTTATCGTGAGTTAAGCAGTTTAGGCTACAAAATCTAACAAACATCGATCTAAACTTTCGCGTTTATTACATTAATAAAATATCTGAGAACCCATTTATAAATCGTAAGCGTACATTTGCACCAATCGCACAACTAGTCCGAATTCAATCACGTACGCAGATAACAATAAACTATTTTGCTTAGCGACACGTTTTTCTTTAATCTATCGATAGAAGAACATCACTTTTATTCTTAAACAGTTCTTTTAATTATTTTTGTAACATCATCATCATCCACTTGCCCTTATCCCTTACGGAGGGTCGGCACAGTATGTGCTCTTCCAAACATCTCTATCAGCCGTCATATCTGAATCCACTCCTTTCTTAAGCATATTGTAACTAGCATGTTACTATAAAAATTATTTTTATTGAAAAATAATTTTATTAAAGTGTTGAAAATATGTGTAATGTTGAATAATATTTAAATAAAGAGTTGAGTGCACTATAGTGATTTTTAACTTCATCCATTGCAAGCGCAAAGGATTTTAATTTTAAGAGTAAATTTTAATCGACTTCCTGATTTTCGATGTTCCTAACTAACATTCATACTTCCTTAATACCTAACTTAAAAGAACCTATTACTATAAAACACAACGTATAACAAGGATCTTAACCTATAGATGATCACATATTAAATTTATTGGCCAAATATTTAAATTATTGGCTTATTTTTATGGAGAAGAGAGTTGAAGTGAAAAAGAGGATGGTTACAATATCCTCTTTCAATCCATCCATACTTTCTTCGGTCTTCCTGTACCTTTGTAGCAACACATTCAATCTTAACACTTATTGGTTTATATCCCCTTCGTCGTCGAATAACATGTTTAACTATTTTTGTAACAAAGTGGCGAATTTGTAGACGATATTGTCTAAATTTAGTCAGTAGATATAATGCTATGCAAACTTTATCGTAATATGAGATTTTATAAGACGTTGCCCAAAACACAAGTTTTTTTTAAATAATTTTTGAATTTTTTTTTTGTTCGATAATTTTTTATTCTTAATGTTTTATTTAAGACTAGCTTTCGCCCGCGACTCCGTCCGTGTGGAATTAAAAAAAAAAAACAAAAGTGAGCCTATGTTTTCTTCCAGACTATCATTTACATCTGTACCAAATTTCATAAAAATCTATTCAGCCGTTTAAGCTGCAAACTCTAACAAACATCCATCCATTCATCTATCCATCTAAACTTTCGCATTTATAATATTAGTAAGATAATTGTGTGTTGACTTGCAATGTCAGCAAGTATTCGAAAACAGACATAATATTTTAGTAATTTAATTAGTTCAAAAATGTTAAGTACCAAAAAATGCGAACGACAGAAAAATTTAAAAGTAAATTTATATGCGGTAGTTAAAGCAGTTTGGAGTTTTCAAAATGCTATCGTAAAATTTCACTTAGCTCGTTTAATGTTGAATAAGGGTGTTTACACACTAGGTTTACAAAAATGTATCAATGTTCCTAGACGAATTCTCAGTAAATTTATAGACTTTAATAAAAACACACATATAGTTTAATCGTCTCAGAGAAAAGTCCATTTAAAGACAGTTAACATTTTCAGATAGAATTGGTATGATTAATTTTTTTTAATATTTCATCTATTGAAATTTTTGGAATAAGTAAAAAATAACGATAAACCGATATTCCTGAATTGTCTTTAAGAAAGGTCACATTTGTATACAATTTTAAATTATAGTAAATTTTTTATATAGTTCAAAATCACTGGTGTACATTCACCCTAATACGATAAATGTTCGCATGCATCTGAGACCGTAAACCCACATAGCGTGTGAATTTTGAAGCATATTTCTTTATTTGACTTTAAGTAACAAACTTTGAATCTTTTTATTTAAACGTTAAATGGATTTTTACATAAACGGATCTTAATGAAATTTGCCATAGAAATACTCGTAGAGCATAGTCTAGAACACAGACTACTTACTTTTTTTTAACTTCACGGGGAACCATCCCCGCACTAGGCAAATACTAGGAATTATATAAATGTGCGTTGCAAATAAATTATAATTTACTAGCTATTGCTCGCGACTTTGCCCGCGTGTATGTAAAAAGGAAAAATTGATATAGCCTATGTTACTCACAGATAACGTAGCTTTTTAATGGTGAAAGAATTTTTGAAATCGGACCAATAGTTTTTGAGTTAATTCAATACATACAAAAATACAAATTTTTCCTCTTTGTAATATTACTATACTAAGATATAGTTAAGAATCCTACTAATATTATAAATACAAAAGTTTAGATGGATGGTTGGATGTTTGTTAGAGTTTGTAGTCTAAACGGCTGCACGGATCTCGATAGAATTTGGCATAGATGTAGACGATAGTCTGGAAGGACACATAGGCTGTTTACTTTTGTAATTTTTAATTCCACGCGGACGTAGTCGCGGGCGAAAGCTAGTGTGTTATAAGTATGACCGCTAAATCAGTTGAGAGCGGGCGCACAACATTGACCCAACTGCCGCACAACTGTTATGCGATTGTCAATTGTTTCGCAGCCTTCAACTGTTTAGTTGCACAACTAAAAATCGAGTAGTGTGCGCACCTCCATATAAGCTTATAGGAATGAAAGCGAGACTAAACAGTTATGATAGTTTAGGTATGGTCATGTTTTAACAGATTGTCTTTAATGTGTATGTTGCGTTAAGTGTATAATATGTTTTCTATACTATTATAATAAAGCGTAAACACACACTTCTTTGTTGCCTAAGATGTCAGCAATTCCAGCATATTTTTGAATAATTCTTTTTCTAATAAAAAGCCCTACACTTACGTCACGCTTTAGGCTATATATTTTCACGCCATTAAACTTAGGGCGTTAAAATTTTGGATAAAAATTCTAATGTGGGAAAGAGACCATAAGTTGCTGCCAACATCAAGAAAGCAATTGTCATTTTAGCATTTAAATTTTGACGTTTCATGCGGATGAAGCCGTAATGGAACAGCTAGTTTTCTTATAAAACATGAAACGTTCTAAACGTTACTAATCTCCTACTAAGGTTCTGTTTAAAGTAGTGCAGTAAACTTTTTGTATTAATTATAACTAACTAGCTTGTAGCGTGCTCCGGGTTTTTTCCCTGTAAATGTGAAATTATAACTCGTTATACAAGTTTGTTTATTGTGCCGTCTCGACGTAGACTATTATTAAAGCTTTACCGGTGGTGTTAGTTTTTGTGGCCAACAGTGTACTAACCTATTTACCTACGATCATTACATGTTTAAAACAGGGCCTGTCCCACCAAATTGTAAAATAAATAACAATCCAACGTGTAATATGATTGAAATATCGGATTTTGTTACCTTATCTGACAGTGACGTCATTTTTAAGCTATCTGAGTCTCTATCAGCCAGTGGTGGGACAGGCTCTTAGTAAAACATTGTTTAAAGATATTGTGCTAGAAGCAGAAAATATTTTTAACTATTATTACTTAAGAGTATTGTAAAGATGCTATATTGTAGTTAATATTACTAAAATAATAAATGCGAAAGTTTAGATGGATGGATGTTTGTTAGAATTTGTAGCCTAAACGGCTGAACGGATCTGGATGAAATTTGGGATCTAGAGTACAGTCTGGAAAAACATATAGGCGCCTTACTTTTTTAAGAGAGAGAGAGAGAGAGATATTTCTTAAATCTTACTAATATTATAAATGCGAAAGTTTAAATGGATGGATGTTTGATAGAGTTTGTAGCCTAAACGGCTGAACGGATCTGGTTGAAATTTGGCATAGATGTAGAACATAGTCTGAAAGAACACATAGGCTAATCACTTTAGTTTTTTTTAACTCCATGCGGACGGAGTCGCGGGCGAAAACTAGTAAAGTAAAAGTAATTTTAGGTTTGTTAAAATTAAAATATTAAAATCATAGTAGTCATTTACTTAACACTATGTAATAATTCAATTTGTTTACGTATGTCCTAGTTTCGAGATATCAGTTCTCACAAAATCGTATTTTAAACCAATAGTAGTGGACGTGACAGATAGTGTCGCGAATACGTGCTCGCGTTACAAACAAGTAAATCCGCACACCCATCCATCTTAACGTCCATTTGATACCTTGTTAGGTGTTTTAGAATCGAGTAAATTTAATTCAGACGCCACTGACATTGAATTATGTAATACTTTGTTTTTCACACGCTATTTTCTAATAAATAAAATGAGTGACGCATGTTTAATACAAAAATAGAGAAAATTTCTGCCTTTTTATTGGTTTTAACTCAAAAATTACTTGAACACCTTTTTCATTAATTTGTTTTACTGACTGGGTAGCTAGTTTCGTCTATAATATGACATTGTTAATTTATCGACAGGAAATCTATACTTCTGTTTATAGTAAAGGATCTTACTAATATCATAAATGTGAAAGTTTAGATCGATGTTTGTTAGATTTTGTAGCCCAAAACAGCTGAACGGATCTCGATGAAATTTAGCAATAATAGTCTGGAAGAACACATAGGTTACTTACTTTTGTTTTGCATAATTACACGAGGACGGACTCGCGGGCGAAACCTATTAATCTGTAAAACAATGTCTTCTAGCTCAATAATTACAAAGAAATAAAAGCACTATATCATTCTAAATTATACGTTAGAAATATCAACATTGTTTGATTACTCCGCTTGTCATTTGTTTTATCAAGGTTGAAAGAAATGACCTGTTATTAAAAAAAACTCCATACATTAGGACCAAAGATAGTAAACCTCTAAATTACTGATGGATATCTATTGTTGGAACTATATTGAAATGGACAAATAATGTGCTTTTGTTTTTTAATGAATTGAAATTTTATTTAATAACTAGCTTTTGCCCGCGACTCCGTCCGTGTGGAATTAAAAAAACAAAAGTGATTAGCCTATGTGTTCTTTCAGACTATGTTCTACATCTATGCCAAATTTCAACCAGATCCGTTCAGCTGATTAGGCTACAAATTCTAACAAACATCCATCTATCTAAACTTTCGCATTTATAATATTAGTAAGATTTAAGAAATCTCTCTCTCTCTTTCTCTCTCTCTCTCTTTCTCTCTCTCTCTCTTTCTCTCTCTCTCTCTCTCTCTCTCTGTGTCTCATGTTTAACTCATACCTTGAGGTTTTACTGTTTAAGTCTCTTTGACGTACCTGAAAAAAAAAAGATTTTATTAACAAAAGTGAATTACCAACCACAAAGTAATTGAATAGTTGAGAGCTATCACAGCAAATAATTTATTATTTAACTAACCATACAAGTTTCAGTTTAATGACCGGTTTCCCAACTACATTTAACCATTCGATAGTGTTTTTGTTTCGAACTTCATGAAATGCGTTTCTGAACTACGTGACTTTAGATTTAACGCGTTAAAACTTAATTGATCCATACTATACTAATATTATGAAGAGGAAACATTTGTATTTTTGTTTGTATTGAAATAAATGGGCCGATTTTAAAAATTCGTTCGCCATTAAAAGACTACGTTATCAGAGAGTAACATGGGTTATGTTTAAATTATTTTTTAATTATTCGCGAACGAAGTCACGAGCATCAGTTAATTATAAAATTAATTTAAACTTTAGCAACACAGAATACTACTATCTTATTCTTCGTAAAAAAATGTTTACAAAGCGTTTCTTAGTAAGTTATCGTACTTATAGGTTCACTCGACACTGGCCAAATCTAGTTGAGAGCCATTAACAATAAATAGAATAAAATAGAGCTTAGAAAACTAATAGCTTACAATATTATTGCATTTCTTCATTAATAACAATTGAACATCGGTATATTCAACGTCATTCTATTAGTTGGTTCTTATTTTTTAAAACAAAGGAGATGACGTCATTAAAATTCACATGCAAGTTATTATAGGAGGTTATATGCAGCAACAATGTCAAAGAAGTTCACATGGCGTGCTCCCACAACACGATACAAGAGATATCGGATGTATGGTTGGCAGATTAAAACATCCTATTACGTTGAAAAATAAAGGTAATTATACACTCGTTACAAAAATATGACATCTCAGAACAATACAGATATCTGTAAATGCCACACGAACGGTATAAACGCCGCATCAACCAAAAATATTATATCGTAAGCAACTGGGCAAGCGCGACAATTTTACTACTGTCTAGTTAGTAGAATTTAAGTTGGATGATAATAAAATTAAAACTTTTGTATACTATATAGTACTATGCAGCCATCTGATATCGCTAAAATCTTGAAAGAACCGTCGCTGATAGATTCATCAGCAGATGGTTTACATTTAATGAACAAAGGACGTATAGACGTCCTTACATTAGAGGAAGTTTGAAAGTAGCGCCAGTGGTGGAGAAATTGAGAAGCAAAAGGTTAGCGTGGTATGGACATGTTATGCGACGAAATGATGGGGACATAAACCAGAAAGTGTTGAGATTGAGTGTGGATGGCTACAAAGGAAGAGGAAGACCGAAGAAAGTATGGATGGATTGTGTGAAAGAAGATATGCTTAAGAAAGGAGTGAATTCAGATATGACGGCTGATAGAGATGTATGGAAGAGCAGCACATACTGTGCCGACCCTCCATAAGGGATAAGGGCAAGTGGATGATGATGATGAACAAAGGAGGTATAGACAGAGAATATTTCCCCTACGTATATCTCCCCCCGTGGCGAATTCACGAATTTATCTTATCAAACTGCATAGTACCGCATCGTCGCCGCACTGTCACGTCGGTGTGGCACCTCTCTAACATTGTACAAGAACTTGCGTAAACACGGACTTGTATGACTAAATGCTAATAATTACTGATCCTGCTGAGTTAAGTGATTTCTTTAATATACTTTTTTAATAAAAAGATCGTAAAATAATCGCTTTATCAATAAGTGTGCCTTAAGTTACAAGTTTGACTTCAAATGGTCATATAAAATTTAGATTAAGTAACAAAGTATGATATCGAGAAATGTCTCAATACAGGAAATTCAGGTCATATCTGAGTATTGTCAGTTTACATGTTGATTATCACACTTTTATGCAAAACAGTCAGATCAAACCCAATCTTGATAATAAAATGACAATTGTCGAAACGTATGCGTTGTAGAGATCCGCAAACTACTACCTTGAAGCCCGTTACATGCGTATATATCTGACAGTTTTAACTGAACTCGACTGCTCAGTATCGATTTCAGAGCCTTTGTTCCGTCTTTATGTAAATATTTTATAGCATATAACTAGCTTTCGACCGCGACTCCGCCCGCGTGGATTTAAAAAAGGAGTAGCCTATGTGTTTTTCCAGACTATCCTCTACTTCTATACCAAATTTCATCGAAATTCGTATAGCCTTTAGGCTACAAACTCTAACAAACATCCATGTATCCATCTACATTCGCATTTATAATATTGGTATGAAGTATGACTGCCAAGTTTATTGATTAGTTTTATTCCCTTAACACAATTATATAAAATACTGGCTTTCACCCGCGACTCCGTCAACGTGGACTTAAAAAAAAAAAGTAAGTAGCTTATGTGTTCTTCCAGACTATCCTCTACATCTATGCCCAATTTCACCTAGACGGATCTAGCAGCTATTCAGCAGTTAAGGCTACAAGCTCTAACAGACATCCATCCATACATCTAAACTTTCGCATTTATAATACTAGTATGACAAAAGTACTGACAAAATCAAAGATACTGGTTAGAAATATGTAAGTCTGAACATAATATCTGCGGAACCCTCTACTCTGGATACAAATGTTGTTTTAAAGCGCAAATTCAGACATTAAGAATAAATGATGTCAATTTGAATACTTATTACGTAGTTAATCCTTAACGAAATCAGAAAATCCTTTAAAAGACATTCAATATAAATAATATTTTCATAAAATCTTAAACCTTTTACCATTAGTCGATCCGTGGGTTTTATTGTAAAGACGGTATTACGTAAAGCCTCTATTATGATATGATTATACGATTAGTGTTAAATCAGTGGAATTAATACACTTTTATCAGGCATTATTAATCAGGTATCAATAATTAAAGAAATGCTTTCTTACCATAAAAATGCGTTCACACTGATCAAACATATTCATCACTATTCTTGAATTAAAAATTGGTGATGAATAACATCATCATCAGCCTCTATCACTGTTTACATAGGTCTTCCACAGTATGCATCAATTCTGCGGTTAAATTAATATCATTTATGCAATACTAGCTTTCGCCCGCGACTCCTTTCGCGTGGAATTGAAAAGAACAAGTGAATAGCCTATGTGTTCTTCCAGACTTTCCTCTACATCTATGCTAAATTTCATCGAAATCCGTTCAGCAGTTTAGGCTACAAACTCTAACAAACATCCATCCATCTAAACTTTCATATTTATAATATTATATAGTAAGATAGTTTCGACAGTGATATACACATTTTTGGTCTACCCTTTCATATTAGCATTGCCTCTTCCGATTTTTAATGACTACGCTTCGCGCGAGTCCAATGCTGATACAAAAATATGTTTATTTACGACATCACATTACGTACATCTAAAATTATCAGTATTTCTCTACTATATTATACACTAGCTCGCGATTTCGTCCACGTGAAATTATAATAAAATTAGTATAAAATATGGCCTATGTTATTCAGCATTGCTTTTTGAGTTATTTCAATACATACAATAATCCAAAAGTGCAAATCTTTCCTCTTAATAATATTAGTATAGATATAGATAATAACCTTCCTCTTGAAACACTCTATTAAACTGCATCAAATACGTTTAGTTGTTCATAGTATTAAAGATCAAAGCATACATAGGGACAGACAGCGGGAAACGACTGTGTTTCATACTATGTAGATATAGGTAGGTAATGGTAGACACTTAACATAAGGTAGCCGTTTACTAGCTAACTTTATACTATAAAAGTCGCATATAAATACTATATTCAGGTTGTCAAAGTCATAAGGAAACGAGTCATCTTTAACTTGAAATATACAGTTAATTTAAACCGTAAAGGATGTGAAATAAATAACGTTATTTAACAGCTATTTTTCCAACACAACAGTTAAAATAAACCGCTTTTAGATTAGTAAACTCAAAGGGAGGTTATAATTAGAATCACAAAAACCTAAACACACCGTACTCGTCAATACTAGATATAAAAGTTTATAAAAACATAACGAGATGGTCCGCGGACCCGATGGACCCGTTACGAATGATGTACATATTTTTTTCAAATCAAACACAAGTTGGATCGTCCCAGTCTTTATTTGTTCGTAAGTACGTCACCAGTTTGATGAGAACTCGGCTAGATAATGTTTTATTTCAATTGTTTTCACATCGTTTTGTTTACATCTAAATTATGTGTGTTTAGGTTTCCCAAATACATAACTATTCGTTAGTATTTTGTTCGATAATTTCATGAAATGCATTGAAACTCGACACAACTTAACTTATTAGTGTAGTGATAAAATAAATAGGAACTTCAGCAATCAAGTATAAAAACCATCGCTTGAACTAGACTAGTTACTGGTGAAATTAAAAAGACCTAAGAGAGCTCCAAGTCCTGGACGAAATCAAGATGGCATGGGAAGGAGAGGAAGAGAATTCTATGTCACTATTTCTATTCCCCATTCTGTATTTAAACAAGAAACGAAGACCTTAAAATATTCTCCAGAATAAAACAAAAAAAGATGTAATTAACAAAAGCCATTAAATATGTCAAATATATATTTTTTCATTATTATCAAGCTGTAATAGATAAAACGGCAGACAGTTAAAAAATTTATAAATATAAAAATGCACGAATTGAATCTACGAAATAAATCATATAAAAGAATTAGAATAAATAACAGAATTTCATACAATAAAATATTAAAACTCCTTGACCCAGAATAAAAACCTTCTCAATATTAATTAAAAATCAATGAAAATAAAAAAAGGAATCCTATATGAACATCCTCATCCTAACTCGTACATGAAAACCCGTTCAAGCGCTACTATCGCAGTTCTTTTAATCGTTCTATCACTTACACGCTAACTTAGACCAACTTAGTCTAACTTAACGGTCACTTGTACCTTCTTTTTGCTGTTTGATGAGCAATTAACCCACTAAGCATTGCCTTGCTGTGCAGGAAATCTTTTGCTAAGTTAATGGACCACACCTTTTATAAGATTTATGATTTGTTTGTGCTGATGTTTTTAGTGCTAAGTGTAAAGATTACGAGATAAATATGCAGTATATTAAGGTATGAACACACTATAGTAATATTATAAACAATTTGTTACGAAGTATAAACTGAGGGTCTATTACCAATATGTGCATGACAGTTGCGAGGACGTATTCGTAATATGATCGATAAAGTTGTATGAGATTTTTTAATGTACTTTATGCCCGGTCAGAGCTTAGTGTAATCTAATACAATGTCTCTCGATTTCGTTATCCGTGATAATCCCCTAGCACTGCTTTAAGATAATGTAATTTTTAAATATTTAATCATTATGATAAATCTCCTTCAGAATTTTTAACAATGAAATTTGTACTACAAGGAAACCTCAACAATAACAAGATTAAATATTTGAACGTTAATTTTGCCCATTTGTGTTCCGAACGAAAACTTTGTAAAGGCTACTTATTTGAAACGCAAACTGTTAAATAAACAATGTTCTAAATACGTAGACGTATGTTAGAGCGCGCGCACACCTTTGACTAAACTATTGGACAACTGATTAGTCGCGCTTTAATTTCTATGAGCTTATATGGAGGTGCGCACACTACTAGATTTTTAGTTGTGCAAATAAACAAGCGAATGGCAAAAGACAATCGCACAAAAGTTGTGCGATAGTTTAGTCAAAGTTAGTGTCAGGACAAACAGAACCTTTGTACAATAAGTAATACCAACATAATGATATTATACATCAAACCAAATTTTATTTAAGACTTACTTAAAATACATATAATGGATAAGTATCCATTAAGTGAGTTCTTACCATAAAATACTTGGTCATTGTTTCAAGTAAAAATTTCAACTTTACTATTTTTTTTAACTAGCTTTTGCCAGCGACTTCATCCGAGTCAAATAAAAAATAGTTACCAATATTTATTATCTTCTCACGCTTCGTATAAAGTTAAAGGAATCAAAAAAAAATCATATCAAAGTTTTCAACTTAATATCGTTATAAGATTATGTCCGCGTTGTATTGGCACCCTTTTTTCACCCTCCAAATATTCTGCAATAACAATAAATCACGAATACATCTTTTCAGTAAATTCCTTACAATAAAACTTAAATATTTAAGATTTTCCACAAACTTAATACTCTATGCACGAGTCGTTAACACCGACTCCATACTTGTAGTTCAGTTCATTGACCTTACCAAATTATACCGGAGCTGTATGGTACGCGACATTACGTCTAACAATGGGAAACTCAACACGTAACATGCTATGATTTTTTCCTATAAAAGTGAAGACCGCAGTGAACGTGTTAAGAATGTGAAATATTACTACTAATAGTAGAACTTAGTAGTATATATATATGTCGGTGGGATCGTGGTCAAGCGATAGCTTAAAAACTTAAAAAAAAAATGTAAAGAGAATTGTAAATGTTCAGGAATAATAAAACATTTTACTTCATAATAACCAATCTATACTTATATAATAAAAAGCCCTATACTTACGTCACGCTTTAGGTTATATATTTTCACGCTATTAAACTTAGGGGGTAAATAAATTGGAAAAAATGCTTTATGTGGGAAAGGGCCATAAACTACAAGCTGCCAACATTACGAAAGCAAGGTAACGGTAACAGTAATTTTGACATTTGCTATTGAGAATTTAATTTAACATTTCTCTAAACTTTCGCATTTATAATATTAATACCATTGATGGGGAATGCTGAACGGATCTTGGTGAAATTTGGTATGGATTTAGAGGATTGTCTGGAAGAACACATAGGCTTTTTGTTTTCTTGAATTCCACGCGGACGGAGTCGCGGGCGAAAGCGAAGAATCTGTATAAACCATAAATCTCAAATCTCGTTTAAAATAAATAATTCAAGCACGTATCTCAGTGCCACGGTGGTTGAACGGACTGATTGTGAGCATTATGGCTTCGCTTCGAATCCCACCGCCATGAAATTGACGGCCCACGGTAACCAG
>NW_013526359.1:3466665-3471461 GCF_000836215.1 Papilio polytes
AACCAATCTAGAGTAAGAAACATTCATACATACATCCAAACTTTCACACCTTTTTCTTACCGTTACACACTACCATATCTTACTAATATTAGAAATGCGAAAGTTTCCATGAATGGATGTTTGTTAGAGTTTGTAGCCTAAACAACTTCGGATTTCAATGAAATTTGGTATAGGTATAGAGGATATTTTGGAAGAAAACATAGCCTAATATAATATAAAGCCATAATTTTGTTATTCTAAATACCACTGACGGAGTTGCGGGCGAAAGCTAGTGTTACCAAAAAGGTGTTTCGAAAATCTCTTTAATTATAATAACATCAATATTTATGACGTATAATTTCATAAATTTGTAAAGGGTTCATACGCGGAACCTTTCCCGATTACTCGATAACATCGATGAAAAAACTTTTCGATACACTAAATATGAATTTTTAAAAAGCTTTTGTTAACACTGATAAGTACCTAAAGGATGGATAAAAAGAAAATCCGTAGATCCAAAGTTCAATAACTTTGAAGCATTTTGTTATTAATATTGACAAATATTATAATATTAGCTGTTCCCGTGCGGTTTCATCCGAATGAAATTATGAACATTTTATTTCATTGTTTACATTTGTCAAATTGTCAATAGCAAATGTCAAAATGACATGACATGACAAACCTTAGCTTCTTTCTTTCTTGATGTTGGCAGCAACTTATTGTCTCTTTCCCACATTAGAGTTTTTATCCAAAATATTTACCTCCTAAGTTTAATGGCATGAAAATATAAAGCCTAAAGCACGACGTAACTGAAGGGCATTTTATTAAAAAAGAATTATTATATATATATATATAATTCAATTCCGTTAAGTACCAAGCGGGACTTCACGCGCCGGCGCGCTGTGACGTCACATCCGCACCCCCTCCCCTCCCAGCTACCCCCACTTCCGGTGGATAACGGCTATAGGCACTCATTTGCATTTAATTCAAGCACGCCACTCGGCGGTGGGCCTAATGTAACATGTCACATTATTTGAAGCGTATTAATTGTTACCACTGCGTAACGTGTAACGCTTGTGACAGATTTAATATAACCTGTTATGGATTATCTTATCTATATTATAAAAGTTTGGATGGATGTTTGTTGAAGTTTGACGTCTATACGACTGTTTGATTTTGGCATAGATGTAAAATATAGTCTGGATCAACATAGAATAATTTTTATTTCCGCGCGAACGGAACCACAGACGACAACTAGTTCTATAACTAAATGAGCGACTAATCTTCTAACGCATCTAGATTCGTTATTAAACCGAGATCATTGTATACAAAAATTTCTACCCCATCATACTAATATTATAAATTTAAAAGTTTAGATGGATGGATGTTTGTTAGAGTTTGTAGTCTAAACGGCTGAACAGATTTCGATGAAATTTTGTATAGATGTAGAGGATAGTCTGGAAGAACACATACTCACTTTCGTTTTTTTTTAATTCCGCGCGGACGGAGTCACGGGCGAAAACTAGTTTATAAAATATAGCGAAATTACTTAATAGGTTGAAATAACTATATTTTACTGTTTTTCATGTTGTTTCCAATTTCTTTTTAATAACAAACATACTAACTATTAACATCAATGTCTAGTTTATTTTAAGATAAACCTAATCGACTGTACTCTGTGTACTTTGATGTTTGCTCTACTTAAATAGATAACTTAAGTAGAGCTTACAGTTTAATTATGATACCATCCGGTTTCAGATCGACTCAACACATTATTCTAATTATTAACTATTAGTTAATAATGAATAATTAAAAGCTCCAGTTAATGAAGAAATTCTCAACTTTATTACTAAACTAGCTGTTCCCGACTTCATCCGCATGAAATTATGAAAATTTTATTTTATTGTTTACATTTGTCAAATTATCAATTACAAATGTCAAAATGACATGACATGATGACAACCTTGCTTTCTTGATGTTGGTAGCAACTTATGGTCTCTTTTCGACATTAGGGTTTTTATCCAAAATATTTACCTCCTAAGCTTAATAGCGTGAAAATGTATAGCCCAAAGCGTGATGCATGTGTAGGGATTTGTATTAAAAAAAGATTATTAAAAAATATGCTGTGATTGCTGACATCTTACGCCACAAAGTAGTCTGTGTTTACACTTTATTATATTAGTATAGATTAATAAACTGTTTTACCACAATAAAGTTCATAAGACTTGCTACAACCACAAGCATTTCCAACGGTTGCATTATTCCCAACCGTCACCCCGCTGTCCCCACGTAGGGACAGATGTAATTAAAGTTTCATCCGTCCCATCTTTTAATCCTACTATCACCAATAGGGTGACAGATGGAACAGTTAAGAAATAATATGTTCCAACCGTCCCCTCGTCGCAATAGGTGGGACGGATGAAACTTTACACTTATCCCCACGTGAGGACAGGGCGGGGTGACGGTTGGGCATAATCCCGACGGCTTACATTGATTATTAAACGATGCTACTTAAATAATAATCTTCGTTAAGTTACATGTTTTTATTACGTCTGTAGATAAAGTGGGATAAGCAGAATTATTATAAATTGGATTGTAACTAAGGTTAAAAGATCAAGTTTTTCTTATGAAAACAGTGGTTTTATGACCATACAAGGAAGGAGCATTTAACCATTTGGGATAGAATTTTATTTATCTGTCTTAGTTTATATTTATTATGATTGACTAGCTATCGCTCGCTACTCCGTTCGCGTGTAATAATAAAAGCAAAAGTGAGTAGCATATATGTTCGTCCAGACTATCCTCTACATCTATACCAAATTTCATCGAAATCCGTTCAGCAGTTTAGGCTAAAAACTCTAACAAACATCCATCTAAAACTTTTGCATTTATAATTAAGATAGATTAGATCTAATTTAGGCAAAAATATTATAGCGATACGCTTATCTAAGACTTTTGTTTTTTTTAGGCATAACCGTATCTTCAAGGTTATAGGCATATTAAAATAGCTACCATTTCCTCATTGTATAATTTTAACCGAACCTTCCAACGTTCATCGTACGCGGTATCGTGCGGGAGATCGAATCACGAAGTATCTGAAACGCCCCGTTAAATTAACGATTTGTTCATTAATAAAAGGAACGAATCGATAATTTTGGACGATTACGTCTCTAGTGTACCGCCGTGGAACATTGATTTCATGTATTGAAGTTTTAAGGGACTAGTGATGTACCTGCATGTCTTACTCCGTACCAAGTTCAGTAATTGGCGTCGCCAGCCTACTCCCAGTAGGCCAAAATGGGCCTGTAACATTTTTGACTATCGGCATTTTTCACTGGACTGAGTGTAGAATAAAGAATACTAAATGTACATAACACTAAGCTAGTCCGTTAGAATATGTACTGCTAATATTTGTTTGTATTTAAAAACATTCCTATGATCTATTTTAAAATGTATAATTTAATTAGTGTATAATAGAGGAAGAATGAGACTAGCCCTAGTGGTAGGGAAGGTAAGGAGTAAAAGGTTAGCATGGTATTGCGCATGTTACAAGGAGAACGTTAGTTATGCGTGTGGAAGGGTACACCGACAGTGGTAGACCTAGAAAGAGATGTATGGATATATGGAAAAAGGGAGTGATGACTGAGATGACGTATGATAGAGTTATGTGGAGGATTTTAACCTGTTGAGCCGACCCTACGGAAGTAGGATAGGGAGGTTGATTATGATAATTTAATTAGTGTTTTCAGAAGTCTTCTAATTACTGTTATTTAACGCATTAATCTACCTTTTTAAACATATTTAATACGTAACCGAAATAATCGACTACAAAAAAATAACCGTTATTAATAACCGATTAAATTCATGGTTGTTTCCCTTCACTATTCCAACGTTTATCATAAACCAGTGGTCAGGCTGTCACTTAAGCGGTTGTTGCTGCAGACTCCTGATAAACGGTTGGACATCTCCTGTTTGATGTAATATGCCAATAAATGTAGTTATTAATTTATTACCTACATTTCATAGACTATCCTTATAGTTTAAGAGCTAACAATTTTGTTATGCATCTCATTATTGAATAAAAATTATCTGCGTAGTGCTGGGCCGATTCCGACCGGACTTTGACTGAAGGGTAGCTGACGTAGACGGGCATATTATAGGCTACTTTTTTAATTCCGCGCTGTCAAAATGACGTAACGGGTGGTCCAAATTTGCCCTTATGAAGTTTGCGGGCGACAACTCGTCTATACTACTCGTAATATTATAAAGAGGAAACATTTGGATTTTTGTATACATTAAAATAACTTAAAAGCTACTGGGCCGATTTCAAAATCTTGAACCATTAAAAAGCTATCTCATCACTAAGTAACATAGGTAAGTTTTTTCATTATAAATATAAACTTAGTTTTCACCTCACTATATTTTACTCCCATATGTTATAAGCCTTTTCGAAGTATGATTTTTTTGTCATAAATTTTTTATAACGTGACAAACGGCCAAGAGGACACCGGAATTGATCATTTCCTTTGGACAATGGCATTAGCAGACGCGTTGCCTACACTTAAGTAACAAAGGAGGTTACATAGAAGTAAGATATTTCCTTCTTTGAATGGATGGTTGTTAGAGTTTGTAGAATAAACGGCTTAATGGATCTCTATGAAAATTGACATAGATGTAGTCAGTCTAGTAAACACGAAGACTACTCATTATGTTTATTTTATTCCACGCGAAGTCGCGGGTAATGCTAGTACGTATGGCAGTGAGATTCTACGGTCATAAGCAGGTTACATCGTAGCCATAATGTAGATAGTACACAA
>NW_013526359.1:3473161-3475340 GCF_000836215.1 Papilio polytes
ACAATTTTAAATGACAAGCCTACATACAAGCCCCTTGACATAGTTTGTGATCGACAGAATCGACACCGAAAGCATAGGGCTATTCGAATATAGTTGAACGATTTCTTTCCCATAATACTACTTACAATAGGTATGTATGAATTTTGTCTATTTTAAAACGGTTTACTCGTTATAAGATAACCAGAAATAAATATGTATGTATGTACATGTAAAAAAATAACCATTAAGTAAAAAAAATTAAAACCACTTTCGAGGGGTTTAAACGCGACCGGTGTGTGTGATGTCATCAAACAACAACAAAGTGTTGATTGGTTCTTACAATTATCAAAGGTCAAAAAGGTGGTTCAATTCGCGTATTCATTGTTTCGACTAATAGCGATGCGTTGCAGAACTTAGGGAGGTTAAAATACCCTTTTAACTAAACTTGTTAATGATTAAATTTACTACTAAAGCATTTTATATTTAAAAAATCTTTATGTTTGTATGTTTGTATGTTTGTATGTTTGTATGTTTGTATGTTTGTATGTTTGTATGTTTGTATGTTTGTATTGTAAAAAATCTTTCGCTCGCGACTCCGTCCGCATGAAATTAAAAAATAATGACTGTAGCTTTTTAATGGTTAAAGAAATGTTGAAATCGGCCCAGTAGTTTTTGAGTTATTTCATTATAAACAAAGTTTTCTTCTTTATTATAAAGTATAGTAGTATAGTATAGAAAAAGTATATAAAAAACTCGTCCAGTTTAGCGTCATGTGCATATTGTCTATTAGGACGTACGATGTAGCCTCTATGAAGTTTGTTAAACGGTCCAACACCGATTGTTGAAAATATCACAACATTATGCACTTATATAACTTTAAACTGTCGTGGTTTTTTACAAATATAATGTTCGTAAGATACGGGTTTCTTACCACGATTGAATTGTTTTAGCTCCCGATATTTCGGCACACCGTGAGTGTAGTTTGTCGACAGAAAACAGCTAGTGTGGACTTTAGTGAACACGAGGACAATAATAGTAGTGATCGCCGTATCAGGAGAAAAGTAGACCGAAATGACTTCGAGTAACTATTTTTTCCACACTACCGCATCACTTCAGTCAGCCCGTGAACATGGCGCATGCAACTGTGCCGAAATATCGGGAGCTAAAACAATTCAATCGTGGTAAGAAACCCGTATCTTACGAACATTATATTGTGCACTTATTTTTTTAACTATCACGGACTTCCAGGCAAGTTGATATATCTTGTTATCTAACAAACGGTATACCGGATAGATACACAGACCGTGTAGACGATATCCTGCTGACTTAATGAAGACAGATATACATACTAAATCATTAGGCGACATTATCAGTTGTATTTAGTCTATTTAAAAGCTGTGAATTAGTACAGAATGTTAGCTTTTTTACTATTTTGATATATTCTTTAAAGTTATTTGTTAATCCGTTCTATTTATTATTGTTAAAAATATGAGGACACGGAAGGAATAGTGAGGGTAGTTGTATCAAATCCACGTTCCCTACCCATCCTTTTCGTATAAGAAAAAGGGTGGGAAGAAGGGGCGAAAGTTGGGCCCCAACACCACACTCATCAGACACGCGGAATTGCTTCCACTTCACGCCTGTCTTGTGGTCGTGGTATTTCATCGGGCGAGCCGACCCATTACTGTTAAAATTGTAATTATTTTTTAATTTCACCTTAAAGTTACAGTTATCCATTTCTATTTAATGCAAATATACAAAAAACTTAATCAACACTTTATGATAAAGTCGTGGTTACTAAAAAGCGTTATCCGATCGCGTTGATTGATGTAAAAAGTTGGCACAGTTAGAGAATAACGTCTTCCACTAGCGACCTACCGCGGTCGATTACCGCACACTTCGCTTGAATAAGAAATCAATACTAACCGCGCACCTTTGACTAAACTATCGTACAACTGTTTAGTCTTATTTTGATTCATATGAGCTTGTGTGGAGGTGCGCACACTACTCGATTTTTAGATGTGCAACTAAACAGTTGAATGTGAAACAATCGACAATCGGACAGCTGTTCTGTGATTGTCGATTGTTTCTATGGAGCCGAGAGGTCGATAATGAAATCCTAGGACAACTGTATTATATCATTTTTCCGTCATATTTTGTGAAACAACAGACTAAATTATTTTACCCAGCAGTAATTCCT
>NW_013526359.1:3477000-3486582 GCF_000836215.1 Papilio polytes
TTTTTAGTTTTGCGGTGACAAACTTACGATTCGTATTATTCAGATTTCAAGATTAGAATCGGAGTTTATTTTTATGTCTACAGAGTATAAAGATGGTCACTGGACTACTTCATTTTATATATTTAGCCTTTTTGTTCCAGTAACTGGACCCATTCTGGGTATAGGCCTCCTCCAACCTTTTCCATAAGTCCCTATCTTTTCCTTTCTTCGGTCATTCTTTTCCCACTTCTTGTACGATATTGTCTTTCCAACGTTGTTTTGATCTGCCGACTTTCCTTGCGCCTGGTTGGCCTGTTCATTTCGTGGTTTCTGTTATCCACCTTCTGTCTGTGTAAAATTCAATTAAAGTGGCGGGTCGCTCTTGTAATAGACCTGTAGTTGATGCTACACTTGCCCAGCTAGAGGTATGAGAACAGTAGCTTACACGCCATGTATTGAAACCATAAACGAGAATAATATTTGATTTTATGACAATCATGTTTAAATAAGTTGAGAGAAGTGACGAGGGTACAAATCACTGACGCGTCTCGGGTCATACTCTCGTTGGTATTTTATTGGCATATGTGAATGTATTGTACCAGTAGCCAGCATGATAATTACTACCACGTTTATCTGGCATATATTACTGCCTTAAAATCTAGCCTAATATCGATAAGTAGTTAGTTATTATTTCTAACGTTAAAAACTTCAAAGAATTAACGCTATTTCTGTTTGTAGTTTTTTGAATATTATAAAAATTAAACAAGCAAGCTATATATTATTTCAAACATAATGAATGTTTTCGCTTCAAAAATAAACACTGTATCGATATAGCAACACCAAAACCAACATAATTGTCACTGTAATTTGTTGCGATACGGTTGTTATGTCTTCAGGCGGTCGCTGTAATTGGACGTATAAATTTGTCTCTTGACGTGACATGGAAATACACAAACCATAGTACTTATATACGAAAATAGAGCAACGTGTGGGTAAGATATTTACTTTAACAGCAGGAGCATACCTCTGATTAAACTATGGTACGACAGTTTTGCGATTGTCGATTGTTTCGGAGCCAATTCAACTGTTTAGTTGCACAACTACAAATCTAATAATGTGCACACCTCCATATAAGCTTCTATCAAAGCGCGACTAAATAGTTGTGCGATAGTTTAGTAAAGGTGTGAGGCCACTCTATTTTTTTACGTCTTTAAAATTCCAACGAAAACAAAGGTTGTTTTGTAACACTTACAGATACATATATCGAAGTAATTTGGATATCACAATATCGACAGAATAGAAGTAATCGCCTCATATGCATTGAAAATGTAGATTGGACTAAGCACTGAAATGGACACCCAACAGGAAAGGTCTTGATTTGTCATTATGTCCATTAGGGAGAGAGTGACTTAGCAAACCATAGTAGACGAAATAAATAGGTGGGGAAGCCAAAAGGGCTAAACCGCGCACCCCTCCTGTCATTAGGTAGGTAAAAACTAAGGGTTGGTAGACTGTAGATATAACCAAAGATTTTTAAGAAATATATAGACAAAGTTCCCTATGTTTTTTTACTTTTACCAACATTTTTTTACTGGTACTTTCTCTGTATGGTACTATCTCATTCTCATTTGACTATCGGATACCAGGTAGCACTAGTGAAGTGTCAACTATGCTTCCTCTATATATAAATATTTTTAATCTCTTTGATGTAAACATATCACTGACTAGCTGTTGCTCGCGACTTCTCCCGCGTGGAATTAAAAGAAATTGGTTACATAGCCTACTAGCTTGCGCCTGCGATTCCGTTCGCGTGGCATTAAAAAAAAGCAAAAGCAAGTAGCCTGTGTGATTTACCAGACTATCCTCTACATCTATACCAAATTTAATTGATATCGGTTCAGCCGTTTAGGCTACAAACTAGCAAACATCCATCCATCCATCAATTCAGCCATTAACACATTCGCATTTATAATATTAGTAAGATGTTATTCACAGATAAATTACCTTTCTTATGGTGAAAGAATTTACAAATCGGCCCAGTAGTTTTTACGTGAATCGAATACATACAAAAATACAAATCTTTCCTCTATAGAAGCATAGTGTGTCCCTAGCCTAAAATTTCAACACTAAGTACAGTTTGCATGTAAAACAGCTGAGATGTCACTTAGCGTGTTACAGTTAAGTACAAATACGACCAAAACAGTTATCACATTCTAAAATTTCTCCGACTTCTGTCGCAAAGGGCCATTGTTAATTAGTTCAACATACACATAAGCAGCAATGTATTTTTTTTGTATCAAGACTTTTTTTTATAATATAAGGTGGCAAACGAGCAAGTCGCCACCTGAATCCACCGAAAGGGAAAGCGACCACTGCCCATAAACATCCGCAATTACAGATGCGTTGCCTACCTTTCATTGACGGAGGATTAGACGCACATAAAGAGGACATTTCCACTTCATATGCGTCTCCTTCACCCTCAAATCCACTTTTATTTTCCATCCTTTCCTCTTAAGAAAAGGGTGGAAAGGAAAAGGGACTAAAATTAGGCCTCCGACGCCACACTCATCAGACTGTACGCGGAATTGCTTCCACTTCACGCCTGTTTTCTGTGTGGTCATGGTACACCGGGCGAGCCGACCCATTCGTGCGAAGATGTTAAAGCGGGCTACCACTCTTAAGACTTATTCACCTGTTATGTAATTCGTAAACTTAAAACATAAAGTTAAAAATAATGTACTAAAACTGGAGTAATAACAATTTACGTGTCAATAGCCGAAAAATTATACGAAACTAGACATTACCAAAGAATGTGACTACTTAAAGCACTTTAACCTAAAGTGTTTCAACTAAAAGTACAAAGGTACAGTTAGCTACACTCACGGTGTTGTAGTTACATAAAAAATACCTCGAAACTTGCAACGAAGTGGAACCTCGCAATTTTAAGTTCTAAAACTTTCAAATTAATCTCTAAACTTCTGTTATAATTCACGACAATTGTTGAATTTGATCCAACATCATGATCGGATAGCCTTAACTTTACCAATTATACTATCGACGATTTTTTTGACCGACTTCCCAAAAAATGGAGGTACTCAATTCGTCTTGCATGTTTTTTTTATGTGTGTTACGGCATAACTCTGCCGCTAGTGGACCGATTTTGATCATTCTTTTTTTATCCGAAAGGTAATGCTTGCAGGTGGGTCCCATTCTGTTGTTTGATTTTTCGAGTCTAAGACTACGACGTAGTTAAATAGTTTAGCTCAAAATTGCGCGACGAAATTTAGGGTCATTTTTGCTTTTTTTGCTTATTTACCTGTATCACACATGTATAGTGTAGAATATTTAATTTTACAACATTATTAAAGCAATTTAACTATCATTATCGTTTTAAGATGTACACATTAAAAAAAAATTGTCACCTTTTAATTGTAGTACGGTAAATGACCGCGACTGTACTTCACATTAAGCATTTGACTCACCTTGGAAGCTTAATGACTTATTTCTCGATATGACACATAGACCTCGTCTGATGATGACTTATAACATTTCACAGAATTATAAACTCTATCTTAAAGTACTATGGATGTATTTTGCGTGAATTTTAAATAATTTACCATTCAAAGTTTTTGTATTTACTTGTATATGGTAAGCAAACAATAGGGACGAATTCCTTTGCCTTTCAAGAACCTGAGATGTTTAAAAATAACATTGATTCGGTATGCTCAGTGACATTTAATTGTTGTACTAAGTAAAACAAATAGAAAATCAAATAAAGCATATAACAAACATTAAAAGTATATTAGTTCTTTAGACAAAAAAGTCCATCGAATAGTACTAAAGAAAATACACATTTTTTTATATGAGAAGGGGGCAAACGAGTTGTGGGAACACAAAGGTGGTCAACGACGCCCATGGACATCCGCAACACCAGAGGAACTACAGATGCGTTGCCTTTGAGGAAATTGTAGGCTCGCTTCTTGAAGGACCCTAAGTCGTATTGGTTTGGAAATACCGCCGAGGACAGACGTATTTACAAATTTTAAGTTACAATTACAACAGAATATTAAAACATATTCTTTATTAACTTATCCACGCACATATTGGTTCAAGTCACGTAAGTTAACTACTTGAGAATGTAAGTGCTTACTTAAAAAAGATTTATGTACCATAACAAATGTGTGGTAGTGCGTGTAGGTGTCCAATGGTGAGTGAACGACGTAACTGAATGACTTATCGCACCGTTAACTGAAGTTTGAATGACTCGAGTAAAGTTTAAAAGGTTTACTTCGATATTGAAAAATAAATGAGAAACAATTTACTCATATCTTACTTTAAAGGAATCGCTTAGTGAATTTTCATATTTCAAATTGATGTTACGACTGTATTAAAACTCTATAAATCTGTAGGTATCTGTAGGTAGTAATATTATAGAGAAAAGTTTTTTTTTTTTGTATGTATTGAAATATCTCAAAAACTCCGACCGATTTCAAAAATTCTTGCACCATTAAAAAGCTGTGTTATCACTGAGTAACAGTAGGCTATTTTTACTATTTCCTTAATTTCACGGGGGCGAAGTCGCGAGCTAGTCAGCTAGTCTATATTACAAAAAAGAAAGTAGTCTAGTCTACTAATATTGTAAAGTGGAAATATTTGTATTTTTTATGTATTGAAATAACTCAAAAAACTATTTAGCCGATTTTTAAAATTCATTCACCGTTAAAGCTTCGTTATTAGTAACGTAAGGTATATATTTTCTTAGTTCTTCATTTCGCTGACAAATTACGTTATTGTAGCTTTTGTATGTGTCAAAATGAGTAGTTGTAATGTTAACAATTAGTTTATTTGTAACGTCAATTATAAAACAATTGAAGAGAGAAAATTATAAATGCAGAAACAAGTGAAAACATACACAGAAACAAAACAAAACTGATAACAGTAAAAGAAATCTTACTAATATTATAAATGCGAAAGTTTAGATGGATGGATGGATGGATGGATGTTTGTTAGCGTTTGTAGCCTAAACGGCTGAACGGATCTCCATGAAATTTGGCACAGGTTTAGAGCATAGTCGGGAAGAACACATAGGATACTTTTTATCCCGGGAATAGTTACGGTACCCGCGGGATTCATTAATTTAGTTTTTTTAATGTTTACTCGATCATTCTGCAACGGTTCAACATATCTTATTGAAATTTGGCACAGATATAAAAGAAAGTCTTGAGTACACATGGGATACGTAGCTTTTTGTAATTTATATAGTTCGTATGTTTTCTAATACTACGCGGACGAAGTTGCGGGCAACAGCTCGTCAAGAAATATTGCTTTGCTATAAACTTATTAATAGATTTTTTAAACAATAAAATTATATTATCTGCTCTCTGGGCTTTACAAACATAAATTCTTAACATCTATTCATATAATTTCGAACGCCTCATTAAATCAAGTAAGGTAGATCATTAAAAATTAGTGTCGTAGAATATTTTGAATAACATTGTCCACAACAAAGAATTAGTTAAAACTAGTTCCCGTTTTAAAGTAAACCTTTGTGCCAAGTTTATTACAAAATTTCCTCGAATAAAGGCGGACATATATGCGACATTTTAACAGGCTTCAAATATATCATACAAAAAACGCTTCAACTCGTAAGTGTATAAGCCAAATTCTGGTCCTCTACCTCTTCTTTCTGAGGAAAGGATGAAGCCTAGGAAGTGTTTTTATCTCGGCGGAGACTTTAAGGGACTCGTTCCGTAGCTTAAAGCTGTTGACTGCTTGTAACAGACCGTGTATGTCTGCCTTTAAAGAAATGCGATCGCATTATTATTCCCGCTGTGAAAATTTATTGCGAGGTAATTAAAAATCACGACTCGGAACATTAATGTCAACCGACAGATAGTTAGAATATAAAGAAATAAATAAAACACGCCTATGAATAAAAATAAGTATATTCTTTATGCTAAACAAATGATACGACCTTATGTTATTTTTATATTTTAACAATTATAAGATAAGGTACAAAGTTTATTTCTAACCTATTCAAAAAGTTTGCTTTTTTGTTTTATATTTAACAAAATGTAAAATATAGCTGAAATATATTCATCATCACATCATCACCAGCTTACTATACGTCCCCACCGAGGGGCTCGGAGCCTACCCTAATAAGGGGTGACTAGGCCATAGTCAACCACGCTGGCCAAGTGCGGGTTGGTTGACTTCACACATATCTTTGAATTTCGAAAAGAACGTCGGGTAAATCAAGTACATATGAAAATTCGAAAAATCGAAAATCACATTGGTACATGGCGGGATTCGAACCCAAGACCTGTAGATTACAAGTCAAGTGCTTAAACCACTGAGCCACAGACGCTCTCTGAAATATATTATCTCACTAATATAAATGTGGTGTGGTGGGCAGAATTAAAGGAATTCGTCGTTACTATAGAATTTATAACCTCTTAAAATAAGAAAATCACTTGCACACGTCTTGACTTGCCGTCTTTCACACACTACAATTTCTTTAACATACATCCATCTCGTTTTATTAAATCTGTCGTATACGAAACATTAGATTAGATAGATGTTTGTGAATCTCTAGAACAGCACGGCGCATCTCAATGAGCACAGAAAACATAGTCTGGTAGAACACACAAGCAACTTATTTTGATTCTGCGCGTATGTAGTTTCGGGCTAAAGTAACAAGACGTATTGAGACATATGCAGCAGTGATTTGTACAGATTTTTCTAGAGCGCTAAAAATATCGTCTAAATTGAACCCTACAAAGATCTAAAGAAAGGGCAAATTTTGTTTATACACTTTTAAACATTATGTACAAACTTTACTACTCTTTTTTTTACTAATCTTTGCCAGTGAAGTAAAAAAAAGTAACAGAAATAAGTAGCCTATGTGTTCTTCCGGACTATCCTCTACATCTATATCAAATTTCATTAATTTAGGTTTCAAACACTAACATCCATCCATCTTATCTTATCCATCTTTGTAATATTAGTAAGATATTTGTGACGAAGTTTATCAGAATGTACTTATATAGTTCCGTTGTACGCGCCGTAGATCAGCTGTTTATTTATGCAAATACCCGCTCGTGACATCAGATCGAGTTCTAACGGGAACTATGGATGAGTTCTTACATTGTCATTGTATAAACACGATCCGACAATCATTAGATAATTGTTCGGATTAGAAGGTTAATCTATGGTTGATGCTATCTTCTCGCTGCCTGCTGTCGTTAACGTGATGGTGGGCAGCGAGAGGTCATGGAAAGCTGTCGCCTCCTTCTGCGAGGAGGTGATGGAGAAGGTCCGCAATCGCGGACGGCGCTGGCTGGGTCGCAGAAGATTGCGCGAGTGTTCCCGTGACCCAGCCATCGGCGGACAGGAGGAACACCGCTGGGTTTTTAGTGGGTATTCCGGCCACGTCTTCTTCTTGGCCCGCGAGTCCCACATACCCCCCTGGCAACTGGGGTAATGCGTAAAGGCATTTTCCCAGCGAGAAAAAAAAATGGTTGATGCTATCTTTTATAGAAAACAAAATGAATGACGTAATCATCTTCATCATCCTTATCCTACTCTCGTAGGTCAGCGCAACAGGTTTTTGTCGTCCACATAACTATTATACGTCATCTCAGTCATCACTCTTATGATCATGACACCTTTCATGCAATCCATCCATCTCTTTCTACGTCTACTTCTACCGGTGTACCTCCACACTCATAACTAACGTTCTTCTTGTAACATGCGATTCAACCCTCCTCATAACATGCCCATACCATGCTAACCTTTTACTCTTTACCTTCTCTACCACTGGGGCTACTCTCAAACTTCCTCTAACATACTCATTTCGTATTAACATTCCTGCCACATATAGACTTTCATCCGGCCCTTTTAAAATAATTGACGTAATATAACCGTAAAATATGTTTTCAATGTCAATTTTTTCTAATATCTCCTAAACTCCGTGACATGCTTTTTTTATTTAATCAGATACTGTTTAGACTCTAAGATCTATGTTAATTCCTAAGTACACAAGGTGATGTAAATATTAGAAACTATTTTTGTGTTTGAGACGTTGGTATTACTGATTACCAAAATCGTCGATAAAACAGTTGCTCTGATTTCAAGATGGCGGATCATCTAATTAACATTTAGGAGTTTCATAGTCGTCCGTGGTGACCTAATAAACTTGAGTCGTCGATTCAATGTAATGACCACAAGCTACACGATATTTGTGAAGCTAGTAGTTTTACCTTTGTGTAAAAAGGGTTTAAGAATAAGTGTGCTTTGTGTTAAGAATGAATGTGGATGGCTACAAAAGAAGGGGAAGACCGAAGAAAGTATGTGAAAAAGGATATGCTTAAGAAAGGAGTGGTTTCAGATATGACGGCTGATAGAGATGTATGGAAGAGCACATACTGTGCTGACCTTCCATAAGGGGTAAGGGCAAGTTGATGATGATGTAGGCTTAACTTTGTAAAAGTATAGAAACATCCATTACTAACCAATAATGCTACATCCTTATTCAGATAATAAAAAACTCAAAATTGAAACCACGTGGGCGAATTGTTAGCTAAATTTTACAAACATGGTGAATACAATTATATTTGTTTGCTTATCATATTGAGGTTGTCACACCCACGATTTTTATAACAGTTTTCTATAGTAAAACAAAAGATTCAATTTAATGACATTTGTTGACATGTTGCTGCGATAACTTTGCATATACATAACATGTCTTTTTGCGCGGTTTTTGGTAGTAGAAAAAGATTAAATGTTTTTTTTTCTATTAGATTATGCACACTCTTATAAATCCTAACATTTGTAAAATTCATGAATCTAATTACATAAAAGATATAATATTTATACGAAAAATACATTTCGATTAGTTATCTATGTGTTTGTTTTTTTATAAATAACTAACTATACTGTATTACCTCAAAAATACAAACATCATCAAATTGTAAGATTCCATTTTGAAACAATTAGAAAACATTGCTAACTTTCTTAAAGCTTATAAAATATACTAATATTATAAAAAGGAAAGATTTATATCTTAGTATGTATTGCAATAACTCAAAAACTACTACGATTTCAAAAATTCTTTCACCATTAGAAAGCTATGTTATCGCTGAGTAACAGAGGCTTTAATTTCACGTTGACAAAGTAACGAGCTAAGCTAGTCTATTTTAAAATGACAGATGATTTTGTACGTGTTTCGGCAGTGGAAACGGTAATACCGTCTTGGGAATTTATGCGTTCCCACATTCGTACGTTTGTGTTAGTATCAACATACGGCGACATGCCATTCTCACTGACACATCACCATGCGAGACGCGTATGCGCATAATTATTTCACAGCGTCTACACATAAGTCAGAAATTGCTGTAATAAATAATATAGAACACCCTGTACAAATTCCGACATATTTTTATTATCTTACTAATATTATAAATGCGAAAATTTAGATGGATGGATGGATGTTTGTTAGAGTTTGTAGAATAAACGGCTGAACGGATCTCCATGAAATTTGGCACAGGTTTAGAATATAGTCTGGAAGAACACATAGGCTACTTTTTATCCCGGGATAAGTTG
>NW_013526359.1:3486621-3503757 GCF_000836215.1 Papilio polytes
ACATATCTTATTGAAATTTGGCACAGATGTAAAACAAAGTCTGGAGTATACATGGGATAAGCTTCATCCCCTAGGTGTCCGGTTCCTGAGGGAAACGTAGCTTTTTGTTATTTATATAGTTCGTATGTTTTGTAATACCACGCGGACGAAGTCGCGGGCAACAGCTCGTTATAAATATTTTTTACAGTCTCTGTACTTTGAACAATAAAGTTAAAACAAATTAAAACTTAAATTAATATGAGTATAGAGAAAAAAAAACTATTTATTTTATTTTTCTCTTTAGATTGATAAATCTGTTATGGTTATTTAGCTTATTTTATTAGTGTACAGCGACCTCCGACTATCTACGCTCCCTTTTACATCTTGGGAAGGGGGAGGTGGCTGAAAACCAGCTCGACACTGGATCTCAACCAGTATCGGTTAAGCTGAGCCTCCCCCTTTTGCCATCTGTTACAATTTTTTCATGTATGTTTTTTTAAATTGTACAACTCTGTGTGTATTCTTAGATGGCAATAAAGAGGTTTTATTTTTATTTTTTATAATATAAAAAATAGTATACGGTACTATTTTTTTTTTGTTTATCCAAATACATTTACTGCTATATTAAAAATCATATTTTCCACACTAATTAGCCGACAGCTTCCATACTTGGTTGGCAAATATTTTCACACGAACGTATTGTGAATTATAATTAGTGATGTGCGAACCAACAGGGTTGTGCAAACAATTGAATTTATTGAAATAATATTTATACTTGGAAATATCGATACTGATACTATAAAGAGGAAATGTATTTTTATATGTAATAAATACTCAACAGGACCAAGTATAAAACTTTTGTCCTATTAGAAAGCTATATTATCACTTGGTAACATCATATTTTTTTTAGATTTATTTGAATTACGCTCGGACTAAAACAGTATTACAGAAATCCTGTATCTAAGAGTATTTTTATTAGTTGAATTAAAGTTCATTTAAATTTAACTAAGTAATTCAAAAACGAATTATTCTCTTTTTTAAATATTATCCATAAACCAAGTTTCGAAAAGTTAGAGAGCAAAGTATCTGGCCTAATTTAGTTACCGTTTAAATATAAAGAATCTGAGAAATTTGAAAAATATAATTTATCGATAAATAATTTTTTTATCGCCCATCACTATAAACAATAAGTCGTCTCCACACGTCCGGTATAACAATAAGTCTACATCAAGGCTAGGTTACACAACGCGGGCATGACTCACGGGTCAACGTCACTATGACCTGCGCGTGCGCACACGTGGGTCTTAAGCTCGGGATTACGATCACTTATTAATAACTACCCACGGATTATCTTCCTTTTATCCCATATTGGTGTAAGCTTGCTTTGTTAATGGCCACTTTACTCTCTCGATTTGATTCTGATTGGCAGGCATTTTGGCTACATTTTTCCACCTTATTTTCTCTTTTCGTTCTTTTTTATCTAGATGACCAGTCTCTAGTCAATATTTTATTTTCTTAACAATGTTCTCTTGTTTTATAAATTTTACTATTAGTTTCAACTAAGATAATCAAAAGAAACAAAAGAAAAACAATTAACTAGAATCATACTAATATTATAAATGCGAAAGTTTAGACGGATGGATGGATGGATGTTTGTTAGAGTTTGTAGCCTAAACGGGTGAACGGATTTCGATAAAATTTGGTATAGATATAGAGGATAGTCTGGAAGAACACATAGGCTACTTACATTTGTTTTTTTTAATTTAACGCGATCAGAGTCGCGGGCGAAAGCTGGTTTATAATGTAAGTTTTTATTTGCATGCAAACCGTTAGCACTACATGGTTAATTAACTCCGTTCCCTTTCAGTGACTCGTGTGGTTCATTTAAATACCTGAGAACTCGTAGATTTGATACAATAGTAAACGTTTTATTAACATTGTCCGGTCTCCACTGTTTTAACATGTATAACAACATTGCTATCTGTATAAATTAAGAACAGATATTAGGGTTCGCTAGTTTTGATAAACACAACTTTCTGAATGCATGAACGCCATATAACACTTTACATTACACGGTGTAACATCAGTCAGTTTTACCTTTAAAGTATGTTAAAAATCTATAACTTTGTTAAAAGTTTGGCCCAAAATCCACTAATAAATTCTACTTTTTCTGCCATTTTTATTACGGGAAATTCACGTCTTTTATTTCACCGGTATTCGCTATATAGAAGCATAAAGAAACCTTGATAAGGGGCGGGTAACTTCGTGCGGTCAGCTCGACCCACTGACCCGCGGTCATAGATAAGTTAAATAAAATTAACATGTTTTAATCTAAGTTTCGTTACGTCATTACGATTAACAGACATTATGCAAAAATAGTTAAATAAGGAATTGACAGATCTATTACGAATATTTGAGAGACAGTTTCGAACTCCGAAAATGTTTATACTTCGTCGATGATGTTACTAAAACGTTCTCACGTATTCGTAATAAACCCTTATAATTTAAAAAGTAACAAAAAACACTTGTCAAATTGTTTTATATATTGGTACATAAGTTAATTGTGTAATGTTATAAGGGAAACGCATTTTAAATTTATTGACGCGTCTGTACTACATCATCTTTGCGATCGAAATAGCCCCTCGTTCACCATAGCTCCGAGCTAATTCTCGGTTTCCTCGTTTAAACGATATTTCTGACACAGGCTTTCACGGACGTTGATCACGCGTAGCTTCAGGTCATGGAGAAATTTTAAACTGATTAAAGCTTTTGGATAATAAATCTTTCATGTGGAGTGAAATCTCTTTTTTATGTAGCCCTTGCATCCCAAAACATACTACTGTCTCTCTCTATTCTCTAATAGAATGAAAGGGATGAAATACTGTCACTCATAGGTGTTTCTAAGTGTAAATCCACGGTTATAGTGTACTTTACTAGGAGATAATAAAAATGAATGGTTAGAAATAAATCGCTGAAACTAATAACTATTGGGTACAACGCAACTGAATGGTCTAATAAACAAAATTTATTTCTACGATATAAAAAATAACACTGTATAAGTTTAACTCGACAAAAATATGTTACATATAGCTAAAGCTCTATGTTTACTAAGTAATAAAAACCTCAATAACTTACAAGTTAGAGTAAAGTAATACTTGAAACATTTTATGGTATCAGAACTTGATATTGGTGTAAACATAAAAAAATGAGACGTCAATATTATAAATAATATTTAATTAGTAATAAGAATAAATAATTTAGTTGTGTAATATAATAATTATTATTACCTATATCGCTAACATCCTTAATTAATCATGTAAATAACATAGGTTAACACTATCTTATCTATAGTCTTAGATAGTACACGTACATGTACTAAAAAGTAATGTTACTCGGCACTGTACTAAAAGTAACGCTACCGAACGGCTTCTGTTAATCGGACATTTAGTACTTTTAGTACAGTACTACACGAAAACGGTGTACCCTTCTTCGTTGTTTGATTTGATTGTATATTTGCTAGATTGAAGCATCCACCTTCGATAATAAGAATCAAAAGTGGATAAAATTATTTACAACCTAAATATATTTTCTCTAATAACATATGTTTGACACAGCTTAAAAAATGATGTGAAGTAATCTATAACCCTCGTTATATTCTATTCATGTATTGTGTTCTCACAAATCTGAAGTACTAAAGGTACTAAAAGTGTGTACTAGTACGTTTTCTCAATTGTACTAGTACGGTGCGCACTTGCAGATGTCCGATTAAGCCCAAGACTACTTATCTTTGCTTTTTAACTGACATTAAAAAGGAGATTTTAAATTCAATTCTTCATTACTATCTGTCACCCGCGTTTCCGTTTCCGAATTTAATAAATTTAATAGCCTATAAATTCTTCCAATCTGTGCCTAATTTCAATAAGATCCAACAAACCATTTTACACGTATAAAACAAACATCCATATAAACATTCGTATTTACATTAGTCAAATTTTGTCCGTCTTAAAAATAATAAAGTACACATTACTCTATATTTCTCTATCAATAATTTGGTACATTTAAATAAAAATAACATTAGAACGATATCGTACTAAAGGATCGTAGTAGATATCAAGATGGTGACTTTCACCTTGCTACAAGTGAGGCAGTAATGGACCCCACGCGGCCGCCCACGCTGTTACATAGTACATTATCGTAGCTACTTAAGTTATGGTTAAGTTACTTTGAATTTGAAATCATTATTAAAAAGTGGCTTTTATGGTTACTATAAATGACGAGGAGGATTCTTAGGGTATGTTCGTTCAAAAGGGTATAAGGTCAGCGCTGTTAAGGCGTAGTTCTGATTCGGAACTGGGCTGTAGAGGATTGTTTAATTGTTCCTTTGACCCAATCATCAGGCGAACTAAAAAAAAACACGGGGGATTTTATTGTGTAATCCGCTAATATCTTAGCTGGCGATTCCATACCCTTCTAGATGGAAAAAGAATAGAAAAAAATATTAGAGCTCGAGTAAAGTGTATTTCAGTTGACGACATTAACGCTTTAAATGTTACCACATAACTATACAAAACAAAAGCCTTATAAATAACAAAGTAAAACGAATACAAAAGTATCTCATTCATAATTTTACTTAGAGCATCAAATTATGCAAATTTACTCCTTATAACAATGTACTTTATGCTATTATGGCGTGGCGTGGGTGGACAGCCTCCGAACATCTTAACAATAACATTACGATGACGTGTCCCCGTTTGCTACCACTTGAAGATTTTACGCTCAAACTAAATGTTAAGCATTTAAACGATAATTATTTATGTATGTTTAAAAGAATATCACGTGCAAAATCGTTATTACTTAACAAACATCCATCTATGAAATCTTTCGCATTTACAATATTGGTAAGACTTGCTTTCAATACGCCAATAGCCTAATGGTTAGGGTACGGTGTACCGATTTTGAGGTCTAGTGTTCGGATTCCGCCATTCCACTATCGTCGTCCACCATATCCTAACACAAGCATAAAGCTTAGTTTAATTGGTTAAAGGAAATATGAGTAAAATAACAAAAATGTACTAATATTTGAACAAAAAAATACATCAATTCAAGCTCTCCATAACCGCTTTATTCCAGTTCCGAGTTTTTTTAACTCAATCGATGTAACATCCAATACAATAGCGGTATATCGACAGCCGCTATATTTTTCCCTTACCTAACCCGTCCTGTTGTAAATCAATCCAGCTTCGACTTCCGAACACATAAATCTCTCGATTCAATCGCTTGTCTTAGCGAATACACCAATTTAAAGACACTAGAAAGGTCAATTTGAATGTAATTGAAAGTCTTGTTAAATCTTTTTAACTAATTACGTAGGTATTTTTAATTTTACATACTATGCCGACCCTCCATAAGGGATAAGGGTAAGTTGATGATGATGACCTAAGCATTTTTAATTTTATTATGACTTAAATCAAAACTCTTAATTTATCTAGCACTAGTTTAAGCCCGCGATTTAATTCGTTTGGAATAAAAACCTAATTAGAATTCTGTTTTCTTCCCGACCGATTTTTACATCTATATCAAATTTAATCTGAAGTTCTGTAGATAGCTTGTTAATTGTTTAAACTTTTTAATATACTTATTACTAGCTGTTACTCGCGATTTCGTTCACGTGAAAGTGAAAAATATAGCCTATGTTACTTAGCGATAACGTAGCTTTTTAATGGTGTAAGAATTTTTGAAATCGGCCCAGTAGTTTTTGAGTTATTTCAATACATACAAAAATCAAAAAATACAAATCTGTCATCTTTATAATATTAGTATAGATACAGATAAAGATATTGCTTAGGAAACATAAAAATCAAAGTTGTATTTGTTTATACTAATATTATAAAGAGGAAAACTTTGTTTGTTTGATTGTAATGAATAGGCTTAAAAACTACTGGGCCGAATTTAAAAATTCTTTCACCGTTAGAAGGGTTATTTATCTGTGAGTAACATAGGCTATATTTTTTCATCTCTTTATAATAATATTATTTTTAAATTTCACGTGGACGGAGTCACGGGCAACAGTGTTATACAAAATTATCTTTGTACTATAAATGGTCTTATAAAACAATAAGGTTTTCTTAACATGATTTATCATATATCAACGAAATAAATTTTGTACATTTAATGTCGTATAGACGCACCTAACTGACAATTTAACTCATAGAATCTCTTGAATGGATGCGTTAACATTCTGCGCACGCGCACGCCGTCCCCCTCCCCTCCACATACCTTCCCTCCCACTCCCTGGCAACACTAAAAATAGAGAACACAATATGACAATGTAGTCATACAAACTTCCGAACACATGCACATGTATTTTTCTATGTATTGAAGTAATTCAAAAACTACTGGGCCGATTTTAAAAATTCTGTCACCGACAGAAAGGTAATTTATCTGTGAGTATAATGTTGCTCGAAACTCCGTCCGCGTGACATTAAAAATATAGCCTATTTTACTCAGTGATAACAGAGTTTTGTAATGGAGCAAACATTTTTGAAACCTGTCCAGTAATTTTTGAGTTATTTCGATACATGCAAAAACACAAATCTTTCCTCTTTATTATATTAGTATGGATTACAAAACTATATTTTAAGTTTCTCTATAGTGCAGTGACTCGATATAAATTCAAAACACTTGTCTTATTTAATATTTTTAACTTGAAGTTACTCTCGCGCATTACACTGTTTTGATATAAAAAAGACATCAACGCGAGATACATGAAGTAACATTCAAAATCTTAATTCTTAACTTTATAATATACTAGCTGTTGCTCGCGAATTCGCCTGCTATATAAAAATATAGCCTATGTTATGCACAGAAAAAGTTTCTTTCTAACGGTGTAAGAATTTTTAAAATTGGCCCTACAGGGGTGTATATATTGAAATAACTCAAAAACTACTGTTTTTGAGTTATTTCAATATATACAAAAATACAAAATCTTTCCTCTTTTCAATATGAGTATAGATTATTTACACTTACAGGTCATATACTAAAACTTATCTCTAGTAATCTATACTATTAAAATAAAGCGAAAAGTTGTTGCCTAAGACGTCAGCAGTTACAGAATATTTTTGAATAACTCTTTTTTTAATAAAAAGCCCTACACTCAGGTCACGCTTTAGGCTGTATATTTTAACGCCATTAATCTTAGGCGGTAAATATTCTCGATAAAAACCCTAATGTGGGAAAGAGACCGTAAGTTGCTGCCAACATCAAGGAAGCAAGATTGCCAAGTTTTGTCTTGTTGGCATTTTGGCATTTGCAATTGACAATTTGACACATGTAAACAATAAAATAATTTTATGCAGATGAAATCGCATGGGAACAGCTAGTTTCTTTATGAACTCATATTAAGAAGATAACTTTACCCTTACTATCAATTACAGTTTATTCTGCAAACGGAAAACGTTCGTATCGACAGTATAGGAACTTATGTTTTTGTGCAAGGAAACAATACAACAATGAAGGTAATTTTCTCATTCCATGTAAATTGCTTACTGACGCAATGGATACTTATCTAACATCTATGTAAGAAACAATTTCGCTTACGAAAGTGCATACGATGTATTGAGAGGAACAAATTATTGTTTTTTCATTAACGAATTACATACAAAAATCTATAACTATTATAGTTCTATCAGATATTTAGTCCGGATTCATATGGGTTCTATATTATGATAATATTAAAGCCTATATACCTAGGAGTACTTTCTTTTTGATGTTGAATGAATCTTTGAAATAGGTAAAATATTTTTTGATTTTACTCAATACTAGCTGTTGTTACATTGTCCGGAATTAAAAAAAATAGTAAAAAAATAAAGTCTATATTACTTGGTAAAGTAGCTCTTTAATGGTGCAAGAAATCTGCCAAGTAGTTTTTAAATACAAATCTTTCCTTTTTAGAATATTAAACTAGATAATGAAATGCTACGAAATGCTAACAAACTAATACCTCGAAAGCCAAGAACAAACTATGGCAGTAAAACAATTGATTATGAAGGAGTTCAAATCTACAATAAATTACCTGAAGACATTAAAAACGCCAAGTCATTACATAGTTTTAAAAAGAGACTAAGACATTACCAGTTAAATAAAAAAACTTTAAATAACTATATTACATCGCGACACTAAATAGTAAAATAAAATAAAAAGACAACAATATTAATAATAAAAAAAGAATAACAACTAAAAAGTAAATAACAAATATCACTTGTAATAATAAATATTAGTAAAAAATAAATCTAACTAAAACATATATGTATAACAATAGAAGAAATAAAATTACGTAAAAAAAGACGAATAGCTAAAAAAAATATCCAAACAAAATCCAAAGCATTTAACTTAAATAATTTAATGAATAATGAATGTACTCCATGCCACATCTAGTTTACATATTTCGATGCAACTCAATAATTAGTCTTGTTTTTGTAAGTCAAGTTTACAAAACTACCTACATTTAGATGATATTTTATATAAACTCTTGTATGCTTGCAATCTTTCATAAATGTTATGTTTAGTATTAGTTAATTACCTTAAATAAGTGAATTGTAAATTTATATTAAGGTAAATAAATATTCTTAAACCATAAACCATAGATAAAGTTTAAATTTCTCTTTGAAGTCTGTTATAAAAATATATAAGTTACACACTTTTAATGATGTTTTTTACTTTAATTATGCAACAATTTTAACAAAAATTTGAACTCAAATCGATTACGATATCATATATCCATTTGATTAAATCCATACATTACATTAATAATATCGATTCGATGTTTAATAAGTATCGATGTTTGGTCACATATTTGCAGTTTTTATTTTTTACCACTGGCAAGGGCAAACGGTCGTCCGTCTGAGAAATAAAGTATAATAATATATTGTTTGTGGGTTTTTTGACATTTTTGTGGGTGTTAAATTACATTTTTATACCAGTGTCAATGATTTTTCACACTTACCTTAAGATTAGTGATTGAGAACTTAAATATTTATATTAAATGTAACTCGATTTAGATTTCGATGTATTAAATCGAATTTATTATTTTCTACTCAATTATTTTTTTTCTTACTTCGATAAAGTATTCTAGAGACAAAAAAAAATTACAATCTTATTTCTACCTGAACTTTTTATTGTTTTATTTAAGATATCTCTCTTAAAACCTTTATATGCAAATGACAATTTAATAAGAAGTCTAATACGAACGAATACGAAATAACAAAACACTTTATTTGAAATGATTTTAGATAACATAGAGGCATTTTACTTTTCTATTTTAACCATCATCAAATTGACCTTATACCTTACGGAGAGTTAGCACAGTATGTGCTCCTTCATACAACTTTATCAGCCGTCATATCTGAAACCACTCCTTTCTTAAGCATATCCTCTTTCACACAATCCATCCATACTTTCTTCAGTCTTCCTCTACCTTTGTAGCCATCCACATTCAATCTTAACACTTTCTGGTTTATCCCCATTGTTAGCTCTTTAACTATTTTGATGTATTCTGTACTCTTGAAGGTTACTTAGTCTGTGCTATAAATCAATGTCATTGGTCATAGTTTGAAATAACGATATAACTTTGTAATGGTGATCCAAAGCGTTTTTTAAAATATTTATGTCATGGTTTTAAAATGTAATTGTGCTTGTTATGTTAATAATCGGATAGTAGTCGGATGTCAAAAATAAGGGTGTTGCATTAGCTCGACCACACGACGGCAATGTTGGTAAGGTTATTTTGTGCAAATTGGCAGAAAACATAAGACGTAATGAAGACTATATTTTATTAAAGCATAACATGGCTGTGACGCCCATACCATAGTCTCGTTGTATAACATGACCATACCACGCTAACCGTTTGCTCCTCAATTTCTGCACCTATTTTAATAAGAATCAATAAAAACGAAAGTATAAATAAAAGTCGTTAATCGTATTATGTTAATATCACAAACAAGACATAAATAAAACATGCATTAACATACATGTCTGCCAACATACATCTGCGAGTGACAGCACGTTCGGATGTCAAGTTAGCAACAAAACATATGTCAGAACATATATACAGACAAGTTAGAGCGTGCGCACACATGATAATAAACTATCGCACAACTAAGCCTCTCTTTGATTTTTAGTTGTGCAACTAAACAGTTGAGGCCCCGAAACAATCGACAACCGCACAACTATTGTGCGATAGTTTAGTCAATGGTGCCCGAGCTAGTAAAGTTATATTTTAAAAACGAACTAAGGCAAACACATAAGAGAAAATATAAAACATTCAAAATTAAGTCAAAAATAACATTTCTTTAAAACTAGAACTTGTTTGTTTTTTTTATAAATAAAAAAACGCTTTCTTACGAAGAATTAGCTATGAAAAGTGTCTGATTTTCATATGGCACTTTAGTTGCATATACATATTGTAGTTACTTTATACTTGACGAAAGTACTAAATCAAAATCTTCCAACATAGCTTGAATAATTGCTAACAATTACTTGGAACACTCGCTTAAGTAAATGCGGTAAAAAACTCAAAGACGCAACGAAACGGAACGTCTTCGAGGCCGGGGGAAGAATTGAATGAAATGTACAATAACTTTATTTTAAATGTTACTAATATTATAAATGCGAAAGTTTAGATGGATGGATGTTTGTTACAGTTTGTAGCCTAAACTGCTGAACGTATGTCGATGAAATTTGGCCTAGATATAGATTATTGTGTGGAAGAATACATAGGCTACTCACTTTTTTTTTATTGAAAGCTGATGATTTTATCTTTTCATAAAGGATTAATAAATAAAAGTTTTTTTTAACTTAAGTAAATCCACTTTCTAAGGACAGAGACGTTTTTTAAAAACCTTCAGTAATGAAAGAATAAACAACGTTTTTACTTTTCGAAATCTACGAATGTTTTGCTTAAGTTAAAATCAACTAAGCAAGCTATAGATAAGATTTCTAGATACTTGAAAACGCATCTAAGTTAGTTGTAAGTTATAACGGAAAGTTTAAAAAAACATGTAAAGTAGTGCTTATAAATTATATTTCTTATAACCCTATTATTATTTAGTAACTATCTTTCGCCCGCGAGTCTGTCCTCATGGAATTAAAAAAAAATAAAGTAAATAGCCTATACGTTAATCCATACTATCCTCTACATTTATACCAATTTTAATTGAAATCCGTTCAGCCGTTTAGGCTACAAACTCTAACAAACATCCATCCATCTAAACTTTCGCATTTATAATATTAGTATGATTATAACAATGTCTTTAATTACGTTATTGTAATAAAAAATAATAAAACCTGTAACTAGGTGCAGCAATTACAGCTTGCTCCGACAGAATTACCTCGCATAATTACGAAAACAGACCTATCTATAAAAATGATCGAAAAAAAAAAAATTACTTCACAGTTACTCTATAATAACTAACGATAACGCACGTTTTAACAATTAAAAAAACATACCAAAAATAAACTCCAAGAAGTGTAAAGAACAAAATCCGTGTTAGAAACACATAGATCACAAATCTACACTCAAACACTTGACACTCGAGTGTAATTTACACTTTAACACTTATCGATACTTCGTGTGATACACGACCAGCGCACGCGCATGCTCAACACCGACTGACGCAGTACACCTGTCATTTAAAACAATAGCAAAGATTAAGGCCGGCCGCATACGAGAGGCACCGATTATCCAACGGTGCGTGGCCGGTTTTTTGTTACATTATTAATATTATTGAGATTGATACGTGATTTATGTATAGTTACGAGATAAAGGTTAAACGGAACTATCTTATCTTAGACTAGCTGTTCCTATCCGACTTCATCCGCACAAAATTATTAAAAACTTATGTTATTGTGTACATGTCAAATGTCAAAATGACATGACACGATATACCTTTACAATCTTGTTTCCTTGATGTTGGCAGCAACTTATGGTCTCTTTCCCACATTAAGATTTTTATCCAAAATATTTACTCCCTAAGTTTAATGGCGGGAAAATATAAAGCCTAAAGTAAGTGTAGTAAGTAAGTAAGTAAGACGTAAGTGTAGGGCTTTCTATTAAGAAAAGCATTATTCAAAAATCTGCTGTAATTGCTGACATCTTAGGCAACAAAGAAGTGTGTGTTTACGCTTTATTATAATAGTATAGATATCCTAAAAGTTAATTCAACTTTCATAGATCAGGTGAAACTTTACTATCGTAGTTAATGTATATTGCCATCCCTGTCATACTTGTTAAATAAGACCGAGATAATAGATACAAATATCGCATACAAGTGTCAAAAGAAAATGAGTTTAAACAATATTTATTATGTTACAAATAAATGATTCACTTGAATCGACAATAAATCGGAATTAATGCTTGAGTTTATAAATTCTGACTTTATTAATGACAGCATGTCAAATACATTTTAACGTATAGATTACAGCAACCAATAATTATTTACAGTCTTTTTAAAGAATTTGCTTTTTTAAAAAAATAAAGTCGTGTTTAATCTATATTAATTGCCTCCTTTAATTTATTATTGCCCCCCTGTGGGGTGTGGGTCCACGTTGAGACACTGGTCTAGACTCTAGACAATGGAAACGTACAATTTCGTAAACAACTGTCCTTATTATAGTCTCGCTACAGTAATGTTGATACCAATTTCATAAAATGAGATACATTATAGGTAATGTCATCGATCTGTAACAATCAAAATATCATCTAAATTATGCTTATTATGTACTTTATTATATTTTGTAATACTCACTATATGATGCATGTCTTATTTGACTTTATTTCCAAATCTAACGTAAACGTAATATCGTTAACAAGAGAACTATGTATTTTAACGGAGCTGTGTCAATTCACCATGCATTCGTTTGTTGTCCCACTCATTCTGCTGGAAGGAAGTGAGATAAAACATACTTTTAGAGCTCTCCTCTTTACGTGCCTCTTCTCCGTCGACGGCAATACATTTGCAATTGCAGATGTCTATATGCAGTGGTCATAATTTAAGGTATTTTATCTATATTACCAGCTTTCGCCAGACCCGTTTGCGTGGAATTAAAAAAACAAAAATGAGTAGCCTATGTGTTCTTCTAGATTGTCCTCAACATCTAAAAAAAATTTCATCGAAATCCATTTAGCCGTTTAGGCTACAAGCACTGACAAACATCCATCCATCTGAAGTTTCGCGTTTATAATATTAATATGATTGAAGGAGGGTAATTAAAATAATGTTGTTAAAAAGAAAATACGTATGCGATTAACCTAAATCAAGAAGCATAAGGTTTATGGTTCATACAGTTTGAACAAAGTTTGTTAAACAAACAATAGTATTTTGTTTGAACGAATACTTTTATCATAAGTTCACGCTTCGCTCGCCTCCGTTTGGTAACGTACATATCGACTTTAACACTACATATACGTAACTAATTAACAAACAAACAGAAAACACGAGCGATTTCTAAATAAAACTTTACCTCTTAAATATAAAAATGATAAAACAAAAGATTTCTTGATTAACGGAATAATCTCTTAGAAACAATGCAATGATTCAGAAGGCTTCAATCTCGAACGTTGACCTTAGCTCACCAATATTGTGTTTAAAGATATGTTTACATTGATGTAAGCTGAATTTCCACTCCAGAAACTCCCTGTACACATTGTCACATTTTTCATTTCCATCTCTACCTCCTTATTCTACACCTGTAGACGGCGCAACAAATTTTCGTCCTCCAGGTTAATCTATCCGTCATCAGTCATAACTCTCTTCATCATGTCTCCTTTGACGCAATCCATCTATCTCTTTCTAGGTCTACCTCTACCGGTGTACCCTTCCACTGTCATGACTAAAGTGTTTGTTACAGGTTCTTCCCTTCTCAACATGCCCATACCAACCTTTTACTTCTTTTCTCTACCACTATGCCTACTTTCAGATTTCCTCTAATCATTTTGTATATTATCCATTCGTAACACATGCATTTATCTCCACAGTTTTATTTTATAGTCTAACTATTCCGAAGGCCTACAAGTTACCTTATAAAATTCACTCGATTTTAGTCTTGTTTTGAATACTTTTCTTCAATCGAATACAAGCCGTAGTTAACCAGTTCTATTTAACATCCACTTAATTAAAAACGAGTGCGTTATAAAACTATATCAAAAACTTGCATGTAACTGGCGCTATCTAGAACCAGTTATGATGAAGATGAAAATAATAATAACAAGCAAATATAACACTTATTCTAAATAGAATAAAGGCTACATAAAAGTTTTAAAATGTAGTAGCTAAATATGCAAATTTAAATAAAGCCTGTAACACACAATTGTGAAACTGTACCTAAAGCGAATTACATAGCTCAGATTGAACTAAACCAGAAAGTGTTATGATTGAATGTGGATGGCTACAAAGGTAGAGGAAGTCCGAAGAAAGTATGGATGGATTGTGTGAAAGAGGGTATGCTTAAGTAAGGAGTGGATTCAGATATGACGGCTGATAGAGATGTATGGAAGAGTACATACTGTGCCGACCCTCCGTAAGGGATAAGGGCAACATGATGATGATAGCTCAGATAGAACTAATTGAGTTTGAAATATCAAGTTTGCATTAAAAAGTGAAATAAATAAATGAATCCGTTATTATTTCACTACACAAATATATACATTTCATGAGAACCTTGGCTCCTGCACTAGGTTCCCCTGAGCTGCAGGAGCCAATCCCTTTCCCCATTTGTGAAGAGCAATACATATTCATAAGTTCACAGTGGTAGCGTCCGCTTTAACATCTTAGCACTGCAGGGCCGGCACGCCCGGTGTAATACCACGACCACACAGAAGACAGGCGTGAAATGGTAGCAGTTCCGTGTTTCGTCTGATGAGTGTGGTGCCGGAGGCCTAATTTAAGTCCCTTTCCCTTTACCACCCTTTTCTTATAAGGAGAGGATGGGAAGGGGAAGTGGATTTGACGGTGGAGGAGATGCATAGGAAGGGGAAATATCCTTTTTTATGCGTCTCCTCCTCCGTCGTATAAGGGTAGGCAACGCATCTGCAATTGCGGACGTCTATGGGCAGCGGTCGCTTCGCCATTTTGGCGGATTCAGGTGGCCGCTTGCTGGTTTGCCACCTTATGTTATAAAAAAAAATATGTGTCTATACATAAAATAAAAAGAAAAACATTAAACATTTAATTTGCTTATTCTGAAAATTACAAATAACAACAAAGCCTCGCTTCTGCAGCTGTGTAAGACTTACCTTAGAGATTAGGCAATATAGGTGAACGTCAAATCTTCCGAGACTTCTGTTCGCCGCTGATGAATTACCCAGCGTTGTAATAAATTAGTTGACTAATGCGATTTAATCATCGTACCAAATATCAACTTCATTTTACCATAACTAATTTACGTTCGCTGTCAAAACTCTAACCACAATCGTTCGTATTGACTTGGCTGCGTTATAAACTGTTAGAGCGGGCGCACACCTTTGCACTATCGCATCTTGTACGATTGTCGATTGTTTCAGCAACTGTTTAGTTACACAACTAAAAATCGATTACTGTGCTCACCTTCATATATGCTTATAGGAATTAAAGCGAGACTAAACAGTTGTGCGATATTTGAATCATATGGAGAGTCATATAAAAGTTTACTGCGATCATTCAGTTACAAATCATTTAAAATTGTGTAACTAATATTAATAACTAGCTTCCTCCGTCTTATTGCATTCGCGTAGAATTAAAATAATTTAATAAGTAGGCTATGTGACTTTCCAAACTCATCATCATCTCCCTTGCCTTATCCTACTCCCGTAGGGTCGGCGCGCCGGGCTTTCGTCCTCCAAAGCACTCTATCATCCGTCATCTCAGTCATCACTCCCTTCTTGATCATGTCACCTTTCACGCAATCCATCCATCTCTCTAGGTCTACCTCTACCGATGTACCACCACATTCATAACTAACATCCTTCTTGTTACATGCGATTCATCCCTTCTCATAACATGCCCATACCACTCTAACCTTTAACTCCTTATTTATGTGACTTTCCAAACTATCCTATACATTTAAGCCAAATCTCGTCGAGATCTGTTAAGCAATTGAGGCTACAAACTATAATAAACATCATAATTAAATAAAAACATTTATAATGTTAAAAAGATATAATATTAATTAGAATAGTAAGAAGTAAGATTAATGAGGTATTGTAGAATTTTATTTTCTTCCTAAAAAGCAGAAGAAGACATGCTATTAAATAAAATAGTAGATATTGAATTTATAAGAGTTTAAATCAAAAGAATTTATTGTACATTGGACGAAAATTTTGCCTCTATTACAGTCATTTTGTCGTAATAATAATGACAAAAAGTGCAACAAACGCAAACTGTATACACGCGCCACGCGAAACTACTATTTGTTGGCGACAGAGGGCGCTGCGATCACGCCATATTGTACCGCAGTATCGAAAAACTTAATGATAGCGCATACATAATTGAATTTATATGTAAGAACTAGCTTTCGCCCGCGACTCCGTTCGCGTGGAATTAAAAAAACAAAAGTGAGTAATGTGTTCTTCCAGACTATCCTCTACATCTATAGAAAATATCATCGATATCCGTGCAGCCGTTTAGGTTACAAACTCTAACAAACATCCATCCATCTAAACTTTCGCATTTACAATGTTAAAGTATGATTTGACTAAAAATACATAACTGTAAAGAAAACGCAATTTTTTTTCCATTTGTATACTAAAATTTACATTTAACGTTTATAGTAGAAATATATCTTACTAATATTATAAATGCAAGAGTTTAGATGGATGGGTGTTTGTTAGAGTTTGTAGCCTTAACTGCTCATCGGATCTCCATTAAATTCGGCATAGATGTAGAGCATAGTCGGAAGGAACACATAGGCCGCTTACTTTTGTTTTTAAAACTCCACATAGACGGAGTCGCGGACGAAAACTAGTACACAATACAATTTTTCCTCACAATTTCGTAGAGAAATTTGTAGTAAGAAAAGCTGCACTGAAATGTAACATTAAAATGAAATCATTTTCTATCTAGTCCAAAAACTATCTCCACAAATAACTTAACTACGTAAAAAACTAGATCTTTTCCATTTTACAAAAAT
>NW_013526359.1:3504432-3508479 GCF_000836215.1 Papilio polytes
TCTCATTAAAGAGACTTATTCAATTTGCTGATATTGTTGTCAACGTAACGAAGTGTGTGTTTACGCTTTATGATATTAGTATAGACAGATAAAAGCATTAACACATTATTTTTAAAACTACGTATAGCTTGTTTTATGACTGAATGGCCACTGTTTGAAGAGGCATTTACAGATTCACCGGGCTTGAGGTGGCCGAGCGCGAAGGCTCTCTCAGGAGCCTCGGCACGAGCCGTTACTTTGTTATTATTACCGGATTGGGACGTATAGCTGCTATCTCCGAGGTATATGTGAAATAACATTGTTTCAAGTTGATATACATCTCGTCAGCATCATAAAGTTACAACACGTCACGGTCTGCCGGAGACGACTCGTCGGAGCACATCATTACTATTATAACTACCAGTTGTTAGCGTTGTCTATGTGTTTACATTGCAAAAATGTTCTCTCTAAACTATACTGATCACCTAAATAATTTATTTAGCCATTTATTGTCTAGAAAATAGTTCAGTGTCTGCTTATTTTTTTTATTAGTACGCCAATTGTACATTCTAATAACAAACGCAAAAATGAATGTATTACAAACTAATTGTTACTCGCGACTTCGCCCGCGTGTAATTAAAAAATATAGCCTATGTTACACACAGATAAATTATCTTCTAACGGTTGTATTCTAACGGTCAAAAAAATTTTAAAAACGGCCCATTAGGTTTTGAGTTATATCGAGAAATACAAAAATACAAATCTTTCCTCTTTATATTATTAGTATAGATATAGATAATAAAAAAAAACAGAAGAACTAACAGATAATAGGCGTATACAGTATAAATAATATAAATATTGAAATATATTACTTTTATGATAATTTACAACTATAAACTAAGGTAACATATTAAAACAAAAAAGTAGAAAAAACTAACACTAAGGGACAGTTCAAGTATCCTTTAAAATTCTGTACAGTTAGTTAATATTGTAACCATTCAAAACTGTGTTAAAAATGTGTTAATATTCACATATACTGTTACCTGCGCACATCCCCTTTCCTTCCACGTCACGACAGGTGCAAGCACAGCTGCTAAAGGGTCGCCACTCAACCGACAACAAGGTGACAGGTTCATGGCCTATCGGAAAATATATAACGTTATATGTTGGTCATCTTCGATTAACTATCGACCTTTACACCTGTCGGGTACACTTTTGTTAGAGTGGGCGCACATCTTTGACTAAGCAATCGCACAACTGTTGTCCGATTGTCGATTGTTTCGCAGCCTTCAACTGTTTAGTTGCACAACTAAAAATGAGTAGTGTGCGCACCTACATGTAAGCTCTTAGCAGTCAAAGCGAGATTTAACATTTGGTGTTTTTTTTAATTCATTTGGAGACAGTAACTTAAGTTTAATTATTTAAATCTCTATCCGCTTTCGATTGTTATGGACGTCTTCGAGGTTGTATGTTTTACCGTAAATATGTATGTATCACAATGCTTTCGTATCAGTACTTTGTAATTATTTATTTAAGAGTTGTCAAAAATTCACTAACGTTTAGAACTACCTGTTTTTTTTATTATCAACCCTTAATCTTTAAAATGTAAGCAGAAATCATACTGTAATGTACGTAATATATCCGACGTTTTAACGGTAAAGGAAAACAGATGTGTAAAGTCCTTAGGGTTCTTCAAGAAGCGAGCCTACAATTTCCTCAAAGGTCGGCAACGCATCTGTAGTTCCTCTGGTGTTTCGGATGTCCATGGGCGTCGTTGACCACCTCTGTGTTCCCGCCGCTCGTTTGCGCCCTTCTCTTACAAAAGTCAAGCAATCCACAGTGGACCAGTGTGGTTTGACTATGTCCTGGTTACCCCGAGACCTTCATTCGGGACTTATAATGAGTTGGCGACGATTTTAATATAGTAAGAATAACACGTGTGTATCAGAGCGTAATTTATTAAAGAATAGAGTGGTACGTATTGTTAAAATTCGTCTAATCACTAACAGAATTTCCATTATCGTACCAGTTCGTTCTATGATCGCGGTTCCTACGAATATTAATCTTTTATACGATAAATTCATAAAAAACGCCTGTCGGAATTCGTTATAGTAATTTGTCGTTGACTTTTGCCCTACACTTTATTATTCGTTGTGAATATGAAAAGAAACTATTCTAATTTGATTAATTTTAAAGGAATTTAATTCAATTTTAGTCATATAAAAATATTAGTAATGTTGATATCCAAACAAATGTTTCAAAATGACCAATTTAGTCACAGATTTGAACTATAAAATAAATCTATACTAATAAAGAGGAAAGATTCGTATTTTGGTATATCTTACTAATATTATAAATGCGAAAGTTTAGATGGATGGATGGATGGGTGGATGTTTGTTAGCGTTTGTAGCCTAAACGGCTGAACGGATCTCCATGAAATTTGGCACAGGTTTAGAGCATAGTCTGGAAGAACACATAGGGTATACATAGGGTTTTTCCCGTGGGATTCATTAATTTAGTTTTTTAATGTTCACTCGATCATTCTGCAATGGTTCAACATATGTTATTGAAATTTGGCACAGATATAAAACAAAGTCTGAAGTACACATGAGATAAGCTTCATCCCAGACAAATGTCCGGTTCCCGAGGAATACGTAGCTTTTTGTATTTTATATAGTTCGTATGTTTTCTAATGCCACGCGGACGAAGTCGCGGGCAACAGCTCGTATTGAAATAAAACAAAAACTACTGAGCCGATTTCCAAAATTCTTTCACTCTTGAAAAGATACGTTATCAGTAAGTAACATAGGCTATACTTTTTTAATTTTTTTTATTCAAGCGGATGAAGTCTTAGGTGACAGCTAGTAACCAAATTAAGTGCATGACTTGAGAAATTGATTTTACGCTTTATCTTAATGAAAAACTGTATTAAAACCAAGGGCTTAGTAAACAATGTTTAATATTTAAAAGGTAACATTGAAAGTTAAAATAAGCATACAATGGGGGAATCTTTGATAAGTGCGTAGATTGCGTTTTAAATGAAACGCATGGAAATGTTATTTGTCGGACGCATAACTATTTATTCGTTTCTACGTTATATGCTCTGATTTATATAGAACATATATAGCACATAATTTGTAATACTTACATTAAGTTTTATTTAATAAAATCAAAAGACAAAAATAATTCCTAGAAAATGCACTGAGATATTAAAAAATGAGTTTGAATTGTCAGTCTGTTAGTTTCTTTATTTATATAGATTACCCAAAAGAAGTCAAAATAAATCTGTATTTCCTAAACACCTTTTGTTTGGGTTTCAAAGGAATCTATAAAATTCTAAACTAACGCCTACAGCATTTTAATAGCAAACTTTCGATACAATATTTATTACACAATTTTATTATAAATCTTTCTCCAATAATCTTTGGTTATAAACGTATTTCTAAGAATGGCGTTTGTAAAGCCATTGTCGGAGCAAAGTGTCGGTCAGTAGTTGCTGTGGATTACCATAAAGTCGATAACTTTGGTTGGAAATGTAGGATGGACATAACTTATGAGACTTTACTGGGATAAACAATTTAAGGAAAAAATACCGTTTATGTACAATACAATGAAACAAACTGGTATGTATTGCTTTATTAGTTACTAGTATTTTCTTTTGCCTCTAAACAAACTTCCTTAACTCAATACTTTATTGCATAAATTTAATTGATATTTTGATACATTATATTTGATTAATAAAATTGTTTTGTCTTTATATTTGTTTTCTTTATTATCTGTTTGTCTGTGCTAAATATTAAATTCCTTTAAAATAATGTCACGGTTACTTATAGTCGCAGTATACGGACAGTTTCAAGCAATCACCTTAAGTAAACCAAGTCATCTGTTAAATGGCGAATTGATAGTGGGTCCACATCCTAGACGCTTGATTTTATTGCTTAGAAAGATTTCTCGGAAAATTAATGTTTATCCCTTTTTATGTAGTTTGTGTGTACTCCCTACACTTGTATAGCACGGCTGCCGGTGTTTCCGGCCGCGGTCGCGCGTGACGCCGCCGTCACGCACCGG
>NW_013526359.1:3508552-3524129 GCF_000836215.1 Papilio polytes
TATTAAAATGTCTCTTAATTATATCGTTAAAGAAAATCCATCAAACATTTTCTTCTTTATAACTTTGTTAAACTTGAATCGATTGGCATTACAGACCTGCAACGCCATCTAGTTTCAAATTAAAGAAACACTCACTTGTTTTTTCAATACTTTTAAAGCTTATAGATAACCGTAGTAAGCTTCCTTTTTTTCTTTTGTCTCAAATAAAATCAGCTTTATTACTCCTACCATTATTACTCACATTATTACATCAACTCGAAGTTATACCCATTCATTATAAAATCTGACCCCTACCTAAAAGACCCCTATTATTAACGCGTTATTAATCTTTTGAATCAAATTTCCTTGGTGCCAACGAAAGTGAATTTCGTGACCGAAATACTCATTAACCGCTCACTTGTATAAAATTCCACACAAAATTCTTGGTACAATCACAATAAAGCATATCCTGTGCGTGTTATGGTACAAAACATGCTGAGCTTTGGTAGTTTGTATGTTTTGGTAGTGACAATAAAGATTATACGAATATTGTCACTACCAAAACACATATGTGTGGTAGTGACACTAAGAGTAGTTAATATTGACTAACTGTATTATTATTTTTTAATTTGGAATCAGAAAGATTTTTTTTTTATAACATAAGGTGACAAACAAGCAATCGGCCACCTGAAACCACCAAAATGGCGAAGCGACCGCTACCCATAGATATCCGCATTTACAGATGCGTTGCCTACCCTTATACGACGGAGGAGGAGACGCACATAAAAAGGATATTTCCCCTTCCTATGCATCTCCCCCACCGTCAAATCCACTTCCTTTTCCCAACTTCTCCTTATAAGAAAAGAGTGGTAAAGAGAAAGGGACTTAAATTAGGCCTCCAATACGTGTTTGCTTGTTTATTTTGGGTTGATAGCCTGACTAGAGATATAAATGCTCAGGCTATCTTACGGAAGTAGTATAGAACTAATTTCTTAGTGTATTCAACGTGTTTTTCTTGGTTAGATTATAATTTTAATGTGGTTTTAAAAACTAGCTTGATCTAGGAGATGGGGGGTGGCCACTACTACTAAGATTTTTTATTTTAATTAATTACAATTAGTAAAAAGGTTAAATCAATGTCTCACAAAAACGTGTATAGTTTGATTGTGTTTTATTTAAAGGTAAACAAGATGGATTTTTTAAATCTCTATTTTACATTTTTTCCACTGTCTAAGGCTTAGGGGGGGCTAAGGGGGAGTTGGAGTCCCCCTCCTTAATATTACCTACATCCATGTAACATATACTCGCTATATTTATGAGAAAATAAGGTCGGCAGTATTAATGTAGGCCTCGTGCCAACGGTAACTTGTTTAGTTGGTAATCTGCGATCGTTAGCTGCGATACTCAGATTGGCCGCTCGCGTGCGACCGACCGTTATATAACGCGAGGTTTACACCCCCGTACAATCAACATTGTATATCTGAAATACTGAATTTTTAGATGTTATGTAACATTTTTATACTGAAAGTAGGAATTGGTTTTAAAGTCGATTGTTTCGAAGCCAATTCAACTGTTTGGTTGCGCAAATATCACCTAGTGTGCGCACCTCCATATAAGCTCATAAAAATCAAAGCGAGACTGAACAGTGGTGCGATAGTTTAGTCAAAGGTGTATGCGCTCTTAGGGTTACAAATATTTTTTTTAACTAATTATTGGTAGTTTTCTTTATAAACATTAGTTGAAGTTATATGGACTTGATACATTGCTGTCGCTAGCTGATCTAGACTAGGTCTAGGGCATTTATGTAGTAACTCACATGTGGAATCTGTTAGTAGATTTTCAGGAATGTTATATTTATGTTGAAGACTTTGTTTTTTTTTTGTTTTTCATTGGATAAAAGGAGGAGTATATGAGAACATTGAAGATTGGAGAAAGTAGGTTTTTCTAAGCTTGAAGAATAATAAGAAAATGTAAAATCAAACAATTCATTTAATTAAATTATTTATTTTTATTTTCAATTTTTATTTACGAACCATCTAACGTCAGTGGCATCTTTACAAAATATAATAAAACCCTTTCATTAATGGAAGAATTAAAAAAAACAAATTATATTAATTTGGCAAATCCAAATTCACCTGAGTAACAATTACAAAAAAATATATATGTAGAAACTTCACATAAATGTTTATATAAAATATACATTTTTTACAAAAAATGTAACATTACAAGACTAAGGGCCTGTCCCACCACTGGCTGAGAATCTGATAACTTTAAATGACGTCACTGTCAAATGTAACAAAATCCGATATTTCCATCACATTTACAATTTGGTGGGACAGGCTCTAAGTTTCACTACGATGCGTTATGTTAAAAAACACAACATCCATTATATTCTACATATATACTAATAAAAATCAGAATACGAAGCGTCATAAACCTATTATGTACAGATTACTAGCTATAATTTACACAATGTACAATTACACTTTACACTAACGACCTCGCGATGAGACATCCCTAACAACTGATTCAGTACAAATTTCAGATCCTAATTGTCGGAATAAATCATTTCCATATTGTATTTGTATATAAAATTTAATAAAAATATCCTTTATTAAAAACACTTTTAAATACATTTTAATCTTTTAGTAGCTTCATTTTAATGTTCACATTTGTCAAATTGTCAATTGCAAATGTCAAAATGACATGACATCAAACCATAGCAACCTTGCTTCCTTGATGTTAACAACTTTTGGTCTCTTTCCCACATTAGGGTTTTTATCCAAAATATTTACCCCTAAGTTTAATGGCGTGAAAATGGCGCCTGAAGCGTGACCTAAGTATAGGGCTTTTTATTAAAAAAGGAATTATTCAAAAAAATGCTGGAATTGCTGACATCTTAGGCAACAAAGATGTGTGTTTACGCTTTATTATAATAGTATAGATTTCGTATTAACATACAGAAAACTGTAGGAACAATTTCTGAAAACTAAAGAAAATTTAAAAAAAAATATTTTGTTAAGTGTTACACAAACATTTAATACTGTTTTATTAAACGCATGTTTTAACCCTTTCGGTATAAATTCTTTATTGGTCATAATTAATTTCGCAAGAATACGGTTACTTGAATAAAACTTCACGCATTTTAAAATAGCTGATTTATCAAAAAATCTCTATCGCTAGTCACGGTAAAAAATTGACTTCAATTTACGAAAAAAATATTTTTTTTTATTAGTAACTTTGTTTATGAAGATTTTTTTAGTGTATCTAATTAAGGATATTCTTAGAAAATGCCATATATTGATTTTCCATGAGGAATGAAAAAACTTCAAATATTAGCAGATACGGTATAAAAACGAAAGAACATAATCGAATCCAATAGAAATAAGATTATGAGAAACCTGTAATATATAAATTTTACCTTAATAAAGTTGATTTTACAATTCATAGCATGTTTTTTTTGTAAAAATTATTCCATAGACAAAAAAAAATATTAGACAGTAAAATGTAAATCATAGATCTTTATAAATAGATAGACGATTATTTGTAAATTTAATCTTTTACTTCATTTGTAGCTAAAAAGACATTTTTAAGTTAATGAGAGTTAAGTCACTAACATAAGTTCTAAAACGCGACCGCAAATTAAATAAATCAATAGTTACAAATTCCTGTTTCTAGCCTGTCCATTTATAGAGATCAGTGGTGTAAATTTTATTTCTTGCTTACATTGAATTTGAACATAAAAATATAAACTACCTAATAACAATATTTATTATTTGCATATGCAATATGATAGTTTAAATAATCTTTACACCACTCAGAGAAGTTCTTATCTTACGAAATTTATCTCTCCTTAGTGGTCACTTAACTTCCCTGAGTGCTACTATGGAAGTTTGATTTGTATTTTTTTTATGTTCTTTCGTTTGAAAATTACCGTAGCTGTGAGACATTTCAGAGCTTTTTATGTACAAAGCGATCTTTATTTGGCCATCTTCAAATCCTACTTATTCGGTGGAGTTTTATAAAAGAAAAAAAATTAGTTAAAACTGAATTAAAACTGACTATTCCGGTGGGTCACCACTTACTATGGTTTTTACGTATTTTTATTTACAAAGAAAAACAGAGCTATATGTTACCAATCGATTGTGGACTACGAGTTTATCTCACTAGGCAAATTATAAAATGCCAAGATGGCCCGTAAAAAAAATTTTAATGGATGAAACATATTTTTAAATATTACAAGCAAATATTGTACAAAAGAATTTATTATTTTAGCAATTTATGAATTAAGATTACCTTTTGCGTTGTCAGTTTTATAATTTGTCTAGTCGGATTATAAAATAACGTATTCCATAATCGTTCGGTGACAGCTAATGTCACATTCCCCACTCAACTAGTTTCTAATTACGTTTAATTGTTTGGCATAATATTTTGTGACTCCATACAAGCTAAGTACCCTAACGTGAAGCATGCCACACTATGCCACACTATGCCACTCTATGCCACACGATGCCACTCTATGGCACTAAGGCTTTCGCGTCCATAAGGCACCGATGTTAAGGCACTATACTTTTGTACATATAAAATTGATCATATAAAAACATTTATATCAAAAATACAAAATATATAGTCGTGATTAACAACTGAATTTTGAAGATTCCGAAACACGACATTCAAAGATATGGCACTCTACTTGCACATACGAATAGCTTAGAGTCCTGAAATAAAACTTCGTATAACCAGGAAATTAAAAAATAAGTAACCACAGAAATTATACATTTCTATGTATTACCAAGTTTTATATTTCCGGTTATTTTATATTAAAAAAATATTACGTAATATCAAAAACGAAGACTGTACTTAATTTTTTGAGAAAACAATATATAAGTGCAATTTAAACATTTTTTTCCGTCAGTCTTAAATCCAACAAATCTCATCAGGCAAATTAATCACAGATATTTTATATGCGATTTTCAAACGGTGCCATTTTATTTAAATTATTCAAACTCGTTATAAACGTTCAGTTTTAACTGTACAGTTAGAACTAAACATATATTTCGGGTTTGACGTAAATTAAGTCACTTAAATATCAGAATTGTGAGTCATTTTCAAGAAAATAAGCAAGCGATTTAAAAAATCTATTGTCTGTTAATAAAAAACTGGAAACAAATAAAAAATTATGTCTATAAATTGTATACTCTATGACAGTATAGACTCACAACCTCCTTTTTTAGACCTGAACACCAAGAACTCTATCCACAACGAAATCATATCTAACTTCTTCTGTCTCTTTCTCTTCTTGATGGTTCTCTGCTGGGTTCTCGAAATGGGGTTCAGGGTTCAAGCAGGGGTTCTTGCATTCTACGACTTGCTCGCTGGTTTCTGTCTGGTTTGCTTCCCTTCTTAGCTCGTAGGAAGTTTTAGAAGATCTGCCGTCGGGAGTGCGTCTCTCCTCTAGCTCCCCCTCCCATTCCTCCCCGGAGAGGTCTCCTTCCTCGTCGGGAGGGATCGGGATGACGCTCTTTGTTCGTGTGAAGAATGCCATCTTTTCTCTGTAAAGAAATATATTTATTAGTATTTTATTCTTATTAATTGTAAATACTAATTTAAATGTATGAATCTACGTATCCTCACGATTTAATTATTTCTGTTGAGATTTGACAGTATTTTTTTTTAATTCCACGCAGCTTTCTTACTAATCTTACTTCTTACTAATATTGTAAATGCAAAAGTTTAGATTGATGGCTGTGTTGAGTTTGTAGCCTAAATTGCTGGACGGATTTAGATAAAATTTCGCATAGATGTAGAGGATAGTCTGGAAGAGCACATAGGATACTCCCTTTTGTTTTTTTTTAAAATTAAATATAAGCTGATACTATAAATATTTGAATAGATGAATGTTTGTTACGTATTTCCTGAACTGTGTAATGGAACTCGTTTCAATTTTACACAGATGTAAAAAGCAGTCTGTATTAAGATATAGGATATTTTTTTTTAAATTCCGTGGTGATTAAGGGTAGTAAATATATAGTTACTTGAATGTGACGAGGTCTGGCCGCTTGGCGCGCCGCAAGCGGTATATCTCGCGCGCGGTGCGCTGCAGCAGGCGCGGCGCGGGGCCGGCGGGCGCCGCCACCAGCCGCCGCAGCGCCTCGTCGCGCGCCGCCCACGCCGCCACGCCCGCCGCGCCGCCACCCCCGCCGCACGCCTCCTCCAGTCTACACAATTATACAATTCTTAACTGACGACCTCATAACTAGGCCAACTACACTATATCATACTAATATTATAAATGCAAATGTTTAGACGGATGTTTGTTAGAGTTTGTGGCCTAAACTGCAGAGCAGATCTCAATTAAATTTGGCATAGATGTAGAAAATATTCTGGAAGAACACATGGGCTGCTTAATTTTGTGTTTTTTTTAATTCCACGCGGACGAAGTTGTCGGCAAAAGCTGGTTAATAATATATAGAGGAAAGATTTGTATTTTTAGATTTTTGTATGTATTTTAATAAGTGAAAAAGCTACGTTATCGCTGAGTAACATAAGCTAAGTTTTATTCAACCGTTTTTTAATTCGACGTAGACGAAGTCGCGAGTAACAATTAGTATATTACAAACTGACGAAGGTGTGGAACTATTCAGTGAATATTTTGCTAAACTGATGCGCGATTGTCGATTGTTTCTCAGCCACAACTGTTTACACAATTAGAAGTCGAATAGTCTACCTCCATACAAGCTCATAGAAATCAAAGCGAAGAGTTTAGTCAGATGGATGTTTACTAGAGTTTGTAATTTAAACTGCTGATGAGAAGTCTGGAAGAGCACATAGGCTTACTTTAGTTTACTTAATTCCATCATTTAGTTAATTCCTTTATCCATAATACAATCGGATAGATTTAGAAAGCTAGTAATGTCATATTTTCATAGAAGTTTGTGGCTTTTTATAGAAGCGTCGGTGGTTCAGGGGTTTAAACGCTTGACATGTACTACAGGTCTCGGGTACGAATTCCACCATGTACTAATGTGATTTTCGAATTTAATATGTACATAATTTTACGATGAAGAAAACATCGTAATGTCTGCACATATTGGAAGAAAAATTTCAAAGATTTGGGTAAATTCAACCAACATGCAGTTGTCCATCATTGTTGACTATGGCCTAGTCCTAACTTAAGGTAGGCTCCGAGTCTCAGTGGGGACGTATTAGTTGGTGATTATGTAACAATGGAAGTTTGTGTGTAAGGTATGTTTACCTTTTCTTTAGTAGTGCGAGTGTGGCGATCTCCGCCTGCAGGTCAGCGAGGCGGGCGTGCTGCGCGCGCAGGTCCAGCGTGAGGTCCAGCGAGGTGCGCGCGCGCCGCGCCCCGCCCGCCGCCCGCGCGCCGCGCACGCGGCCCCACCTGCACATACAATATACTATTGTAATAAAGCGTAAACACACACTTCTTTGTTGCCTAAGATCTCAGCAATCACAGCATATTTTTGAATATTTTTTTTTAATAAAACTCCCTACACTTACGACACGCTTTAGGCTATATGTTTTCACGCCATTAAACTTAAGGGGTAAATATTTTGGAAAAAAACCCTAATGTGGAAAAGAGACCATAAGTTGTTGCCAACATCAAGGAAGCAAGGTTGCCATAGTTTGTCATAATGTTTGACATTTGCAATTGATAATTTGACAAATGTAAACAAAATAAAATTTTCATAATTTTATGCGAATGAAGTCGCACGGGAACAGCTAGTAATTGGATAAAAACTAGCTAATCCCGTGCGGTTTCATCCACACGAAATTATATAGACTTTATTTAATTTTTTACGTTTGTTAAATTTTCAATAACAAATATTAAAATCTTGCTTCCTCAATGTTGGCAGCTTGTTTCCCTTTCCCAATGGAGGATTTTTTCCAATTTAATAATAATTTACCCCGTAAGTTTAATAGCGTGAAAAAATAGCGAAAACAACAGGCGATATTAATGGTTTATTTGCGTAAATATGTGAGAAAAAATGACTACTAGAAGGTGCATGCGGTCAGACCGTGTGCGCTCTCCCGCGATTCAACCCCTATGACCTGAAGGTTGATGGGGCAATGGTTGGTGATGGTGGTAGGTAATGTGTAAAGGTGTATTGTGAGCTATTTAAACGTTTCGTTACCTGAGCGACCTGCGCTCTCGCACACTCCTGTCGAAGGGTATGCCGGCGGGCGGCTGCAGCGCGCCGCGCCGCGCGTACTGCACCATTGATGAGTCCGACTCCGAACGGTTCAGTCTGAAATTGGAATAAATTACTAATATTATAAACCGATTTTCTCCACGTTGAATTAAACAAAAGTACGTAGCCTGTGTTCTTTTTTTTATAACATAAGGTGGCAAACGAGCAAGCGGCTACCTGAATCAGCCAAAATAGCGAAGCGACCCCTGCCCATAGACATCCGCAATCGCAGATGCGTTGCCTACCCATATCAGACGGAGGAGGAGACGCACATAAAGAGGATACTTCCCCTTCCCATGCATCTTCTCCACCGTCAAATCCACTTCCCGTTCCCATCATTTTCTTATAAGAAAAGGATGGTAGAGAAAGAGACTTAAATAAGGCCTCCAGCACCACACTCATCAGACGAAACCGGAATTGCTTCCATTTGACGGCTGTCTTCTGTGTGGTCGTGGTATTACTGGGGGCGTGCCCTGCACTGCTAACATGTTAAAACGGGCACTACCACATTTATCCAGAGTGTTCAGCTGTTTAGGCTACAAACTCTAACAAACAAACATCCATCTATATAAACTATCGTATTTGTCATATTAGTAAGAAGTAGGACGTGAAAGTTTATATTGATCATATCTCGAAATATACTAGTAAGTAAGTTCTTTTTTTTAATTCCAGCGGACAGAGTCGAAGAACGGGTAATATTTAATTAAAAAAAACAGAACAAAAAAACTGTGAAGTCAGAACTAAATTTAAATTAAATTGAGGTAAATTAATGCCAGTGCGCTTTCTTCCTGTTGGCATTTCTTGTACACGGTTTACACTACAAAAGATAGTTCTCTCATTTTTTAAAATAAATAACGCATTTATTTTTAAAATAAATAACGTATAATACTAACCTGCATATATAATGTCCTTTGCCAATACTCTGCGGTTGTGGTGAGAATGTTTGAGACCGCTTTATCGTGGCTAATGGCTCCTCGCTGCTAGCATTTGCTTGTTGACTTTTTCTATAAAATAAATAGTTAATTAACTTCTTGAAGAAATTATATTTTGAAACATACCGCACTCAGAATCATTAAGTAATCACTAAGTTATACCTTCTGTATAAATATATTTCTATTCAACACTTAATAAGATCGCTTAAAACTGAATACTGTTGTTTTATTTTAAAACTTGTGCAATACTTCAATCTAATGTTGTTTATAGAAAGATACCAAATTTCATTTTAAAGGGATTGTCAATTTAAACGACGTAAAAACACACAAATTAACTATATTATCCATACATATGCCAAGAGACATGCGTTTCATGCGATATCATGCTTGTAATATGGCTGATAAAACATTAAAAATTATATAGCAAATACATTTTTATTAAAACATAAATTATTTTAGACAATTTATTTACTATAAGAAATTTTAATCACTGCAAATTCCATTACAATTGTTTTTATCGGACAAAATTTAACTTCTTCACTAATGCTGAAATAAATAAAAATTCCAGATTTCGCGAAGATATTGTATATGCGTTGCTGATAAATAAAATCACATTAAAAAAAATCTGTCCGTCTGTCTATCAGCAAGCCGTATTAGTTCCGGGAAACCAAAATTGTTCCGATTAAGAGGACATTGACTTAAGAGTAGATAACACACATTTACTAACTAAATAGCATAGAGTATTTTAGTAGCCATAACAAAAATAATTAGCAATAAGTAACAGCACACGACACAATAACATACCTATCTATATAAACTATGTACAAATATCTTTTTATTGTAATATTATTTTAGTAAGGCGGTGTCGTGATGCGGCCTCCCGTCGGCCGCCGCGCGCCGCAAGCACTTTATGTATCTGCCATCAAACATTTACCCCTTGTATACTCAGAGAAATAAATTACCTTCCCAGATACACAATGGTACAATCTATCACTGTAAGGGTCAGTACACAGACTGAAGCACAGAGCAGATTTATGTATACTATTTTCGTATGTAATGAAATACAGTAGAAACTCGAAAACTCAAACTTTGGTAACTTAAAAACCTCTAACTTCAAAAAATAATATGTTTCCTTCCTATCAGAGCCCAAAACCTCTACAATATAGACCCTTGATAACTTAAAACCTCTATAACTTTATTTGTGTTTCCCTTGGACTTTAATTTATCGAGGTTCTACTGTAGTTAATTAAAGAGAGGGGTAGAGGTGACCTTGAAACAGATGGATTGCTTGAAAAGTGACATGATCAAGAAGGGAGTGATGACTGAGATGACGTATAGAGTTATGTAGAGGACAAAAACCTGTTGCGACACTACGGCAGTAGGATAAGGAGGATGGTGATGACATGAAATAGTTCAAAAACTACTAGAACCGTTTTCAAAAAATCTTTCACCATTAAAAAGCTACGTTATCATTGAGTAACATAGGTTACATTTTTTTATTTTTTTTTAATTCCACGTGTACGAAGTCACGTGCAACAGCTAGTCGCTAGTAACTTAACTATAAATATTTAAGCTTCGCACGTCTTTTAATAAAAAAAAATCTTTGCTCTCCACTACAGACTGTGTGTATGGACCCTAAGAGTTATAGACTTAGCATTCTGTCAAATGAAATGCTTTCTAAATGGGTAGGAAGTAAAATTCCACAACTGTAATTAGCTATTTACAGCATGTGTTATCACTGACGAAACATGCCATCTCCTTCTTTCTTTAAAATAAATGAGACAACAATACATTTTTATAGCCGAATTTCAGTTACATACAGTATGATATTTAATGTTACATAAATGAAAATATGAACGAAATAATAAAAGTAACTAATTCCAAGATTAAATTGAATCTCTATTACATTAAACCCATTAAAATAAAAGCCATATAACCGTCACCATTAAAACCCAACATAAAATATCCCTACACCTTATTACCGTCAGATTATAAACTAACGAGATTTCCAAGATGACTCACCGTCTATGCAGCTGTCTCGCTCCCTCCGGACAAAAGTTGCACTCTGTGTTCGTCTCTTTCTCTGCCGTGGCAGGGTGCAGGAACTCCTCCTCCAGCGCGATATCCTCCTCGGGAATGTAGTCCTCGAATGAATCCTCTTCCACTATCTGGAAGAGAAAAGATCTAGAAGCTAACCCAAATAATAGTGATTATAACAAAAATATATTTCCATATGGTAGCTTTCGCCTGCGACTCTGTCCGCTTATGTGTTCTTCCAAACTTTGCTTTACATGTATACCAAATTTAATCAAATTCCGTTCATCCCTTTAGGCTACAAACATCCATCCGTCTAAACTTTCGCATTTCTAATATAAACTAGCTTTTGCCCGCGACTCTGTTCGTGTGGTAATAAAAAAACAAAATTGAGTAGCCTATGTGTTCTTCCATACTATCCTCTACATCTATGACAAATTTCATCGAGATCGGTTCAGCAGTTTAGGCTACAAACTCTAACAAACACCCATCCATCCATCCGTCTAAACTTTTGCATTTATAATATTAGTAAAATTACTTAAATGTGATAAATACCTGATTTAGTGGTTCTCTAGATTCATCGTCCTCTGAAGCGGAGTTATCTCCACAGTCCACGTTGCACTCCGCACCCGTCATACTCTCAGGACCTGGAATTATAAAAACATACATATCTATACTATTATAATAAAGCGTAAACACACACTTTTTTGTTACCTAAGATGTCAGCAATTACAGCAGATTTTTGAATAATTCTTTCTTTATTAAAAAGCCCTACACTTACGTGACGCTTTATGCTACATATTTTCACGCCATTAAACTTACGGGGTAAATATTTTGGATAAAAACCCTAATGTGGGAAAGAAACCATAAGTTGCTGCCAACATCAAGGAAGCAAGATTGCCAAGGTTAATAATGTCATGATATTTTGACATTTGCTATTGATAATTTCACAAATGTAAACAACAAAATAAAATTTTCATGATTTCATGCGGATGAAGCCGCATGGGAACAGCTAGTTTGTTAATAAAAAATAATATCCAAAAATCGAAGTCGTGAAATAGTTACTAAGTGTAGTAGGAACAGAACGATAAATCTACATTTAAAGACTGCTTATGTAACTATGATATGATAATCAGTCCGTTAGTATGACTTCTCCTTAACAAGTATTCTGTACATAAATTCTAGAATGTTCCAAACCTTTCGGTCTTATTTAACCGACTTCCAAAAAAGGAGATTCTCAATATGTCTGTATGTCTTGAGAGATAAGTGTATACTTTAGTACTGTCCTTAGTGATGAATTAACTCTAGGTAACACAACTAACCTCTATTCCTGGTGAGAGTGGAGGTCTGCGAGGAGATAACTGTAGATTCATCGGAGCTCTCATCTCTCCTCATACTGCGGAAGCTCAGCACATTGTACCACTTCTGGGACACTGTATCCGCGTCGAAATCCGCCAAACTGACTTGTGCACAACCCTGCAAAGGAAATACAACTTTAATATACATAGTAATAAGGTTGATTGTTGTAATGATCTGAGAAATCAGAATAAAATCGCTCTCGCCTTGTTTTAATCACATGGCACTCAAGGCTTTCGCCGAATACTCGAATTTGGCTAGTTATCATCATAAATTAACACTAGAAAGTACACTCAAAATCGATAAGGGCTCACTTAGTGATCAATTAATGACTTTGGGTACAGCAAATAGATCAAAGGTTAAATGGGACCAAAGTACCAGGGAAGCATAAATTTGGAGTGCTACTAAACAAGGGATGGACTTTAAAGTACCAGGGCAGCATAGCTATTGAATGCTACTACGACGTGATCCCTCACATGGAACGAAATTCCAGGGCAGCATAGCTACTGAATGATATTACTAAACGAGGCCCCTTACTAATGAATCAAAGTACCAAGGCGGAATAGCTATGGAGTGCAGTAGCAGTGTCTGGTAAGACAAAGAAAGAGTCTAAAGTACCAGGACTGTATAACTTATCTAATGGTTAAATTAGACAAGGGAAAGAATTAATATAAAAGTACCAAGATACATAACTATGGAGCGCTAGACATGAGGAGTTCAGATACCAGGACTGTATAACTATCTATTGCTTACATTTGACTAGAGAAATAATTCAAAGTACCAAGATAACTTTATTGCTGCTATACAAGATGAGTTTAAAGTACCAGGACTGCATAACTATCTAATAATTAATCATAAGAAATAATTAATATCAAAGTACAAATATATGGAGTGTTAGACATGAGGAGTTCAAAGTACCAGGATAGCATAAATACTAACGAGACACTCGGTGCCGGCGGTAAGGTTTAGCTGCAAGGTGGCAGCGCGGAGTGCTCGCGAGCCGAGCGCTGCCCGCTGCATCTTGCGCCAAGCCAGTGCAGCGCCGCGCCAAGCCAGTGCTGCCGTGCCGAACGCCACGCCGCCGCCGCCGCCCACCACTAGCGCGCCGCGGACAGCGCTGGACAACACAACTTACATTTAGTCCTTAATCTATCTACACTTTCTATACTAATATAATGAGATTTGTATTGAAATAACTCAAAAACTACTGGGCCGATTTCAAAAATTCTTTCACCATTAAAAAGGTAAGTTAGCAGTGTATAGGCTATATTTTATAATTTTACGCGGCCAAAATCGCGAGCAACAGATAGTATATAATAAAATCTATACACTTCTGGGTATGTTTGAAATCAGCAATCACAGCAAATTTTTGAATAATTCGTTTTTCAATAAAAAGCCCTACACTTTCGATACGCTATAGGCTGTATATTTTCACGCTATTCAATAAAGGATATGAATAAATTGGAACAAAATGGGAGAAAGGGACAAAAAGCACAAGCCAATGACAATAAAGCAAGATTTCCATTGTAACGGTAATAATTGACTATCAGTTTTTGTTCCGGGTTATCTCCGAAACTATTGGACCTATTTTGACGGGACTTTGACTGGAGATAGCTGATATATGTGGTGATGTATAGGCTACATTTTTTACAACTCAAATTCACGGACAACCGTTAATACATAGAAAATCTGTGTAAAATCTGCAAGTGCATAAACACTTACACTTCAGTTCCCATATCGATGTAAAGTGCGTGAAGGTTGCGTGCTCTTAATATTCCGATCTCCAGCGCGCTCTCGTCAGGACAGTAGCGCAATTTGATTTCAATTTGTGCACTGTTCACTGGAATAACAATAAATACAACATTAAATAAAAACATTGATCTGACTCGAAGGACCATTTATAATAATTTCTTTAACATCTGTTTTGATTTTTTTTTTTCAGATATATTAATTATAAGCAAAACGTTTACTAAAATCATTGATCCGACTCGAAGGACCATAACAGATTTATTTAACATTCTTTCATAATACAGTTATTAATTACATTTCACAATATTTTTTTTATGTATTTCTAATAGTGTATCTTTATAATTAGCTACATAAAGTAGTACATAATGCTATATACCTGCGTTAGAAGCGTCTCCGCCCTGCGCCGCCTCAAACACTCCAGAGTCACCCGCCACCGACTCGTCACTAACTGCCGCTGACACTGATCTAGTGTTTGTACCTGAAATTTACACTTCTATATTGACATTTCAATCTTTTTATAAAAAAGGAGTAGACAGAAAGACGCAAAGATAGATTGTAGACGAGTATTAATGAATCTTACCACTAGAAGAGGGAGTTCTAGGCGAGAGCGGTGGCGGGGGTGTTTCCGATATGGGCGACAAGGGCTCACCAGGCCGGCCTGGCCCTTGCAGTTGTACTGGGACTGTAAAAAATATATTAATCATACATTGAATAAAAACAAGCTTAAAATCTTAATAGAAAGAAATATTTGTAATAAAGAATTCTGACTCAAAGGACCATTACATTGGTTTATTCTAGCTAGATTATTATTAATTATTAATATGATAATATATGGTTTTATGATAAATGACACTCACTGGTTGCATGTCCTGTGATCTCATTGAGTCCAGTGGCGACACCTATCCTCATCTCCGCCAGTTTCTCCTCCAACTCTCGCTGCTGCCGCCTTTGTCTTTCCACCTGCAAAATATATATTAAGTAAGGATTATTATGTAACTAACTCCTAATTAGACTGAGAATCACTTTATCGTGAGTTCAGATTTTAAAGTCTAGTTAGATATTCCCAAAATATAAAATAATGATATTTACCCTACCCTTATTTATTTATTTATTTATTTATTTAGCTTTATATACATTCCATACAATTACTTTATGTTTTATTATAGACTTATGTATTATTTTTTTATTTTTAATGTTTGTATGGATCCCTGATGGGTAAAAGCCTCCTCCAACTTTGACCAGTGCTCTCTGTCCTTCGCCACGTCCAGCCAACCCGAACCCGCCACTGCCGCGATGTCGTCTGACCATCTCGCG
>NW_013526359.1:3524633-3528364 GCF_000836215.1 Papilio polytes
AGGGAGGGCTGTGAGGCGGAACTACCCGCAGGCGTCGCGCTACCGCAAGGGTAGCTAGTGCCGCGGAGTAGCCTGCAAATATCAAATAAAACACATAAAAACATCATTGTAAGGAAAGGTGCTACAGATTCCTCCCTGGTTTCTGTGTATCGTCTAAGACTATATTCCCAACATAGAAAGATAATCATAGTTGATTAGACAAATCTTGCAAATAACTCTAAACACGCCAAATACAGTGTCCAATATTTTTTGATATGTTCTTGGCCAATAAAGAACTAAAAGTAATTTAAATTAGTATTATATCTGACTCAATAGTGGTGGAAAAACTAAATGCATAAATTCTTACCTTTCAACTCTCCGATGTAGGTCAACCATATCGATTGGTTTGTCGGTTTGTAACGAGCTGGCGATCTGCGGTCCACCGTAGATATCGGTAAAACTGATACCAGAACTTAAAGACCCCTTGCTACTCGCTGTCGACAAAGAACCCAAGCTCGAACTACTGGACACTGACAACGTACTAGCAGATAAAGTCTTTAGTTGACCTTCCAACGTCGTCATTGATGTTAACGCGTCTTTTAACTGCTGTAGAAGTAATTGTTTCTCTTCGTGAAGCTTCAATCTATCAGCTATACATTTATTCGACATTTCAAAAGCATTCTTTAAGTCCTGCTCCAACTTTTTACATTCAATTTGTATATCAGTCATTTCTTGTTTGGATCTAGTCCGAGGAGTTATACTTCGTAATTCTCTAAGCAGTTGTTCTTTTTCTTGGAAGAGTAGGAGACGGTCCTTGTCGGATTCCGCTTGTCCAGGTTGTACTTTGTCTTCTAAATCGGCTAATTGTTGCTGTATTTGTTGTATCCTTTTCCTAGCTTCATCGTATTGTAGGCGAACCCGCGCCATTTCTGCTAGCCTGGTACCTATGGGTACTAAATCTGCGCACAGATCCGTTTGGGATGCTGTACTTAACTTCTCTTGAGGGATACTTAACGTAGAAAGGTCGGGGGAGGCTTCGCCAAGTTGGAGACGAGTTAAATCGTCTTTCAGTTTAGCGAGAGACTGCATAAGATCTGCCTTCTCTTTCTCGCCCGAGGTTAATGATTTCTGTATGTTTTTCAATTCCGTCATAATAGCTTGAGCCTCTGTTATGTTGTAGCAGCCTTGTTGAGCGCTTAATTTCTGCTCCACTCTGGAAATATAGAAATAAAGTTTTAATATGATATGTCTCTTCAAATATCTTGGAGGAATCAAGGACATGTACGTACTGAGAAGTGCCCATATCGCTTACGTCGTGTTACTCCTAAAATTTTATACTATAAACGTGTGTAAATCAGCCCCTAACTAGTTAAAAGACTCAGTTCAGTAATGCTTGAACAGTTGATCTGTGGCTCAACAAATAAATTAGCACCTCACGGCTCAACAGATTACTCTATGGGAGTTAACAAGTAGTGAAGTGCTCAGTTATTTTGTTTGTGAATACTAACTCAGCGAGGGTATCCACACCGCGTCGTGCACAGGCGACCTCTGCACGCGCCTGCCGTAACTCCTTCCTCAGCTGGGCGACACGACCCCGCGCCTGTGAGACCTCTGCCCGGAGCACTTCGGGGTCGTGACGAGAGGTAGTCGATGTCGTCGTCATTGATGTTGTCGATGAACATACTGGAATTATTGCCAAATGTATTATGAACAGATAAGAGAAAATAAACCCGCTGGTTCTACAGTGGTCATCACCTTCCATCACATGTTTCGGCAGTGAATACCTACTGTTATACGTACTATTGTGTACTCTTAGTACGTCTTTAAAATCGTATATTAATAATATAAACAGTTCCGTGAATAAACTTTGTACTAGTATGTAAGTAAAAAAAGTTAAACGCGCAGTAAAAGGTATTTGAAGAATGTCACATTACTTAATCGTTAAGGAATGCAGTTCCTCGTCAAACGGCTGTAAAACGTAATAAAAGTTTACTTTTAGGCCAATTCTTTTGATTAAAACCCAAATAAGAAACAGGAAAACTTCACAATGAACTGTAGAAGGGATAACCTTGACATTTCTTAATATTATATTCGCAGTAAATCTTTTTTTATGTTGCTTAATTTTCTATACGCTAACTATATGAAGAGGAAAGATCTGTATTTTCGTGTCACAAATAAACTCAAAAACTACACTGTATAACGTGGTATATATGGATTTTTAAATAGACTTTATAATCTGACCGCGAATCGCGGGTAAAAGCTTAAAAATTCTATAAAAATCATTTTTTAAATTTAACAAATAGACTCCGTCCGCGTGGAATTAAAAAAAAAACAAAAGCAAGTAACCTATGTGTTCTTCCAGACTATACTCTACACCTATGTCAAATTTCATCCAGATCCGTTCAGCTGCTTAGGCTACAAACTCAAACAAACATCCGTCCAAATTTATTAGTATAAAATATGATTAAAGTGCACTCAAAATACTTTAATGGTGATCAAATACTTATAATAACTGAATTTAACTTTTCATTGTCTATTTATTTTATTTAATAATATTTAAAACGCATCGAAATCATTCACGGTTACTATTAAATAATAACTTGAAAGAATTTTCCGGTATAATCCACATAAACCTGCAAATATAGAGTCGCATTCCAAGTACCGAGCAGCCAACATATTTTCGCGTAGCAGAATTCCATCACGGTTCGCAGTAATTATTAAATGCATCCTGAATCATTATTATAATAAATCAATACGCAACGATGACTTCATAACATGGCTTCATAAATATAGTTATTTCGATGGAAATCGTTTATAATCATTCATTCCATTCTCATTTTCATACATTGAACGAATGGATATTTGGTAATTTAAACAATGAATTATTAATAATTGTTATGAAAATATAACAAAACATGGAACATTTAGAAAAGAGCAATAATTCTTGAAAATTAATAAAAAAAATCCAAATAACATTAGGGCTTGCTCAAAGCTTACAATTTAAAAAGATACTAACTGTAATGTTACATATTTATTTCTCACTTCAACGATTACTTATACATATAACGATAGTTATACTCACGACTCGTTCTGGAAGTAGCGAGGGTAGACAGGGCGTTGTTTAAATGCTTGTACTCGTCCTGCGCGAGGCATAACCTCTGCTTTTTTAAATCGTACATCTCCCGTTTTGCCTGTGGACAATACAAATAATAATTTAAAAACTTACACCAGAACTAAATATTGTTTTTTCCATCTATACTAATATTACAAAGAGGAAAGATTTGTATTTATGTATGTATTGAAATAACTCAAAAACTACTGGGCCGATTACAAAAAATCTTCCAGCATTAGAAAGGTAATTTATCTATGAGTAACATAGGCTATATTTCACGCGGACAAAGCCGCGAGCAACAGCTAGTTTGCTTATAAAAAGCAGGTAATAAAGTTACTATAGTCTGCAATATTTTAATGCTGGTAAAATGATTTATTTACCAAAAATAAAACTAACTTACAAACAAGAATGTAAGAAAAAAACATCTTTGAGATTATATCTCGCTTTTGGATACAATTTTATTATTCATCATTAATTTTTTGCTACCTATAATAACGCAGAGGCACCCACTCGTCGGAAATTACACCGCCGTACGGAATATTATTTATAATTGTAATTAAGAAAAAAATATCGAACTAGCCTTTTACGAAGTTGCGTACCAAAACTATTTATAGATCACTAAAATCATCATCATCAGCTC
>NW_013526359.1:3530452-3540116 GCF_000836215.1 Papilio polytes
CGGACCCCGTCGTCAAGCCCCGTGCCCCGTCCTCACAACGCGAATCCTTCACCTTAACCGAATTATTTCTACCATCGAGATGACGAATACACTTTCTTCGTAAAGAAAGTAATTAAAAGAACGACATTAATTTATATCCGTTTTAATACGTAAATAAACAACGCAGCGGGTCTATAAATAAGACTTACAAAAGCCTTATAAATTTTATAATGATAAACCTGATTGAAAGACATTAAGGCATCGCCACACGGCGGCGTCGGAGGCGTGCACCGTCGCTGGAATGCAAAAAAGCAGTCAATTTCACATGTGTCCGTGCGATTCTCATTACGCACTGTGACAGTGAGATTTTCTCGGATTTTCCACGTAATCGATTCACACGCCTTTGATAATGGAATGTACTGTAGTCGGTTTGAACGTCTGGCTTCTTATTCATAATCCAGGCTGGCATGCGATATGTGAATGACCATCTGACTAAGCTTATTTTTTGGTATTGCTCAATTGTTATAAACAACAATAACAACATAACTTAACCATTTCATTGTAAAATATGGACCCTACAAAGTTTGATATCATAATTTTTTCCGTTCATAACTTCCGCGTGTATTTTTATAAACTATAATCTAATTACATTCAGAAACAAAAAGCCATATTCAACCCATTTCACAAAACAAAAGAACGAAGTTAGAAAATTTAACCAGCTACATAGCCTCGCATAGTAATAACATCTATCCCGAGAAAAGGTCGGTAAAAATTCAGGTAAAGTCAGAAATAGAGGCATCTGGGTTCAGTAAATGTTAACGCATCGCTAAATGGAATTCCCGATGACGTAAATAACAGGAATTTTCTAACATAAAGAGTATCATATCAAAACTAACCTTATTACTTTAGTAATGATTTAATAATATAAACAAAAATTGCCTAGTGTCCTAAATTCGCCAAAACCGCGAAGCCACCATTACCACATAGCATCATTTACAGATGCGTTTTTTTTTTATTCCTTATTACAATTAAGTAGTGACTTTTCGTTATTTTTCTTCGTAATTTTAAGTAAGTCTTTAAATGTCCATTTAAGGCGTCCCTTAGTGTAGATTTAGAATATGGTTGAATCAAACAACTATTGAACTAATCTTTGAATAGTTTTTCGATGGTTTTTAGCTTGTAACTATGTTAGAAATTATGAACTGTAAGACCGTTTCAGAGTTGATATTATTAACCAATAAATTATTTAATTATTTATTATTTAATTAGTCATCTAGATAAAAACCATCGAAAAACTATTAAAAGATTAGTTCAGTTGTTGTTTGATTCAGCAACATTCTAAATCTACGCTAAGGGACGCCTTAAATGGACATTAAAATACTTAGTGCGAGTTACCTAGTAATGTCTGATCTCTCCCAACTTTCTAACTCCCCTTACAACATAACGTTATAAAACTATAAAATTTGCCTGTCACAACATTTGTATGCATTTTATGGTCGCATAAACAAAATCGGACAATAAAATAATAATAAAAACTGCTCGTAAATTAAAACCACTGGCCGTTTCCTAATACTTTAGTGAAATATCTCAAAAGATGTACATATGCGAGATATTTTAAAATTTATTATAATGTATGCCGAGTTTTTACTGAGGTTATCTTTGTGATAAACAGGATTCGGTGGTTTGGGCTAGACTTGTATAAAGTTTTTTATTGCGCTTGCTTTTATATCTTCATGGAAGAGATATAGACTTTTTGTACGGTTATTTCAACACTCACAGTTTAATAGACACTAAGGGATACCCTTAATGTGGATTACATCCTAAGTACTGTTGCATTCAATCAGTTATTATGAGAAATGTAAACAAACGCATAAATTAAACCATTTTAAGGTTTCTGATTAGTATTTAAAAGCTTTTCATACAATAATTTAATAGAGATTCTTAATTTTTTTTATAATATTTTATTCTACGTCTTTTTTTAATAATTATTTTCTTATAGCTGGAATCTGTATTGCCGTGGGGGTTTTAAGCTGCACATCTGCCTCCCCCAGACCGGTTACTTTTCGATTCATTCTACCGTACAACTATCTCTTTCACTCCTATATAATACCATGGATATAGACGTCTCATTCCCACTAGTGCATCCACAGACTAATTTTACGTTTTTTTTTGTTCGTCTATCTGTGAAACGGATGAATCCCCCCCTCCATTTATAGTTGCTTTTATTTAATGATTTTACGAGTTACATAATAAAAAACTTTCAAATAATTATTCGTTAAAAATTGCAACTGCATTTCTATTATTTCTTGGTATCACAAAAAACCAAGAATGTGTGAGCGAAATGTAGGAATTCCAAGAGAAACTTCCATGTACGAAACAATGGTTGCAAAGTAGGAAAATACAACGCAATCAAAGAGTTAGAAATACCTAAACTATGCTATGTACAGATAAATTATTGTGTACTTATTCCACTTAAATTTATACAATTTAACTCAGATTAGAGTTGGATTGAAGATTTCTTTTCTAATTAACTGAATACATAAATCCGTTAAAACCTCCTTAACGTAACTTTAGTTTGAGAATTATTTACTTAGTAAATTATCTCTGATACTTTACATATCAATTTTGACATTTAAAAGAGCGCGAAATCTAAAAATCATAGAGTAGTTACGACTAGATAAGACATCCGAAAATTTGTATATGCCCTCTGGCGGGACGTTTAGTTTTTATTGCGTGGAGATGGCGATGCCGGGCTGCGGGCCGATGCCAGGCCGACGCTTGGATGCGATTAAAATTCCTGAGATGCCTCTCGCCGTACCCCGCCGGAGCGGGGCCACAGACCATATAACGTATAGACAATAACTTTAATAAAAATATCGAAAACAATAGGAGTCATTCTTAGCGTAAAATAAAACTTCACGTAACTGTATTAAGTATCTAACTTGATAAAATTTAATTATGCCATATCTAAACATTGTAAAGTTGCAACCAAAGAGGTAAAGGCCGTAGAAACCAACATCTGGGAAAACTTATAACATCGCAATTGGAGTCAAAAATTTTATTGAACGTGATACTTCTTAGTACACGTTTATGTTTAAAATAGGCGATGGTGACGCCATCTATTTTTTACAGTTTAAATTAATTTCAAAAGTTTATTTCTACATTTCTTTTAACTAGTAACTAGAGCAATAAATTTTTTGAAATAACTACGCGTTACATGTAAAAAAAAACATTAAACAAAAATAGAAATTTAAAAAAAATGTAAGTTGCATTTTGCCAAGGTCAAATCTATGGAAGATTCGATCTTAGATGAAAACGCAATTATTAATATAGCATGTTCTTAGAAGACGCGTGACAAACAAATTCACCGTCTGTGGAACCATGCATGAGCGGGATTCGAACCCGGAGAATTATTTGGCTATACATACCAACGTTCTAGAAAACAACGCCACGACGCCTATACACAAAACGATGAAAATATCGCAATGTTAACAAAAAGATCACTATCATAACATGGTTGAAAAGTCATAAACGTCTCAATAACCAGAGTCAAATTATAAATCAAAACAAAACACAAGGAAAATAAAAAAGACGAATAATACAACGAAAAATTATTCATATTCCTGCAGTCTAGCATTACACGCGATTATAACTCAGGGTTGCCAGAAAAAACTCGAGGATAATTAATACCTGGCAGCTAAACTTTAAAAGTCGTCAGAGAAAAAAACAAAAATCCAATTTGCAGCATACAATTTTTACTTGAAACAACTGCTCCCCAGTACAGGAATAACGGACTTAAAATACCGGACACCTGGCAACCCTTCGAGAGGGAAAAGAGAAAAACGAAAAAGTAATAATAAAAAAAGCACACGACAGAAGGCCGCGGCGGAGCGGCGCGGGCGCACGAAATGCGAGGCTTTACCTTTTCGTTTTTTACTCTCATATTCTTATTATTGGGCCCGACCGACCGCTCCCGGTGTTACGAGAGAGGAATGCGCCACAGACCTAAGAGCACGCAGACGCGACATCATAAGTTTTTTGCCTACACACTTTTATAATACATTATAAGAAGCTTGTAATGAACACACGAAATTGATATTAATAGCAATTCTATGAGCAAAATAATACAAATAATTAATTAACAGTAAAAAATGAATTACGTTTGAAAAATAGGGTGTGACAAAATAAAACGAACCTTAGTTTAGCTTATATGATATCAATTTGTGTATTATAAATAAAAACAAATAATATTTATACTAAGAGCATTATCTTCCTATATTTGATATACAGTAATCCCATACGTAACGTATTTAATACCAAATCAGTTTCGTAACGCAGCTACCGTACAGCTTATTATAAATTCATTTCCAGTTGTGACCATAATCAATACCATAAACATATTTTTATAACCATCACCTAGCACGTTGGAACGCTAATCGTTACTGGGGACTCGATAATTGAAGAAACAAAATTAACCTTCTATTTTTGAGGTTGAAAGTTTTTTATATGTTATGTCCGAGTGTTATTCAAAAAAACAAAAGTAAGTATCCTATGTGTTCTTCCAGACTATCCTCTACATCTATGCCAAATTACATCGTGATCCGTCCAGTCGTTTAGGCTACAAACTCTAACAAACATCCATCTAAACTTTCGCATTTATAATATTAGTAAGATGGTTATGAAAATTTAGAAATTTAGTCGGTAGAAATTTGTCGAAAGACTAGTACAAAAATATTGACATCCCTTTCAATCTCCAAGGAAAAAAGGGATTGAAATCTATTTCTGTACAGGTTTTTCGCCAGTAATTGTAATCAAGGTACACATGCTGGATATCAAAAAGTACACATTTGTGTACCAAATTTAGACGACTGCGAATTGTCCTAAGACTTGCATAATTAAAAACATTCGTACTTGATCAGGAAGTTTATAAAGAGTACGTGATGTACCCATTTTGAAGTACTTTTGTAAAATCGACAGATGTTTACCTTATTACGTTTTTTTTACAATAAATTCTGTACCTTTACGCATGTAATAGTAAAGATGAACTACCTGGGTCCTTCAAAATGTAAACATTTCTGGAATGCGGGTAAAAAAAAGGGAAATGTTCTCGTGAGAAATGGTATAAAAAACCCGAGCATTCTTTCTGAGGGGATGGGAATCATTCGTTCCTGGTATTCGCGTGCCACGACACATTGTTGCTTGTGGAATATCTATTTTTTTAATTCAAGATAACATAGATGCAGTTTCAACGTTCATCGTAAAATAACTTGCAGTTAAAACTGGTTATACATCAAAGAGACCGCCAATATTCATCGTATTTGTTTTTAAAACAACACAAAATAAAGATGTTTTTAAATTCTAGAAGCCAAAGAAATGCTCAATATTTTTTACATGTCACGTTTTTCTAAAACTATTATATTTACTGCGTGTGGCATCAGACAGGGCGCCGGGTCTTACAATCTGTCGTGACTTCAAATCCTTTCAGATCTGATTATCGACCAACCGTGTCAACTAAATGGTTAAGCATGTTGTTTGTTGAAAAACTATAAATAGAAACTCTTTGCATGAAACTTTTAAGTGTTCTACTCATGTTTTTATCTAGAAAAAATCTAATTAAACATTCACTTTTAGACAGCTGTCGTCAAGTGACTGGAGAATTTAAAAACTATCTAGCGACGCAGATATCGCCAAAGTCAAAGAAATAAAATTATCTCAAATCAAAGTATGTACAATACTTGTTTCATACTTCACGCGTTTTAGTTCAAAGTTCAAGTTCGGGGTCGGAACAAATCAAAATTTCTGACATTCCGACTTCTCAGAAGGCCACAAACGATTGTACAATTTGTATCCGTCAGTTTCCACTACGAAACATGCGTAATAAAACATATTTGCCTTTCTCGCCGTCTTTATAAATATGAATGAGAAAGCGATAGAATTATTTTTATTAAAAAATGTACACCAACATCTTACAATAATATTTAGTGTATGGATATTTGCTCACAATTTCTTTATTTTACGTATGATCCGATTGTACCAACATTTTTTATATTTCTTTTATTCTGTTTATCCCTACAAAGGTATTTATTTTTCAAAACTAACAAAACAAAATTATTATTTTAAGAAAAAGGTCACCTACCTCTTAAGGTAAGTGACCTTTAGTGTTTAGGCCACGCATTAATTAATAATATACACATATTTAAATAATAAAATCAATTTAGACTATTGGAATTTCTACAAAATAAAATTAACAAGATTATATTTTTAACTAAGGGCTAATATACACTTGAAAATGTAAAGTAATATAGGATAATAATAGTCCAGTAGGAAAGTCTACTATATAATAACTGGTATGAAATAATGTGAATAGGGTCCAACGCGACGTTTATGCGTCCAGAGAATTATTTAAATTATCTTAAATGTTACAATTATGCGAAATTAAGGGCCATCTGGCGGCGCTAAGCGGCGATAATCTTTTAAAACGAGCGAATTACGAAAACAAACGTATTACTGCAACTTTGTTTTTAATGTGGTAGTTTTTTATATGTGGAAAATTCCTTTAGAATTTTTAAAATAGTTTTCTATAAACCAATGTGCAACAATTCCATTGTTTTTATCTAATTTATTTTGTACCAAAATTGAACGCTTGTACATTTTATATCTAGCGTTCGAACTTGGTAAGTGACTTAGATTTTAAGACGTATAGGCATTTAATTATAGTAAAGTATAGTGAATCGATGTTAGCTTATTAAGTCTCAACCTTAAGCCTACCGAAATAAGGTTGAATATAGAATAGACTAAAATTAAAGTAATGTGGAATTGACTTCAACGAATACTGAAGTCTAGTTATGCTCTACAGTCCATCATAAGTAAGTGTTTGCGACTCAAACTCAGTAGAACATATACTTTTGGTGGTAAGGTACAAAACAAAAGCGTTCGCTGGGTCCGTCGCTGAGAGAACAATGCGGCACGCGCCGAGGTCGGGCGGGTCGAGGCCGCGCGTACAGCCTTCCCCGGCCTTCAACCCGATCACAGGGCTGGCACTAACACTAAACTAAAACCTTAGACATGTCAAACTGTTAATAAAATGCTAGCAATTGTCTAGCAACCCTATCTGATTGTTTTCGAGTCTTAGGACACTCTTCAACATTAAATATTGCTTAAATTATAACGATTAGAAACATAAATACATTTAATTCATCACTTATAATGTTAAGTTATACAGTTTTGTAAACTTTAGGTTTGATTTGCCAACAACGAGATAGAAAGTAATAAAATTTACAGAATGACTATTTACATTTTAAAACTAGCTTTCGCCCGCGAAACCGTCGTGGAAAAAAAACAAAAAGAGTAGCCTATGCGTTCTTCCGGACTATCCTCTACATCTATGCCAAATTTCAACTAGATCCGTTCAGAAGTTTAGGCTACAAATTCTAACAAACATCCATCCATCTATCTAAACTTTCGCATTTATAACATTAGTATGAAGTATGATGGATACAAGGCTTTTCTATTCTAAGTTATAGTTTTCACAGTAAAGGACAACCCTATAACTTCAACAGCGCACTTAGGTCTATATTGTTTTAGCGTAGTTCAAAACGTAGAGCAAAGAAAGATTTAAACTCGATTCAAGTATTGCTTATATTATGGGCGCTTAGAGTGCTTTTTACTAAGCAATCTCTACTGCAAATATCACAGAGGACTAGTTATTAAAATTAACAACAAATATTAAGGACTATTAAAATTCTCAAAACCCAGTGGAACCTGACACTAAGGATTAAGCGAACAATGAATTTATCTTGGCATTCACTTGCAAGAGGATATTTAGTTAATAAAAAATAATTAATTTCAATTTAAAAATTCAAAATCGTAAACTCTAAAAATGTTAACATTCAACAAAATACGAACGTATCGTATAATAAAACGGTTTCTTTATGACATCTTAAAAGGAAATCTGCATACCTCGGACCGAATGATAAATTGTGACATGGAAAAGTACAACCAGATCGTAAACGTGACATTAAATGTGAAGAATGGACAGCGGAATCTTTTATTCCAAAACCTGCTAGCTAAGAGACAAACTCAACATAATTACTGCATACGCTATATTTTTACTGTGAAATCCCAGTTTAAAAGACATCAACATTTGTATTCACTAATGGCCGGTTTCCTATCATCTCTTAACTATTCGTTTAGTCTTTTAGGTTTCGTAACTTTTTTGTACCATTACAAAGCTACGTTATCAGTGAGTAAACCTGTATTTTTAATATTATTCTCGACCGAAGCCGCGAGCTACACATAGTAGACATAAAGTGATAAATTATTTTTCTGGTTATATGAAACATAGAAAAGTGATCACTTAAATTTATCTGAAGAGAGCTTCAATATTGTTATTGAAGCTCTCAATGAATTGTCATACAAAAATGTAACAAAGACGAGTCGTTAAACGTTTATGATAGAGACAACATTCCATTCCACGAAATGTATTCAAAGAAAGTTTTAAAGCGAAGAATATTGTCTTAATAGTTACAAACAACGGATTAAAATATTTTGTTCATTCAACATTTTGAAACAAAAACAGTTTTAGCTTTAATCTTTAAACAAAAGAACTTTAGTTATTCAATTGTTTTACAAATAACAAAGACTACATAACAACGAAGTATAATCTATAATCTATATCTATACTAATATAATAAAGCGTAAACACACACTTCTGTGTTGCCTAAGATGTCAGCAATTACAGCTTATTTTTGAATAATTCTTTCTTTAACAAAAAGCCCTACACTTACTAGACGCTTTAGGCTATATATTTGCACGCTATTAAATTTAGAGGGTAAATTATTGGAAAAAACCTTCATGACGGAAAGGGACCATAAACTACAAGCTGTCAATAAAGAAAGCAAGGTTATTATGGTAACGGTAATTTTGACATTTGCAATTGAGAATTTGACAAATGTAAACAATAAAAGAAAGTTTTTATAATTTCATGCGGATAAAGCCGAACGGGAACAGCTAGTTCAGAATAACGCTTATCTCCAAAAATCTTTAATCTTAACAACTCTCTTGTTTACGTAAAAAGTATTCAGATAACTTTAATTGCTGTCAATTTACATAAAGAAAGAATGAAAACTTTAATTTTATATGATACTTTCTGATAACATAAATTGTGCTAAAACTATTTTTTTTATTTTTTTAAATGTGGCAGGATGTAAAATATAAGAATGCGAAATTTGGAAAAAATGTTTGTCACCAGGTAACTCCAGAAATTTAAAATCTATCTCGGAAAAAGGTTCATTGGATTTTTTTTCTTTTTTTTATCTGTCTTTCTCCACGCGGACACTGGCTGCTAGTAAGGTTATAAAATAAAAGGAATGTCGTAGGAGGAAGTTTATTATTTATGAGGGAGAGTTGTAAGGGACAATGGGCCGGGCTACCGCGCTACGCCACAGATTAGATAGCGTTAAATGACGCTTTGTGTAGACGAATGACGTTCACTAAGCTCTGATTATTATTCAAATACATGATGGAAAATAATGGATATATTTTAAGAGCGGACGCGCACCTTTGACTAAACAGTCGCACAACAGTTGTGCGACTGTCGATTGTTTCGCGGGCCGTTCAACTGTTTAGTTAGATAAAAATCGTTATAAATAAACTTTTTAAGAAAAAAACAAAACCGACTTCCAAA
>NW_013526359.1:3540150-3547336 GCF_000836215.1 Papilio polytes
ACACTAAAAAGTAACGAAATAATTCCTTGAAAATAGTAAACCTCCCTTATTGTAGCTGTTATGTCTATATTGTATAATTATTATTACTTTGATGTCGGTGTCAGCCGAGGTATGCAGTGCTATTTCTAAATAACGGTTTCCACATTTTTACCATTATACATTGTTTAGTTTTCTAAAAAATCGTGGGCACACGTCCATATTTTTAGACAATTAATATAATTGTAAAGTCACTAGGAAGGCGCGCGAATATCCATCCTTCTAGTGACATTGACAGCTGTCAGTTATAGACGTGACGTTTATGCCGATAATCTAGAGTTGCTCCAATTGTGCAGCACGGTACTAATTTTGTTCCTAACAATATAAGCTTATAGGAATTGAAGTACGATCAAGCAGTTGTGGAATTTAGTCAAAGGAGTGTGTGCTCTAACTGTTAGATGTTTATAATGAAGGTAAAATTTGTATAAAATAGAAACAATACTATCTATTGTTTTAAAGAGTAGAGGAACAATAACATTTTTATATTTGACAATGAAACAGCAATTATGATACCGTTTATACTAGCGTTGAACCGCCATTCCTACCGCGATAAATTAAAAAAAAGTAACATGCTTTCATTTCGTTCTTTTTCTTAATTCAGCAATTACAATATAAAAAATCGTAATTAGTCTATCTAGATAAAATGTTTTCTATAAACAGATTGTTTTAAAATGCAATTGAATCAAGGGTCCAGTCTCCGTACGTACGTAAACGAAGCCGCTAGCGTCCTACAGTAATTTATAACGGTACAAGTGGCACTCACATAAATCTACGTAATTCCACTCAACACCACTTAGAGGCCATAGAGAATAATTGCTAGCAGATACATTCCGTTAAAATACATTTTTATAACAGAAGTAAAAAAAACGAAACGCAGCAATTACAAAGCACCGTGAACGTATGCACCAAAGAAGTGTAGTGGTTTAAAATAAAACGCGTGGAATGTTTATCATTCGGAATTTCTCGGTTTACGAGCGTAAAGTACAGTCGGCAAGATAAATATTTTTATACGAATATTTTACATTCTAAAGCATTAGATTTTTTTGTGTGTTTGTCGAATAAAGTAATGCTTTTTATGTTTTACTACAAGTATAAAGTTCTCTACATACATATATGACGAAATTAAAAGATGTTTACCTGAAACAAAAACAAAGATTATTAATATTGTTTTTAAATTATATCAATAACATAATACGTTAAGAAACTAAACTCAAATTACAATGTCATGCGATAATTCCTTGATATCTTTGTCTATTTTTGTATCCGGAAGAAGCTAGGATACATTACTCCTAACTTTTTCTTAATTTAAATAAACATTTCATCATCTTCCCTACTATATCTTACTTCCGACGAACCGGCTTTTTGTCCTTCAAATAACTCTATCATCCGTCAACTCAACACTTTCTTCATGTCACCTTTCACGCAATCCATATATCTCTTTCTATGTCTACCTCTACCGGTGTACCACACTCATAGCTAACGTCCTTATATGCGATTCATCCCTAACATGCTCATACCATACTAACTAAAAAATCAACACTTAAAGTAAATAAGAGAATAATTTCTTATTAAAAAATTGTAACACTCACGTGGTGCACTGTACAAGTAAAAAGCAACAGTCAAAATGGTGTAATGCGGTGTACACATGTGCTCGCGAGCGTCCGAAGCGCAGGAAACCGAATATCTCCACTCGTATGCATTACAGAGTATGCATAAAATTTAATTGCTCAAGTATCAAATACAAACAAGTAGCTTTTGGGATCATACGATCATTTTCTTTTGGTATTTAGGTTGTAATGTTTCAGTATATTGGATTTTTTTTACAATTTAATACGCATAAGGTCAGATAACTGGATGATTTTATAGCTTTTCCAATACCGTTTGACAAATAAGTTTTGTTTGCGAGAGATTTTCATAAGGATTTTGAAATATAATTATGAATTTATTATTTTAACTGTCAGATTTATTCTTTTATAGTACTGATCCGAACATAAAAGTAAGCTATGTAAGAAGGCTTTTGGAGGTCTATTTTATAGAAAATTTCGCCTTTGATGTAATTTAAATTAAAAAAGTAAATCATATAAAACCTCTTTTTCATGTATTTTTTTTTCTAAATGTATATATATTTTTGCAAGCTTTTATTAAGCTTATTAAATAACAAACATGTTATTGAAGGACAAGCAAATAATATGACAATAAAAAATATGATTGTGTTTTCGCGCGTGCCAAAAAAATACCGTCAAATGTCAAAAATACAGACTATAAATGACATAATTATAATGATTGCATTCTTCGAAAAACATTTTATAATACCCATAAATTATAATTTTGTTCAAAACAACATTGATTAGCTTTGGAGTCCTCTTTTTACGTACGTAAATCATAAAATTATATTTTTGTTTGTATAAAATTAATATTATATGATGTCGGAATTTTATTAAAATATTTTATTACTACATAAGCATAAATTATATTATTGTAAAATAAAAAAGTCACATTTTTAAGTTCGTTTAAAGAATGAAATTTTAGTTTTTTTCTTTGCAAATGGGGATAAAATATACGAATTGAAAACAACATTGGCTGGATAGAAACATGATTGCGAACAGGACTAGCTATTTAAAAATAATTTTCATAAATAGAACTACATTATTATAGGCTATTCAATGCGCGACTGGCTGGAAAGAAAAAAGATGTTGAAAAAAGGTATTCCGCGGGGCCTAATAATAATTTTGTTCACAAGCAAGCTCTGCAATTATAGATTCTGTTGGCTGTAATTTATGCTTTAATGTTCAGATGAGATACTTCAGATTATTAAAATACGTTAAATATACATTAACGTGATCAACTCTCTTTTTTTTATATTTCGAAGTATTAAATTCAATTCATGAAAATATAATTGTATGGAATACGCTTTTTCTGTACTTAATCTTAGGATATTCATATTTTTATTAATTAAACTTGTATAATTTATACTGGAATTTATAGCAAAGCTAAAAATATTAGCAAAGCTTTGCAAAATAAAGCAATCAAGTACAGACGATAATAATCTCGATCCTGTCTATTTGCATAAAAATCCTAACGACTTTATAAAACGTAGTCTCCCGGCAGCCACAGAGTAATTCAATAACCAGTAGTCTATAGCAACTATTATCGATTTATTACACTGTGGCATTAAAACTGCATGTTACAACGTTTAACAAGTCTTGATTCAATTTGAAATTATTTACTAAGTGTGGCATATTGAATATTATATTGAATTGAATTGAATATATCGATTGACATGTGTCTTATAAAAGCATTACTAAAATATTATAAAGTATGTTCTCTGATTACGAGGTGAATGTTTTAGCTACCGAGTGTACGGTGTCGAAAGCTTCTTAAAATTCCACGACGACCGTCGCTTGATAAACGTCGCCCGTCATTAATCTTTGGAAGAATGTTTTACGTCCATAACTAAAAAGATTTGGCTAAAGTGCATTTTTACTTTATATCATTAAAAAATCATTAAAATAAGTCTTTTTTTAATCGTTAAGTTAAATAAATCTTACTTAATCTTATAGATATATGAATGTTTGGAATTTGGATGGATGGATATTTGTTATTAATACAATATTATAAAAGCTCACAGGAATCAAAGCGTGACTAAACAGTCATGAGATAGTTTCAGGTGTGCGCTCTAAATTTATACATATTTTTTTAGCTGACTGTACATCATCGTAGAGGGCAAGGTTTATTCCCATTACTCATACAAATCGTATCATTTACATCAAGATTATAATCAAATATTTAAATTCGCTCGCATCGGGACCAAATTACAGTTCCACGTAGACTTCGAATGGATTCTTATGACAAATGCGTGGACGTTAACAATTTATAACTGAGATATGTTAATGCTTTTAAAAAGTTCACACTGATCATACTTCTATGCGTTGACTTAACTTTGCTTAGATGTATTAATGATTAAAAGAAATTATTTTTTCTATACATGGTCGCTGCTAGCCTATCTAAGGGACTTAGGCTGAACAATCTGAGTATAGTTGTAAAAATGCTTTTTTATTCCAAAGTTATTGTTTAAAAGAAAAAATACAAATCCTTTTTGAATTACAGGGACATAGGTATTGTAGGAACCGTAATATATTAATTTCACTTACAGATATAGGGTGCAGATGACCCTCTGCCCACAGTTACAAAAAAAACTATCACAGGATCAAAACATTTTATACATTTAACTTAATAAATCTTTTGTGTAAATAGTAAATTAAAAATGCATTTGTAGTTTCATGTCTACAAAGGCTATCTTACTTCTTACTAATATTATGAATGCGAAAGTTTTGATGGATGAATGGATGTTTGTTAGCGTTTGTAGCCTAAACGGCTGAACGGATCTACATGAAATTTGGCACAGGTTTAAAGCATAGTCTGGAAGAACACATAGGCTACTTTTTTCCCGGGATAAGTTACGGTTCCCGTGGGATTCATTAATTTAGCTTTTTAATGTTTACTCGATCGTTCTGCAACGGTTCAACTTATCTTATTGAAATTTGGCACAAATGTAAAACAAAGTCTGGAGTATACATGGCATAAGCTTCATCCCCGAGGTATCCCGTTCCCGAGGGATACGTAGCTTTTTGTTATTTATATAGTTCGTATGTTTTCTAATACCACGCGGATGAAGTCGCGGGCAGCAGCTCGTACAGAATAAAGAGCATATCCTCGGCAATGTTAAAATAACGTGTATGAACGCGAGATCTTTGAATATGCATGAAGATAGAACACAAGATTCTGATTACATGTAGTTATAATGCTGTATGGAATCGTTTTATTTTCGCTGTAATTACGGAATCTACGTACGACGACGTAATTACATACTACACTTCCAATGTCCTATCGCTAAATATATCTACATCAATAATCTTCGATTAACATCAGACGTTAACCATTATTATTCGTAACAGGTTAAAATGTTCTAAAGACGAGTATACTAACATAATAGTATACCTACGAGGTTTTCTAGTTGTAATAGGTCTTAGGTATATCATAATCAGCGCAGCGTCTAAATGCAATAAATTTGTGGGACTGGCCCTTAATCTTATTAAAGCCTTACACACGCTCAGTTCTAACGTGTTTAGGCACAACTAAACAGATCTCAGTTTTGTTAGATTTATCTGAAGTTACAGACCTGCAGATAAAACTGACAGATAAAGTGAAGCGTGTGTAGCGGGGTTAATATTAAAGATTAATTTGACACAGACCATAGCCTGGTTAAATATAGATACACTATATTCCAATATATGTACATTTCTTGTAGAGTTTTTTTGTTTAGTAAACGCAACGATTATAACACCCAGCTTAAACACCACGTAGCCCAGGTTGCGGGTAACAGCTAGTTGCTGATAAATGCCGTATTATATGGTAAATAAGACTGTCTAGATCTAATTTATCACTAATACGGTTAGATTAAATCATATTTAGAATAATAAATATCTACATTTAATTCTTGGAATCGGGTCAAAGGTACAATATAAACACATAACATAGTTTGAAATCTAATAAGCGAAGTGCACCAGAATAGGGCGGGGGCAAACTTGCATCGCGTATCATATCGATACAAATTGCCCGGATAATGTTAGAGACAAAACAATAGTTTATGATAAACGAGCGCTGGGGTCGCACAATGCAACTAGGAATGCGGTCGACTCACTTCTCTACGCAATGCTAGGGTTGTCAACTTACGGCCGGTCTCAATATGCAATTTTATCAATCGAAAATCCCAATCCGTACCCTAATCTTTTGAAATACTGTCTCAATAAACGACCGAACGATAGAAATTCGATCTAAAAACATGACTAATCTATTGGAGGGAAAAATCTGATTTCTAACACTTTTCGGATCGCCCTCTGTTTGAAAGTGACAGTTGTAGTGTTTCAATAAACGTTTTTTGGAATTTTGACAAATCTCTCCATCTTTATTTTACAATCTATGGAAATCGGAAGATTCTACTTATTTATTATGAGATTAAAAATGGTTGGCTTGTTGCCGTATAGTGATAGCTGATAGTGAAAGTGATTTGGAAGTGTTAGAGCAACTTTCAGACTGGGACGAAGAAGAAATGCATTCAAGCCGATGGTAGTATTTCAAATAAAAAACTTTGCTAAAATCAAGCTTTTATATTTATTACAAGAATACAGTTTTTATATTTGTTACAAAAATAAAGTTTATTAATTATTACAAAAATAGTAGTACAATAAAGTAAACAAACATTGAATTTTTCGATTATCCGTCTCCACTCTTCATTTTTCAATTTATTCGTGGTAGCATTAGTCAAACATCAAGTCAATTTAATTTTACTGCTTTCAATGAACGAAAGCAGTGTTTTCGTGTCCTTCTTCGTAAGAGGCTTGCTTGAGATCTGGAAATAATAAGAAATTACTATGTGAAGGGTTTATACAAATTAGGCGCGAATTGAAGCGTCTTCACGGGGGAAGTTCATTGAATAAAAGTATAGAAAGTAAAAACATGTTAAAAACTCAATAAAAATATACATACCATTGCACGTACACTTTCGATGGTGAATATTTAGTTGTTTATCAAAAAACACGAATAGAAGCTATATAAATTTCAAATTAATAGCTGATGTAAATAAAATTGACAACTGATGTCAAATGACATTGACAGACAATTTATTCCTCTGATTACGCTACCAAAACTCCGAAAAGGGAATATTGGTTGTTGACAATTTGCTTGGAAAATGTTGAAACACGTTTTATTCGTAAAGTACGTAACAAATAAATAATTAGTTAGTACGTCAAAACCCAAAAATGTGCATATTTTCTTAAATTCATCAATATGTTTACAACACAGTCATAATGACATCTGCTTGAAATGGAACGCCAGGAGGGAACTTCACAAAGTACATCGATCCCGCTGATCCATTTTGAAAATCGGTTGATGTTTGCTATCCGATGTTATTGAGACACAGGTTAGTGATCAACCAGCAGGTCGTTTTATTTCTCGATTGAAGCGATCTCCCGATCCAGGATGCGTTATTGAGACCGGCCGTTAATAAACGTTGACCCAGATAATAGCGTACAGAACCGAAAATGTACCAGCCCTATACAACCTCAATAACAGTCATGTTATATAGATGTCA
>NW_013526359.1:3547489-3585190 GCF_000836215.1 Papilio polytes
GCGTTGCTGATAACGAAAATCGCATTAAAACATTTTTTGTCTGTCTGTCCGCAAGTCGCGTTTGTTCCAAGCAATCTCCAAAACGGCTAGGGCGAATTCGAACAAAAACAAAGCAAGAATATTAGCAATATAAAAAGTGTTAAAACGTTAAAATTTAAATGTAAAAAAAAAGTAAGTCAATAAAAGTTAATTATTTATTTTATTTTTATTATATTAAAATGTCGTTTTGCTATTCGGCCGTAACAGCTGAGAAGATACGCAATATGATAGATAACCTAGCATTGAATAAATCTTTACTCGTCTGTTTTTTAAAGCTCGAGGGCTTAGTGATTTTAAAATGTAAAGTGAATCATAAATAAAACTTATAGTCGGCTACCAGAATACGCCCCTAAATATGGCGGATTATTGCTTATATGAACCTTGTTATTTTACACATTTCATAATTAAATTTTTTTATTATTTGTTGACTGTATCTCTGGATGGAGTTAAAATTAACATTTCGTTCATCTTATCATAACATGGAAATAAAGACTTAAGAAGCGTCTTTATGAAACTTATTTACTATGAACTGATGCCCGCGACTTCGTTCGCGTAGTATTAAATGAAATAAAAATATGTAGCCTATATGTTCTTCCAGACTATCCTCTACATTTACATCAAATCTCATCAATATCCGTTCAGGATTTTAGGCTACAAACTCTAACAAACATCCATCTAAACTTTCGCATTTATAATATTAGTGAGATAGTAAGATTAATATAGAAGTATAGATTTACGAAAATCACATTGGTACAGTGGGATTCGAACCCAAGACCTGTAGATTACACGTCAAGTGATCAAACCACTGAGCCACCGACGCTCTATTTTCGATTTTTCGAATTTTCATATGTACATAATTTACCCGACGTTCTTACGGTGAAGGAAAACATCGTGATGACTGCACATATCGGCGAAGAAATTCAAAGATATGTGTGAAGTCAACCAACCCGCACTTGGCCAGCGTGGTTGACTATGGCCTAGTCACCCCATATTAGGGTAGGCTCCGAGCCCCTCGGTGGGGACGTATAATGAGCTGGTGATGATGATGATAATGTTAGATTTACACGTATTCATTAAAACAATACAGCTACAGTACAAACTGTTAGTCACCGCTACGACTCTTGCGCACCAATTAAGTTATAAATAGCTAAATCAATTAGTTTCATCCTGTTCCACGTTATTCCAATCACTGTAGTCGACAATTGCGCTGAGTTAACCTAACTTGATATAAAACCAGTTATAACGTAACAATTTATATGAGTGTAAATGTTACATCTATACTAATATAATAAAGAGGAAAGATATGTATTTTTGTAATTTGATGCATTTACTACTGGGCCGATTTAAAAAATCTTTCATCGTTAGAAAGACAACAATCTATTTGTGAGTAATATAGACTCATCATCATCATCATCTCCTTATCCTACTCCCGTAGGGTCGGCGCAACAAGTTTTTGTCCTCCACATAACTCTATCATACGTCATCTGTCATCACTCCCTTTTTGATCATGTCACCTTTCACACAATCCATCCAGACCTAGAAAGAGATGGATGGATAATATAGACTACATTTTTTTTATTATATTATTAATTTTAATGCCACGCGGACGAAGTCGCGAGTAATAGCCACTATTTTATAAAGCGGATATAGATTAATTGTTCAGTTTGAATTACAAACTAACAGCGTTTCCATTGCCGATACATTTGTTTAAAAGCTTATTGCTATCTGCACTTTTACAAAGGAACTGAGAATAATGTTAAAAAGGTTTTTGTATACATGTTTGACCAATAGAAAGCTACTTTAGTCGAAATTATTGTACTTTTAGTAAAACAAAAAGAAATATGCATTTTTTTCGTTGATCGGACCAATCATCTATTGGTTTGGACCTTATGAAAAAAAAATTGCAAATCGAAGTTTAGGCCAATTGGCCAGACGGGAAAATGCAGTTCTTTAGCACAAAATTAGAGCTTTTAAATCTGTTTATATTTTGTAGTACTAACAAATGAAACATATCTTATATAACTTTTATATAACCTTCCTTGACTATTGTAACTGTCGTTGCCAGTGGTAATGACCGCAATCAGACCTTCCAAGAAATCTCCAAGATATCACAAGACGAAAAAATATACCTTTGCTTTCTATCAGGTTAATGACATGAGCGTCTTGGTACGTAATATTATAAGAGACCCTGCACACTATAAATTTTAAACTATAGTTTGATCGGGCCTCTAAACCCATATAAGACAAAATCGGAGTGTGCGCACCTTTATACATTTTAATTAAATCCCGTGTAAACTATCTGCCGATAAAGTATGTAGTGTGAAGGGACTCTTAGACAGACAAAATAGAGGTTATGGATTTTGTGCTATCTACTTGTAGTGTTTTCTCTATTGTTTTAAAGCAATGAAAAGGGTGACATGATTTTGTTTTGTTTTTGCAATAGCAACTCTAGATTGAAAGCTAAAAAAAACTCTGATGGTTTACTCAGGTTTTATAGATTTTTTTAACATTTAAGTTATGTGATTATCGAAGATATAAATCAGCCAGAAATGTTACCGAAGTCTCCAAGATAAATATAAATTTAGTAAATTGAGGAAAGAAGTTGTTTCCTTTAAGATAATACTCGTAAGGAATTTAAAACGTCAGTTGCACTTAAATCAATTGCGGAAAAAAATTAGTACGGAAATAAAGAATTCCAAGAGATATATCTTCAAGTTGACTTTCTTGATGGTCGTTTAAAACAACTTAAGAGTTTGAAAGGTCAATGTGTCTCGACTGTCGTGAAACTTGTATTGAGACGTGTTTATTATCTCTATTTTTAAAAGGGAATGTGAATGATGAAATACTAGCTGATGTTTGCGACTTCGTCCGCGTGAATTTAGAAAATAATAAAAAATATACTTTGTTATTCAAAGATAAATAACCTGTCTAACGGTGAGGTTTTTTAAAATCTGCCAAGTAGTTTTTGGGTTATTTTATACATACAAAAATACAAATCTTTATAATATTAGTATAGATAAGTGTAACTGGAGACAAAACCAAAACAAAAATATAGCCAAGCATGGATATCTGGCCCGATAATATCAGAAAACACGTACAAATCTACATGGCTATAGAAAATAACATGACAGCTACTGTACGAAAAAGACTTTGTGACAGCTTTTTAATTAACAGAAGGACTAGTATTTTAATAATTTAATACTCGTGTTTACCGGGTCAAATTATTTCGGGGGACTATATGTCATTTACTTATGTGACGTTCATTTGTTTACAAACTTTCGATCATGTCGAACTATACGTTAATATAAGCAATCATTATTGAGGCCCACATGTCCAGACAGTCGAGTTAAAACCATAATTTTTTGTCCATCCCGAAATACCTCGCCCTATAGTTATCAATTTCACAAAAAATCTGGGAGCCAACGCCCCTCCTGCTCACCTGTTCGAAAAGGATATCGGACTAGTGATGTTCCTTGAGACGAAATACGGTACACTAGTAGGTGTAGTCATTTCATTCATGACTACAACTACACTAGAGTTCCTTTAGCACTAACGACTCTAGACCAGGCTCTACTTTGGAACTAAGCAATAGTTAATAACTGTAGGTTTAAACTGCTAAAATGCAGTAACAGCCACTTACAAGTACTGCGGTACATGAAAAAATTATTGGATTTTCTAGTTTTTTTTAAAGAATATTTCAGACTAACTGTTGCTCGCGACTTCGAATTCTGCCACTGTTAGAAAAGTAATTTATCTGTTAGTAACCTAGACTATATCTTTTTAATTTATTTTTTCTGAATCTAATCCCATCTCTACACGACCTTGATTCCTGGAACGTCAGGTCAGACATAATGATCTCACCAACCGCCAATTACCCATCATCACAATCAAAACACAACAAATTACACGTACCACAAACACCAAAAGACTCTAAAAACAATGCAACTTTAAACTTTATAATGCATACAAAGAAGGGTCATATTTCCTAAACGATAGGTCGAAATTGGGTGTTTTTTTTAAAGTATATTTTTAAAATTTTACCACAGCCTTCTAAAATATTCAGGGTGTGGACAATTAAATATGTATTAGCGTTTGTTGTTGCATTTGAATAATTGTAAAGGCAAGCCGTATAAATCTTTGTCGACAATAAAGCTGGGCGTTGCTTATGGCGTCAGTCGCTGAAAATTTATATCTACATAAATAGCTACACTAATTGCAATAAAACATTCTATATGTTAGGAAAATCTTTTTAAATTTATTAACAGATGAATTTCTGTACTTAGCGGGCATTACACTATTGAGCTTTTTAATTATTTTGTTAAAATATCGCTAAAACTTTCTATTACACTAAAGTTTTGACTTCAGATTGTAAGCAGCGTTTACGAAGCGTTTCTGTATTCTAATAAAGAAATTATATCAGAAAACATCTGTTATCAAAAAAAGCTTTAGCGAAATTTACCATTCATACCTTTAACTAGAGCGTCGGTGGTCAAGTGGGTTAAGCACTTGACTTGTAATGTACAGGTCTTGGGTTCGAATCCCGCCTTGTACCAATGTGATTTTCGATTTTTCGATTTTTCATATTTACATAATTTACCAGACGTTCTTACGGTGAAGGAAAACATCGTGATGCAACCTGCACATATCGGCGAAGAAATTCAAAGATATGTGTGAAGTCAACCAACACGCTCTTGGCCAGCGTGGTTGACTATGGCCTAGTCACCCCTTATTAGGGTAGGCTCCGAGCCCCTTGGTGGGGACGTGTGTTGAGCTGGTGATGATGATGATGATATTTCGGGTCTATTGGACGCCAATATAGTACCTAATTTTACTAATAAAAAGCACCAAATAAAGAGTAAACAATCGAATGACGCATATATAGACGAGATGGGATTAAAAAGTAAATATAGTTCGTTTGTTAGCATAATAAAACAAAGGTGACATCATTGTATCAACACACGCCTAAATATGAACAATGATCATATTACAACAAAATCATTACAAAAATGTACTCAGAAACATTTCCATGTAATTAGGTTTATGATCTTTATGAATTAAAGTTTCATTTTACACTAGCTTTCGTCCGCGACATCGTCCGCGTGGAATTAAAAAGTAAGTAGCCTATGTGTTCTTCCAGACTGTCCTCTACATCTATACCAAATTTTATCGAAATCCGTTCACCCGTTGAGGCTACAAACTATAAACATCCATCCATCCATCTAAACTTTCGCATTTATAATATTAGTAAGTATGAAGTGTGAAGTTTGATGTACCCATCTACCAAATTACATTATTAATATTAATATAAATAATTTCTATTTTACTTGGAATAACATCATCAAACTAAAAAAAATGTTTTTTACTGACCCTACTATTTTTTTTCTTTGAAAGCTATGATAATACTTTGGGTTAATTTGCAGTCTATTTTTTCGCTTATAAAGGCATAATAGTAAGTAAATTCGCGGAAGGTTCCCGCAACATCTCGTTTCCGCGAATCGTGCGTATCACATACCCGGCTATCCGGTTACAAGAAAATGTCATACGTATATTATAAACTTGCCTAGTTTGTTAATGCTTACTGATTCCTTTGTATATAACCTGAAACTATGTTCTCCTGGTACATACACATAAAAAAAAATAATATAATTCCTTATTACGAAAATATAACGGCATTTCTATCATATATATATCTAAATGCAATTTTACTAGAACTTAATATGTAAAATTGTTATAATAATATACAAAAAAATATACTTAAAAAAACAGAAAAAGAAATAGTCCAGTCAATGAAACTGCACTAGTGATGTTCTTAACGAAACTCTTTCATTAAAACACTAATAAAATAAAATTATTAATATTTTTTCAAATAGAAGACCTCAACTCGTAATAATTGAAGATCGAATTCTTATCAGAGTCTAAAGAGTTAATCAAACATCAATCATACTAATATTATAAATGCAAAAGTTTAAATGTACGTTTGTTTACACGTATTTAAAAACAGTATAATGGATCTAGATGAAAAGTACAGATGTAGAACATATTCCGAAAAAATACATGACTACTTGCTAAATTTTCAAATTCCTCGCAGACAAAGTCGCGGGCAAAAGGTCACATTTATTATTTTAACTTCGGAAACTGCATCAACCTAATTTCTATCGCATTAGTCATTGCTCTTATTAACTGGAGATACACGTTCATATGCAAATAGCATTTTCGTTGGTCGAAACTTGATTATGGCGAAAAAACCAGGCCGCATACACGTGGGACAAGTTGTATTGTTGTTACACAACTTTATGTATAAAATGTTATTTTTGACTAATTAATTTCCAAAATTAAATATTGTAACTGGCTTTCCAGTTTCCGATTTTGATTGCTGCATCCAAATATATTCTTTCTCTTATGTACTTTCTTTTTAAGAATGGAGACAACATGTCTACCGTCTAACTTTTGAATAATTTTATTTCACTTTAAGAACAATATATATCAGGTTTACCATATTTATTACTTTTACTTTTAAAAATACAACTTCTCCAAACGATAGGTGTTCTAATTTTAACAAATATCGGACTACAATTATGGAATACTAGCTGGTGCTTGCGACTGCGTCCGCGTGGAATTAAAAAAAATAATAAAAAAACACCTTATGTCACTCCGTGATAGCGTAGCTATTTATTGATGACTATCTTTCACCCGCAACTCCGCCCGCGGGGAATTAATAAAAAGAAAAGTAAATAGCCAATATGTTCTTTCAGACTATCCTGTACATCTATATATACCAAATTTCGTGGAAATCCGTTTAGGCTACAAACTGTAACAAACATTCATCCATCCTTCTAAACTTTTACATTTATAATATTCATAAGATTTACTTGTAATTTTAAAAATGTACAATGCAGTACAAAATGCTTAACCTATAACCTCGTTTATTTCAAAAACAGTATAAAGTGCAAAAACACTATTTAAACATGTTTGCTGATAAAATTTACATCACGTATAGTAGACGTTGCCAAATACACCAACTCTAGGACTCGTTCTATCCTTGCGCAAACAAAGGACGCACGTCCATACTAAGAGCCTTTGTAGTGTACTACTCTTATGGTAGTTAACATGGTGCTTATGGTGATATTGATAAGGGTCTAAATCGTTTAGTTCTTCGTTCCTGGTTCGCAATAAATTTGTATTGTAATGTACATAGTGTCACGTAGACGATGCTACCGTGCGGCTATTATAGGCCGGCAGATGGCGTTGCGAATTTTTATATCCTACCATGTTAGTATTATTCTGTTTACGCAACATAGGATGCAATATACTATTGTTGCTGTTTATGGGATGGAATTTGTGGTGAAATATTAGTACTATAATATTAAAATAATTAATTTAAATACTAGAATCTCACTGATATTATAAATGGCAATCTTTAGATGGATGAATGGATGTTTGTTAAAGTTTGTAGCTTCTACTACTGAACTGATTACGATGAAATTTGGCACAGATGTAGATGATAGTCTGGAAGATTATATAGGCTACTTACTTTTTTTAACACCACGCGGATGAAGTCGCGGGTGACAACTAGTAGTCTATATTTTTGCAGTCTGTACTTATCTATACTAATATTATAATGAGGAAAGATTAGAATTTTTGGTATATTGAAATAAATCACAAACTGGACCGATTTTAAAAATCCTTTCACCATTATAAAGCCCGATATATCACTGAGTAGTTCAGGCTATGTTTAATCATTTCTCGTGGACGAGGTCGCGAGCAACAGCTAGTATTCCAAAAATCGATCCAAGATAATGCGTTTAACTATAGTACTAGCTACATTTCTTAGGTAATAGCTAGTGATTTTTTTTCATGTCAATCCTTTAATTTGTCCATACTTTTCTAGTCAAAGTAAATCTGTATTTGATTTGTACAATGAAAATAGAATTGATTTTGCAGACCATACAAATTTTATTGACCATTAGACTGTCTTCGCTTCGTTTACCAAAACATGTGCGAGCAATTTAATCAATACATCAGCGGAATTTTACACGAAATGACGTCATCCGGGCAGCTATTATTTCTTTTATGACTAATCTAATCGTATTACGTACAAGTCTCCGGATTTCATACATTCCACAACAAGCGATTACGACGTAATATCTTTAAGATATAGAAATAAAATATATAAGATTTTTTGATTGTTTTAAACTATTCTTGCAATTTAAAATCGAAAAATTATCATCAACAAGAGACAAAATGTTGGTAAAAATATAAATACCTTAACATGTTCGATTGAATAGTCTACTGCAAAATAACCGAAAATGTTAAATTCGCTTATAGCGTCCATTTACGAAGTTTCACTTGCCTTTATCTATTTAAATTCTGCGTTACATTGGTAGAAACATTTCTGGAAGTTGAACAATTATCTTTTAGATAAGTTATAGCAAGAGTTTATTAGTAACTCTTTCATTACCAACTCACTATAATGATGTTTTCCGTGATGTAATCCATCGAGCGAGCTCAGCTCACTATACGTCCACACTGAAGGGCTCAGAGCCTAACCTAAGTTAAATTTAAGTAGGCCATAGTATCCAAAACTATAGATCTAATACTATATATCCTTTTTATGTGCGTCTCCTCCTTCGTCAATGAAAGGTAGGCAACGCATCTGCAATTGCGGATGTTTATGGACAACGATCGTTTTCCAATCGGTGGATTCAGGCCGCTTGCTTGTTTGCTACCTTATATTATAAAAAAAAATAATTTTTAGTAAATATGATTATAAATAAGAATATGTCCTGCCTGCTAAAACACAGATGTTAAAATTAGTGTAGGAAACAGTACCGTAATGAATTTTATCAAAATGTTTTTGTCCAATAAAGTTTTTCTTTTAATTCGCACTACGAGAGTTGCGCTCGCGTACCGTTTATTTGTAAACAGGACCTCGTGAGTCGATATTACAACTTTTTAGCTTCAAGGTTAACTGCAGTTTAATTTTACGTAATATCTGACTTTGACTACAGTTAATGAATGGCACGACAGACAATTTAATTAGATATATAACGGGGTGATTGTAATGATTTTCGTGTTCTATGTTGGTTTATCGTAACCTTAATTTACACTATAGAGATGTTCTAGATTTTACCATCGTAATCTTACTAATACAATATGCGAAAATGTACACAGATGCTTGTTATAGTTTGTAGCATATACTGCTGTATGAATCCCGATGAAATTTGAATGAATACATTGTCTGCTTTTGTTTATTTTTTAAATTGCACGTGGATGAAGTCGCCAGCGAAAGATAGTAGCCGATAAATCCTAATGATAGGTAGTTTTTATAATTTTAGTTGTAGCCGATACTTTTGAATCAATGTTATATTAAATTTCATACTGTATTCAAATCGGTATCCGGAGCTTTTCCAAAACCAAACTGCGGAATTCACGATATCTGGTACACACGGCTAATCGCATGTCGCGCTATTTTCCTGTCCCACTTGGTCTAAACTAAACCATATGCCGATGAAATAAGACCGACATTAGTATGCAGAGATAGAGATAATGTAATCACTGGTACGCTGTGGAATTTTACCAACTCTACGAAATTCCGGTCCCGGCGTGTGCGGAATAAGGGAAATATTTTGCATAAAGATTTTTTAATTTCAAATATGTCGACATGTTTTTTGCAATTTATACAAAACTTGCTGTTGCTCGCAACATCGCCTGCGTGAAATTAAAAAAAAAACCTATGTTACCCACTGATAACGTAGCTTTTTAATGGTGAAAGAATTTTAGAAATCGGTCCAGTAGTTTTCGAGTTATTTCAATATATACAAAAATCTTTCCTCTTCATAATGTTAGCATGTACAGTGGGCAAATAATTTTAATCCCCTGTCGAACAGTAGAAATTCATGGATCTGTTCTCATTTTTCTTAGGGCCTGTCCCACCACTGGCTGATAGAGGTTCAGATAGCTAAAAGTGGCGTTACTGTCAAATAGAGTACCAAAATCCAATACTTCCTGACATATTATACACGTTCGATTATTGTCAGACAATACAATTTGGTGGGACATACCTTACATTTCTTAAAAGTAATTGGCAACTGACCAATTACGTGTACCGACGCGAAATAAAAGCCATTGGATATACAAGGAAATATTTACGTTAGCCACGTAATAAGGTATCGCGTGATATTGACCTAAGCGTTTTGGAATGTAAAACAACCGAATACAAAGTGAACCGGAGTACAAAATCCAGTTATACGGAACTATTGAGTGGACGCTACTCAGAAATATAAATTAGTATGTGGTTATATTAGCCATGCAGGCGATGTGTTGAAAAACATTCGCCAACTGATATCCGTTACACATATCCCTGAATACGATTTTATCGTTTTTTATACTTGAATTCGATTATTAAGACACCAATCTCAATCTCTCGGAGATCTCATTCTACCTGTTATTTGACTAACTGCCATACTTTTTAAGTGACTTCTAGTAATATTATTACTAGACTATACTAATAGCTGTTCCCGTGCGACTTCATCCGCATGAAATTATGAAAATTTTATTTTATTGTTTATATTTGTCAAATCACAAATGTCAAAATTACATGATATGATGAAAACCTTGATTCCTTGATGTTGGCAGCAATTTATGGTCTTTTTCCCACATTAGGGTTTTTATCCAAAATATTTATCCCCTAAGTTTAATGGCGTTAAAATATATAGTGTAAATCGTGACGCAAGTATAGGGCTTTTTATTAAAAAAGAATTATTCAAAAATATGCTGTAATAGCTGACATCTATATAATAAGTGTGTGTTTACGCTTTATTATAATAGTATAGATAAACTTTTTTTATATTCCCGCAACGTTTAAAAACATGGTGTGTAGGCATTCTTTAACAATTGTCTTTCACTGCAAGCATACCTAGCGGGTATACATATAACCTTTTTTAATGTCCTTAATTTGATTGATTCGTTTTTTAGTTTTTTTTTATATCATTCGATCAATCTAGTCCAACAGGGCCTTAGGTCAGCCCGTGAGCTATTTAACGCGACTTTTTCGTAGGTTATCGATCATTTTGACGTGAGGTGACCGTAGTTTATCAGACATAGATGAGATGTACCAAAGGTCAAAAGATCACTTAGCATTTAAGACGGGTGTCGAATTGATTCGACTTTGTAACTGTAGTAACTTGCTGTAATACCATTCTATTTTATATAGAACTAAATATTTAATTATAGACTACCTTACGCACGTGACTGCGTCCGCGTGAAATAAAAAAAAAATATAAAAACATAGCCTTTGTTACTCACTAACAACGTAGCTGTTTATTGGTAAAAGAATTTTTGAAATCGGCCCTTTACTTAGAGTTATTTTATTACAATCAAACAAAGTTTTCACATTTATAATTATTAGTATAGACTTACTTTCGCCCGCGATTTTTCTGTTTGGAATTAAAAAAAGTGAGTAGCTTGTGTTCTTCGAGAATATGTTCTACATCTATGCTAAATTTCGTCAATATCAATTCAGCACTTTAGGCTACAAACTCTAATAGGAAGTAAGATATTCCGATGGAATACAATAGACCAGAAATCAAATAATTAATTCGAAATACAAGTTTAAACAGTAAGTTGCCTAAAAAAATACATACACAAACACACTTAAAACTTATAAGAAGTTACATATGGTAGAATTCTTAGTTAAAACAAATCCGGGAGTCAGTGATTTTGCCACATCAAACACCATAACGGGACAACAGCGGAGTGCGAACATGCGCGTGATGTGTTTGCCTAACACTTGGCGATACCGCGTGCGGGACAAATTCAGTCAATAATTGTACATATTCTGCGGTTACGAGGTAAAATGTTTAGACGCGGATATACTAAAGATAACCTATATGAAACTTATGGAAATATTGGGGAATGAGTAAGCACTGACAAAATATTGACAGTAAACTCAAGACTAGAGGTCGTCCGCGACTTTGTCGACACAAAATTTACAGAAAAAGGAGCCTATAATATACCTGCGAGCAACAACTTCCTGACAAAATCGATAGGATAGAGATAACTCGGACCAGGCACAGTTTTGAGAAGACACAAAAAAAATGTTTCGTTATTAACAGCATAAAAGCATTATGTTTACGAATTATGATTGTTTTTCAATAATACACAGACGTTGCAATTTTATTATCTCTATAGACTAGTAGAATTAAATGAAAACAAAAAATAATAGCCTATGTGTTCTTCCAAACTAGCCTCTACAGCTACACCAAATTTCATCGAAATCCATTCAGCCGTTTAGGCTACAAACTCTAACAAACATCCATCCATCTAAACTTTCGCATTTATAATATTAAGTATGAAGTAAAAAGTGTGATAGATGTATTTATAGCTTAAGTGTTCGTTGTCCTAGAATAGGCTAAGTACAAACAAACAGCATAATAACGAAGCCGTGTAAGAACATAATGTAAATACATGTTTCTTGAAGACTTTACTTCCAACTTAACAGTAACCACACTCAGAGACATTAAGCGGTAACCTTTACATGATGAGTGCGGAAACATTTAAATAGATTTAAATCATGAAGCTCTTACCATAATTAAAAATATCTCCACGCTTAACGTTCTCATTTAGATACAATACGTGAACTTATCTGTTATTTGGTCTTATCAGCACCATCACATTCCGGCGCTATCTGTCGGGGAGACCGCGCACTGCTTGCTGATAGCCAGATATGTTATCTTGTCTATTTTAATTACTATTCGGAAATTCACATCGGAATAATAAAAGGATGCAAGAACTACGTCGCATATATTTATAAAACCGATTGATAAAAAAGGACCTCTGGCGTTTTTTAATCAATCAATTTTTTGGAAGAATAAAAAGTATTATGCGTAATCTTCAAGATTTAGCATAGATTATGGACTAAACATTTTCAATATTTACGCAATTTCGTTTTATTCCAATTTTCACATTAAAAAATGTTTTCATGTTATTGTCTGTATTAATGTTTGTGATAAAAACTTACCTCGAGAGCCTCCTGTGCCGTGTGGAGGTACTCCCTCAGCATAGCCTCCTGGATGCTCAGCCATTCTAGCCTCGGGTCTTCTATCTGCGTCACCTCTGTCAACAATATACATCTATGATTAGTAACTATATCGACTTACATTAAGTGCTACAAATGTAGAATTTCAGAAAAAAGATTCTAACAATACTAATTAAATTCTATAACCGTAAATATTCAACGTTGAAAATCTACAAAAACATATTTTCCCCTCATTCTCTTATGAAAAAGTAACATACAAGCACATTTTTGTAGATAAAAAAAAATGAAGTAAGCCTTTATTGCTGTTCTTAAAGTAAAGGAATTATTTATATTCACAATTATATGCTGTCTAATATTTAGGGAGAATCTATGCGACAATCATAATGATAAACGAAATCAAACTAAAGCTTAGATTAAACAAAATATGAATATTAAAAACAAAAAGTAAAAAAAAAAACTAACTAGTCATCATCAAAATAAAAAAAAACATGTCCACTAATTTTCTAATCTAATATTCTAGTTATCGGCAAGCGGATACTTCCGAGAAACAGCTTGTCAAAGGCCTTTTATAGATAAAAAGAGAATAAATTATTCGACAATAACATTTCAAATTAAGGACCTTACCATAGTGTATTTACATTGAAAACTAAATATAGCTAGTAGAAGTTCAATACAAACATTACATAACTGCAGACAGGCGAGCCTTGACTGGCTTCGTTTGAAAGTTAATCGCCCCGCACTACGATACACTTTACTAAACAACATACATATAAGAAAACAATAATTTGTTCTTTAAAATAAAAATACACGGTTATAACGTAAGTACAAGATTTTTTTTGATAATACACAATTTTTTATTTCTTTTTTCCTTTTAAATTTCCTGCGAAATTGCGTTTAAAACAAACTTTATTATCAAAAAATGTTATCAGTGCATATTTGCTATTCGTCATAAATCAATAAAGCCTTATCGATGACGTATTGAGCAACATGTTTCTAACAATGAGTACGTAAACGGTTTCCATAATCGTCTGAATAAATGACGCGATTGTGTAATACTTTGATAACGATGTCTGACGTATTGTCTTTTATTTTGCAATCAATTTCAGTTTATATACAGAAGAACCTCAATAACTCAAACCTCGGTAATTTAAAACCCTCTATAACTTCAAAAAATAATATGTTCCCTTCCCATCAGAGCCCAAAACCTCTACAGAAGACCCTTTATAACTTAAAACCTCTATAACTTAAAGTATTTTGTATTTCCCTTGGACTTTAACTTATCGAGATTCTACAGTATAAAGTTGTGTTACTAATTGTTATGTACTAATTGTCCTAAAAATGTGGAGGAGGCCTTTGTCAAAATGGCACACAGACAATAATTGTTTATAATTAATAATACATTATATTAGAACTGTTATTTATTATCTGAATAAAGGCTTATATTATTATTATTATTATTACTAATTGTCCTAATAATATGAATTTAGAGACAGAGTTATATTTTCTCTACGTGTACAATCACCACCACTACGCCAATAAACAAAATTAACTACATTTAGCTAGTACAGTTGGACAGTAGCGCAGGCTAGACACGGAGGGGACTAACTGGCGGCAATTATTGTTTACATTATGCCAGTTATTGAGCGTTACTGTCCATCTATATGGCCAAATGTATACCAGGTATTACTTAAAGACATCTAAAATGCTGCATTCTCAGTTTAAAAGTATCTCACATTCCCTTTAGACAATCGAGTTAACATGCGCTAAAATGCTGCATTGTATAGTCAATGTCGAGCTAGTCCAATCAAAGGGGATCCCAAGCAGCTGCATGCGACCAGCATACGAGAGCCGCGTGATATCCAAAGTGCGACGATCTTTCAATTATCGTTCGTTCCAATTCCTGTGGCAAGGCCGGAGTCCCGATCGTACTGGCTCGATTAGACGATACCGCAATTTATTTAGACACTACGAGGGTGAAGGTCAAATCGAGTCATTTATTTAAAACTATCCATAACAACTACATTTCTGTCTTTGACAAAATTTAGATAACAACATACATTTCACACAGTTAAACTATGGTTACTGTAACGACCAAATACTGAAACGATATTGAAATTTTTAATAGATTCTTAAATTATAAAACTTAAACTAAAAATTCCTTTAAACATTGACATATGTACATAAGCGGTGTTTAATATTCGTTTCAGTATTCGTCTGTAAGATTTCTACTTGTGTATGTTTGTAACAATTAAACTTATAAACCACTAAACTATTTCATAAATTCTATCATCGTAATAAAGCTACTATATACTTTTACTTTATAAATAACACTAGCTTTTGCCCGCGACTCCGTCTTCGTTAAATGAAAAAAAAAGTGAGTAGCCTATGCGTTCTTGCAGATCATCTACATCTGTACCAAATTTCATCAAAATCTTTTCAGCCGTTTTGACTACAAACTCTAACAAACATCTATCCATCTAAACTTTCACATTTATATTAGTAAGAAGTAAGATACGCTGCATTATTATTATGGATAATTAATGTTAACTTACTTTCATTTATTTCAAAACAATTACACTGCCATAATAAATTCCCCAATAAGTTCACACCAATAGAAAAATTATAATCAAGGAAGTGAGACAATCAGGATGTCGCCTAACTTAACAATTCCAACAGGATACGGAACATATCAAAAGCTAAACTAAACAATATCAGAATTACGACGTGAAGTGCATAATCGTGGGTTTCCATTACTTCAATACTTATAGAAAAAACTGTCATCTCTCTTGTATTCCTTTAAAGAACTGAGACAGCAATATTTTGAACGTATGGTTATGTTGGTAATAAAAAAATGGTTAATATATTCTTTGCGGGCCGCAGTTTAAGGGCTCCTGTCGTTATTAGTTTTGACCTCACACGTAGCTTGATAAATTGAAATTATAAAATAAGAGGAACCATAGCATATAGTATCTTAGAATAAAAATTATACTTAAGTTTTTACTTTATTATGTACTTTTTTGTATTACTAGCTTTCTTCCGCGACTTCGTCCGCGTAGAATTAAAAAAAAAACAAAAGTGAGTAGCCTATGTGTTCTTCAAGACTATCGTATACATCTATGCCAATTTTCATCGTGATCTGTTTAGCAGTTTAGGCTACAAATCCTAACAAACATCCATCCATCCATCCACCTTTACTTTCGAATTAATAATATTAGTATGAAGTATGATTATTATTTAAACCATAGTTAACTACAACTAGATTTTCTCTTCGACGTTGCGTTCAAAATGAAATTCCTTAGAAAATATTCCCAACGCAGAGCCCTAAAATAAAAGCTAGCCAGCTTATAAATATTGCAGCCGTATGCAGAAAATAGGTATAGGGGAGATCGCATACCACGATAGCGCACGTGGATGTTGTAAACAAGCTGAATAAATGGAGAAGGCATCTTGAAAGCTTGCAAAATTCTTTAACGCATATTGTATGTAATGTTTTAAAAACGATATCTGTTACCGTAACCGTAAGTAACCGATTACTAAGTGGCTAACATAATAATTATTATTCCACTAACGACTGTTTACATTAGCGATAAATAATGAGTTATCCATGGTTGATCATTTCGTAAATGGCTTTTTAAAACATGGCCGAGCGACGCATCCATCACGCGGTTTTACGCGGGAATTACGGACGCCATTATCGGCGAAAATGGAGGGCTTTTATTTTTATGGACAGATATAAATCTTATCTCAAAGTATTTTTGTCAAATAATTCTATTAAATCAAAAATATATATTATTTTCATAACGACAAATTTAGGGCTATTAGTAAAATTGCGAACGATTTTTTTCTATTTAAAATAGAAATAAAACCCTATATGTTCTGATTAAATAATAACAATAAAATACATAAATACTCGTACGTTTGATTAAACATGGCAATAACTTAAGTTAGATTTATAGTCTAGACTCGTTAGAACATGCGTTGATTCCTAATTAGTGAAACTAGGTTAATTTATTGTACACTATGAAATGCCTGAGGATACGATCATTAATTGACGTTTAATGGTAGAATGTGATTGGAATAAAAACCAAAAGGGCCAGTCCCACCAAATTGTAAATTGTCTGATAACAATCCAACGTGTAAAATATGTGATGAAAACTTCGGATTTTGTTCCCTTATCTGACAGTGTGTAATTTTTAAGCTATCTGAGCCTCTATCAGCTAGTGGTGGGACATGCCCTTAATCATACATAGAACGTACGAAAACTGTTTACTACGTAATATTAAGGGAATGACAATTATCTCTTTTCGAGTTTCGGCAGTGGAATCGTACGCAAACCAGTGATAAGTCACCCCAAATGATTTTAAAATCAAATTTTCAAATTCGTTTATCATTTGTCCGCGATTTCGTCTGCATGGATTAAAAAAAATTACTTTAAATAGTTTGTGTTCTTCCTGACCATGTTCTACATCTATACCATACATAGGAACAATTATCCATCCAAACTTTCAAATTAATATTAGTAATATCTTTCGTACTATATTTCGAATGCGACTTCGCCCGCGTAAAATAAGTAAAAAACAGTCTTTGTTACTCAATGATTACATTTAACGGTGAAAGAATTTTTTAAATCGATCCAATAGTTTTTGAGTTATTTCAATACATACAAAAATCCAAACAATACAAATCTTTCCTCTTTATAATCATACTAATATTGTAAATGCGTAAGTTTAGATGGATGGATGTTTGTTAGATTTTGTAGCCTAAACAATAGAACAGATTTCAATCAAATCTTGTATAGATCTAGAGGATAGTCTAAAAGGATACATAGGCTACTCTCTTTTGTTTTTTTTTCAATTCCACACAAACGGAGTCGCGGACGAAATCTGCTATTAATATAAGTGTACATTCGAATAGCAAGAATGTTGTCGGTTGCATTTAAACTACAGCATACTAAGGACACAATTTCCTTTAGTCGTGTTCGCTTTTAAATTAAAATATCTAAATTGTAATCAGTATAATGTAATGGTACGATTTATATAAAGCTGGTCGCCGGCCGGCGGACCGAATTTATAATGCAAACGCATCTAACATGCACACCTTAACGAGTTTACATTTTATTCATAGAATTTCATTACGAAAATAGTAATAGAATATTTATTACAATTCCTTGTTTTCGTTAAAATGTATATAAGGTATGTACTAATAACTTTTTTATTTATACACTTTAAAACACACGTTTTCGATCTTCTAATGTCGACTTTAAACTATTTTTTTTTTAATATAGTGACTAATTTAAGTCGTTAATTGATTAAGTGATTGAAACTTGAGATGACTCTTTAGTGCTCGAGTGTTTGTCTTACGAATTTCAATCATACTTCATACTTGTATAATACTAGCTTTCGCCCGCGACTTCGTCCGCGTGGAATTAAAAAAAAAAACAAAAGTGAATAGCCTATGTGCTCTTCCAGACTATTCTCTACATCTATGCCAAATTTCATCGAAATCCGTTCAGCCGTTTAGGCTACAAACTCTAACAAACATCCATCCATCCATCTAAACTTTCGCATTTATAATATTAGTATGAAGTATGATTATAAATGCCAAAGTTTAGATGGATGGATGGATGAATGTTTGTTAGAGTTTGTAGTCTAAACGGCTGAACGGATCTTGATAAAATTTGGCATAGATGTAGAGCATAGTCTAGAAGAACACATTGGCTACTTACTTTTTTTTATTTCCACACGGACGGAGTCCCGGGCGTAAGCTAGCGCTTTATAAAGTAAAGCAAGATCCAAGATCTAAGGGAAAGAAAAACTCTAACGATGGTATAATTGAGGATGGACAAAATCCGAATGATAAACACCAATCTAATTGACAAGGCGATATCAACAATTCAAGAGGCACCTAACAAGCGATGGACACCCGCTGTTAGCGACCACATTTAAAAACATGCCTCAAGCTGCAGCACGTTACATAAATAATGCAACACTTATGTACAAAAAGATAGCAAAATACTACACAAAATTGTATGAGAAAACAATTCGTAATCGGTTAAAATTCACCATAAATAACCTTATAGGTAATGCATAAAGCTAAAACAGTAATCAAAATCACAAACAAGGACATTTTGAATGCTCCTAGAAAGCATGCCAACGCGTGTTTAAAAATCAACTTATAAATGTGTGTATCCGAATAAAGCATACTAACTGTACTATAGTTGTTTGTTTTAAAATTTTGGCTAGACGCATCTGAAGTTACAATTATTGAGTGACAACCCAAGCCGAGGTCCCCTCTCTGCCTCGTGCCTAGTCACTCCATGGAGCGTCCACCGAAGCGATCTAAGAGCTGGGTGGCCTCCCAATCCAGCAATAATAACGAAGTAACGGCTCGTGCCGCGGCTCATGAGAGAGACCTCGAGCTTTGTTACTCATAAACGAGGTTTAGGCTAAGCGCTATCTGCACCCGGCTACCTAAAGCCCGGTGAATCAATAATTGCCACTTCAAGGCAAACAGTCACGAAAAAAATGAACTTACAAAACGAAATTAAAATTCAACAAGTCAACTCCGTTGTGACGTCTATATCGGAGACGGGATTTCAAATACTTTTTCCTTCAATCAATCAATATTTATATCCCTCAAGTATATCCAATACTGGACTCGATTGGAATAATAAATACAAACTAACATTTTCGTTAGAGCGTGCGCACTCCTGGAACTAAACTATCGCACAACTGTTTTGTCTCGCTTTTATTCCTATAAGCTTATATGGAGGTGCGCACACTACTAGATTTTTAGTTGCGGCTATGAAACAATCGACAATCGCACAACAGTTTTGCGATTTTAAAAGATATGGGTCCGCTCCGAAAGTACCTAATTGATACAGACCTGGATAAACTTACGTTAATCTCTTCTAGAAGTATTTCTTATAGCAAAAAAAATATGCCATTGACCTCAAATCATAACAAAACATCGAAGAAATAAGATAACAAAAACCAAGATAAGGTATTGTATAAAAATTCCGCTACACTTTGTAGTAACAAACGAAATATACAAATTTTGCGTATTGTAGTTTCATGTAATGAGTTAACTATGCAATAATTTTTATTGCTATCGTGAGGTTATAGAACCATCTTTTGCATTAATTCTCAAATCTATACTAATATTATAAGGCTTAAACACATTACTTCGTGGCGTAGAATGTCGGCAATCACAGCATATTGAATAATTATGTCTTTAATAAAAAGCCCTACACTTAGGACATGCTTTAGGATATACATTTTCACGCTATCAAACTTAGGCGATGAAAAATTAGAAAAAACCTTCATGTGGGAAAGGGACCATAAAATACAAGCTGCCAACATCAAGGAAGCAAGGTTGCCATGTCATTTTGACATTTGCTATTGATAATTTGACAAATGTAAACAATAAAATAAAATTTTCATTATTTCATGCGGATGAAGCCGCACGGGGACAGCGATATTAGTAAAAGTGAATATATACGACACTCTGGAAGTCTAAAAGACATGAAAAGGCAAAAGAAATCGTAAAAAAATGGTAAAATATTATAGTTACAATCTTATCGAATCACTTATAATAGAGCAATTCATTTCATTGTGCTCTTGGTGTGTTGTTAAATTTTCACATATCTTATCTTATCTTAAATGCTTTAAATTTTTTCAAGTATTCAATTATAATACAAACTAGCTTTCGCCCGCCATTCCGTCCGTGAAATTAAAAAAAGTGAGTACCCTATGTGTTCTTCCACACTATCTTCTACATCAACACCAAAGTTCATCGAAATCCGTTCAGCAGTTTAGGCTACGAACTCTAACATCCATCCATCTAAACTTTCGCATTTATAATATTACTATGACTATGATTGATCGTAAAAGTTATATTTAAATCGTATTATCGATACGAATAAAGTCTAACAGCCTTACAAATAAACACGGTATAAAGTCAACTTAGGAATAAACTGAGTATAAGAAAATAGTACAAATTTTGCCTATACTCAGTTTATTCCTTAGTTTAAATTTACACCGCGTTTATTTGTAAGGCTGTATATGTTTAATTTCACGCGAACGCAGTCGAGAGCAACAGCTAGTAATAAAAAAATATTTTAAATAAAAACATTACTAGAGATCCGATCATTAGACGCCCTACCCACGTATTCTCATAGCAACGACAAATCTGTATTCAAAATGGTACAAGTAGCGCCATCTATAGGCTGACAATCGACACTTGCAGCATCTATCTCGATCGCATCAGGATTACAAAATACTATAGGATACCTAGATATTCTAGCAGCTAGACGTATACCTCTTACATAATTCATAGGGTTTATAAAGCATTGAAGTCCTTCATACGCCCCCCGCGAGGAGCATTTTACACTCGCCATGTTGTAGCTAGCATGAATAAAAGACAACGGATTTACAACTCAAAACTTTTATTTACATTTTTGTTTCTTACTAAATATATCGACAATCTCTAACCATTTTCGAGTTAAATTAAACCATCGTTTACCCGTTCTTAGCCTTAAAATAAATTCTATAATAGAGTTAAAAAGCGTGTGCGTTTTGTCACTACAAAAATATATAGTTTTCTCTATTTTTTCCTAAGAAAATGAGAGGGACAATACGTCATGGCTCGCAAATCATTGTGCGTTCTTGCATTGACAAATGTTAGGACACACTCGTCTTGTGAACTATTTATAGCTTGCAATTGAAACTAATCAGTGAAAGTTATTATTAGAAAGGAATGTAAATACAAAGCAATTGTGAAGATTCAATTAAATTGCGTCCCTAATGTTTTATGTAACATTTCCCTTATCTCTACCAATATAATAAAGCGTAAACACACTACTTTGTGGCATAGGACGTCAGCAATCACAGCATATTTTTCAATAATTCTTTTTTTAATAAAAAGTCATACACTATGACACGCTATAGGCTATATATTTTCAGGCTTTTAAATTTGGGAGGTAAATAAATTGCAAAAAACTTTCATAACGTAACGGTAATTTTGCCATTTTCAATTAAGTATTTGACAAATGTCAACAATGAAATAAATTATAATTTTATACAGATGAAGCCGCGTAGGAACTGCTTGTATAAAATATTGCTAGTTTTATAAGAAGTATGTCAACGTAACTATAACCTACTTGGCGAAGATGTTTGGAAAATTTCAACAAGATCAAAAATTTTTAGCGCAATTTCTAGTCTTATTCCATAAAGTAACGTAGGTTTTAAGATGGTTTAACACAGTGCACTGGTCGAACTACGCATCAGTAAAGTATATTTTTGTATAAGTATTTCCTCAATGGAAGCCGACAAATAGACTGCATTATCTGTGCATTAGAGTAAATAAAAAAGGACATACGATTGACATGGTTGATGTAGTATGGTCCAATCTGAGGATCGTAGGCCTCCTCCCAGCCGAGCGGCAACTCATTGCCGATACAATCCGCGAACGACTGTGGCTTTGTATATCTGAAACAAACACAATATATATTATAACGGTGTAATAGTATACGATAGAAACTAGAGAAATTTGTAAGTTTGTCAAATTTGGTCATTTACGGACTATTTCGAGTTGATAATTCGAAATAACGTAGATGTAACGTGTAGCATCATTTACCATAAAATTATGTAATGACATAAAAATATGAGAAAGTATAGATGGATGGATGGATGTTTGTTAGAGTTTGTAGCTTAAACTGCTGAACGGATTTCGATGAAATTTGGTATAGATGTGGAGGATAGTGTGGAAGAACACATAGGTTACTCGCTTTTGTTTTTTTTTCCGCGCGGACGTAGTCTCGGGCAACAGCTAGTAATATTATAAATGCGAATGTTAAGATGGATGGAAGTTTGTAACCTAAACGGTTGAAATTTGGTATAGATGTAGACAATAGTCTGGAACAGGCTCGTGTTTTTTTAATACCACGCAGACTCGCGGGCGAGTTAATAGTTTATAAATTCTGCGTAAACTTTACGATTCGAATGTATTCTCGCACATCCCACTTAAGTGTCCGTGACTTAACCCGTCGTTTACGATGGAAGTCAATTATTAAATAAGAATCGTTTAATTGAGCACTTTTGTGTCGCAGTGTACATGCGACTCACTGGAATTGACGGTTACGAACAATCGCATGACAAATTGTCACTTATTTAATACTGGTAGGTAACGGATATGATATCAGAATTTAACAATGTGTTTTTGATTGTACTTGTCATAAGGAATTCTGTTCATCAGAAATCATAACATTGGTACAACAAAAATGCATATTAATGTGTGTTTGCATTCATTCTTGACACATGAAAATCGTAGGGGGAGGGCTGCGTCCCCTAGAGACACCTAAAATGTGGAACTACTACGATGAGACCATATTAATAGTGAGCTATTATAATGAGGACAGATTTGTATTTTTGTATGTATTGAAGTAACTCAAAAACCACTAGGCCGATTTTAAAAATTCTGTCACCGTTAGAAAGGTAATTTATCTGTGAGTAACATAGGCTATTTTTTTTTATTTCACGCGGGCGAAATCGCGACCAACAGTCTTGAACATGTTAAGATTCAAATTGATAGTTAGATACATAGTTTTTGGGCTTTGCAAACCAATACAACTTGGATACAATAAACATTTCACTTGTACAATGCATGTAAAACCGCGAAAAAGACTTATAACATTCCAGCTGACGTAAAATGTTACTATACTCAATGTTTATCTTCAATGGAAATTGTAACTCCTGCCGAACTACCGAAAGCGCGGCGTACATTTCAGGGCACGATTGCTGCTATCGAGGTGAGGGGATAGGGTAGGGTTACCGCAAATACAACCGTATTTAAGTAAGTAATTTAATATTTTGTTTTCATTTATAAAAAAAAATATACACTAAATATCTTGATGTCTTATCGACGATTTGTACTACATTTTTCTGGTTAACCTTAATCTCGTGATTTATTTTAAATTTATGTTAAACAATCGTTTCTTGTTCGACATTATCTAGACTTCCAGAACTAAGTTCCAGTAAACCAGCAAAATGTTTTAAAACAATAATAAATCAATTAACGCTAATGCAATACAAAAATTATTTACAAATAAAACTTAGTAAAAACAAAATGACAACCCTAGGGATAGAGGACGTGCGTGTGCGCATCCAATGCATACCGGGGGAATGAGACGGAGCGATACACGCTGCAAGTGCGAGGGAGACGGTCGCATGTTACAATGTTACCGCGGCAACTGAACGGCAAAACCAGTCCTGTCAGCGGGACGTCAAGACGAGTCGAGTTCTCGGAAACGGTGACCCGTGTCACGGAATCCCTACACACACATGCACAACACACGCACACTAAACTCTATAGTGTACACATTGGTGACAAAGTTTTTATATCGCTAATCATTTTTTTATAAAAATAACCTCAGTAATAACATCGTTATAACATTACTAGCTTTTGCCCGAGCCTTTGTTCCAAATAACAAAATTAGTTAATAGCAAGTGTACTTCTAGACTACTCTACATTACAGAGAACTGTTGCATCATAGTATCATACTTTCATACTAATATTATAAATGCGAAAGTTTAGAAGGATGGATAGATGGATGTTTGTTAGAGTTTGTAACCTAAACGGCTAAACGGATTTCGATGAAAATTGGTGGGGATATAGAGGATAGTCTGGAATAGCACATAGGCTACTAAAATTTGTTTATTTTTACGCGAACGGAGTTGCGGGCGAAAGTTAAACCTAGAAATAAACTGAGTATAAGCAAAATTTGTACTAATATTTGCTTATATTCAGTTTATTCCTAAGTTTAACTTTATACCGCGTTTATTTGTAAGAGGTATAAGCATATAAAGAGGAAGAACGGTCCCCAAACCTTTATAAATGGGTCATATAATTGTCAAATATTCTTGTCTTCCAATCGCATATACATGTATCAAAAGAAGCAATATTTTGCAATATGCAGACTTGTAAAATAGCGCAAGTCGGGCAACGCACTGTTCAGTAGCTACAAATAGACGAGGAGTTGCCACCCATCTTACATTATTTATTCCTTCCAGTTTATAACGTTCAAGGTGTTGCTTAATTATTTAAGCATATTGAATATATAAGAGTGCGTTTCCACTGACGAAAATCTTATACAAAAAATTGTCATTTCTCCGATCTATTTCGAAACAGTGGAAACTAGCGTTAAAAGACACAGAATTACATATTAAAGCATAAAAGTTTAACATGACAGTTAAAGATGTGATATACTCTATAACAATTTTAAGGGCGCCCTGAGGATTATTTCTAACCGTCACCCTGCTCTGTCCCCATGTTGGAACAGATGAAGTTTTATCCGTCCTACCTTTTAGACCCACTATCACCAATAAGATGATAGATGTAACCGTTAAATAAAATATGTTCTAACCGGCCATTCGTCGCAAAAGGTGGGACGGGTGAAACGTTTTATTCTCATCTGATCCCACATGGGGACAGAGCGGGGTGACGGTTGGGAATAATCCCCTGAAAGGTTTAGAAAACTGTAAAAAGTTTAAATAAAATTAATAAATGATTTTATTAAGATTGTATGACTTTCATATCTCGTGAAAATGATATAAAAATTATGTAATCACTTGATTGTGGTTTTCATTTAAAACTAGTTTTAATGACATAACAATTTTATTATTTATAATCATAATTATATTTATTAGATAATAAATTCAATTTATTATCCGAGTTTTACATAAGTTATTGTGTAATTTAAAATATTTGTTACATATGTACAGATGTTTTAAATTCAACCTTTCGGGTACATTTATTTTGCAAAACAGTGTATTTACACTATATTGCAAAATATATCCAGAGTATCCAATATGACTTAATGTCGCCTAGAAATTCCAAAGTATAGATAAATATAAAATTACGCAAAGACATCGAGGCAGTGTTACCAGCCATTTCAAAAGACCGATTGCCAAATCCCGGGTTACAATGTGTTCGGTGCCACGCAGTCTCAGCGCAACAGCGACGATCTATAAATATCGAGCGGGGCAAATATTTTAATACCGGCAACCCGTTTGATGCATTCCCTCGGGATTCTGAACTCCTTGCACACGGAGCGTATTCGTTACGAATTTCATTAGAAAGATATCTATCTGTACGAATATAATAACGCGTGAACACCCAACTTTGTGACGTTGGTAGCAATCACTGCATATTTTTCAATAATTCTTTCTTTAATAAGCCCTACACTTACGAAACTATTTAGGTTACATATTTCCACGCTGTTAAACTTAGGAGTAAATAAATTGTAAAAACCCTTCATGTGGGAAAGGGACCATAAACTAAATCTGCCAACATTAAGGAAGCAAGTTTATTATGGTAACGGTAATTTTGACCTTTGTATTTAAGAATTTGACAAATGTAAACAATAAAATAAAGTGTTTATAATCACGCGGGTGAAGCCACACGAGAACAGCTAGTATAAGTTAGTGGTCGAGCGCCTGGTTCCTACACTATGCTCTACGCCCGTCTTTCTTTTAACGCCTTTATATTATAAAGAGGAAAGATTAGAATTTTTGTATGTATTTAAATAACTCAAAAACTACTGGGCCAATTTTAAAAATTCTTTCACCTTTTGAAAGAAAATAATTTATCTGTGAGTAACATAGACTATATTTTTTATTATTTACTAATTTCACGCGGACGAAGTGGCGAGCAACAGCTAGTATGTATTAAAATGTTGGAATGATGTCATATTCAGCTCATCACGTACGTCAGTATTCCGTGCGAGTTTGAAACAAAGAGTTTGAATCGTCTCGGATTGGATCGCCGAAAAAGGAAACGCAACGTTAGGGGTCAACGCAGTTTCCTCTCGCATTCCAAATCGCTTACACGAAAAGATCGCTCCATAATAACACTTCGGAGAATTAAAAAAATATATATAAGTACATGAATAATGGTTATCTACATAAACATTCACGGTTTATGTATAAAATACGCAAAATATATGAAACACAAAAGTGAGGATAATAGTTAATCAGAATTCGAACGAATAATGAAATTCCTACCGGAAAATGCGTGTTGTAAAAATATATTGAATTCATTACGAAGATTTTTAGGAACTAAAATAACTATAGGCAGTAACTAAGCTCACAAAACTAAATATAAGTACAAACACAAGTATAAAAAAAATCACAGTAAGTAGTCTATGTGTTCTTCTAGACTATGCTCTACATCTATGCCAAATTTCAACCAGATCCGTTAAGCAGTTTATGCTACAAACTCTAACACAAACATCCATCTTAACTTTTGCATTTATAATATTAAGTAAGAAGTAAGATAATCACCTATATAAATTCTTCTAAGGATGGACATCTGTGATGTTTTGTTTTTAATTCCGTCTGGCCTCTACAATTCGTATACGAGTGATGTGACACTGACGTCACGTTATTCGATCATTGACAAACGACATTCCGGAGCCGAGTGCCGACAGAATGCGGCTGAGGCGCGTCACTAGCCAAGGTCTCGCGATATATGCGACATCAACACGTAAATCACTATGCTCGCTGCAGAAACATTCACATAACTAGAGAACAATAAAAAAATCTGCAACTTTAAAAAATCAACTCGCTGGTTGAGGTCTTTCGAACCAACTCTAAAATCGACTAAACAAAAGAACGTCTAATTCCATAAATAGCATTCCACTTATCAATTATTTTGTAAAAATTATCAGATACTAGCTTCCGCCCGCGACTCCGACCGCGTGGAGTAAAAAAAGCAAAGTAAGTAGCCTATGTTTTCTTCTAGAATATTTTCTAAATCTATGGCAAATTTCATCGAGATCCATTCAGTCCTTAAGGCTACAAACTCTACAAACATCTATCCATCCAAACTTTCGCATTTATAATATTAGTAAGATAATAGTATAAGACCTGAAACTAAACTATCACACAACTGTTTAGTTTAGCTTTGATTCCTATTATATGGAGGTGCGGACACTACTCGATTTGTAGTTGTGCGACTAAGCAGTTGAATCGACTGCGAAACAATCGACAATCGCACAACAGTTGTGGAATAGTTTCGTCAAAGGTGTGAATCCACTCTAAAACTAGTTAAAATATTAAGAAAGTGTTAAATAAACCATAAACCATTGCATATTTGTTGGGATAACTTGTGATTCATTGCATACCAAGCACCTTTGTCATACACAAGAAACGACTCAATGCAAAGTTACGGTCATAATACTGCCCCATTATTGTAAGAAGAATAAAAACTTACTGGCACTACATAATTAATGGCATCCTTCAGTTCAGATTTCTACATGTATAATAAAACGGGAGTGTGTTTGTAATATAAAAAAAAATCCAGATTTCGGGAAGTTGTGTTTAGCCCACCACCACCCATGGCCCTACCGACCCTCGGGTCATACGGGCCGAATCGCGGAAATACGCGGAAATAACTTGTAGGGAGTCAAGAAGGTGCGTGCGGAGCCGAAACCGGGAAGATGTATTTGTGTTGATCATAACGAAAAATCGCATTTAATTTTTTGTCTATCTGTCCGCAAGCCACGTTTGTTCCGGGTAATCTCCGAAACGGCTGGGCCAATTACGACCTGACTTTCACTGAATGGTAGCTGACATAGACGGGCATATAGGCTACTTTTAACTTAATATTGCGGAGACGAAGTCGCGGGGAATTGCTACTTTAGTATAAACCTAAAACCGTTCCAATATTCTTAAGGGGACGGATACTACTTGCACATATCAGGGAAGAAATTTAAAGATATGTGTAAAGTCAACCAGCATTGGGTTATAGTTGAATATCGCCTGGTCACCCTAATCTGGCTGGACTTCGAGGTCCCTCAAATTATAAGAATGCTTATGACAACTTAAAGTATACGGTGTTTACTTTGATGCTTTAAGTGTTGTATTACATTATACTATGCAATAAACGCGTAACCAACACCGGTTGATGTTTACATATTTTTGACACCTCACGTTTTAATTCCTACACAACTAATATGGAATTTTCCCTACCATATGTACACATTTTTATATAACGATCGAGTTATATACTGTGTTCTAGCACATTTTATACATAGAACAAGTATAAAAACATTTAGAGAAACATTGAATTCCTTATTGTTGGTTCTTACTTTTTGTACTTTCACACAGTTAATTAAAAAAAAATAATATACCCGTTTTAGCAAGAATAAAATAACAATTACGTTGAGAACATGCATCGTTCAATTTAAATTTTACTAATATTATAAAAGCGAAAGTTTAGATGGATTTGTTTGTTAGAGTTTGTAGACTAAACTGCTGTACGGATCTCGATGAAATTTAGCATAGACGTAGAGGATAGTCTGGAAAAACACAGACTACTCACTTTTTTAATTCCACGCGGACGGAATCGCGGGCGAAAGCTAAGTTAAATAACAAATTGGCTATGTAATTAGACATAATAATTTATTAAATAGAACAAGCTGTTATTCTAAAAGTAATCATAATAAAATCTCTTATTATACTGTGTAGACAAAGTACTGAAGATTGTAGACAAACTGCAATATATTAATATCTATTGTAATATTTCAAAACAACACATGTTACTATCGATAACAAAATTAACAAAGAGTTTAAAACACTTTTTGTTGAGTTTGATAAATGAGCGTTTTCTTGATTAAGCCATTGTCTAAGAACCGCTACTTGCTATATAAATTTGCATACAAATAATGCTGAGTAAAAAACATCTCTACCAAGATGCAATTGTGTACTTTCTATAGTATTATAATAAAGCGTAAACACACTTTTTTGTTGCCTAAGATGTCAGCAATTACAGAATATTTTTGAATAATTATTTTTCAAATAAAAAGCCCTACACTTACGTCACGCTCTAGGCTATATATTTTCACGCCATTAAACTTTGGGGGCAAATATTTTGGATAAATGCCCAAATGTGGGAAAGAGACCATAAGCCGCACGGGAACAGCCAGCCTTCTAATAAAAAAGTAATAAACTCGTTGTAATGTATCCGATATTTTTCCAGTAAAATATGTGGACGAACCCTAAAATACCTGAAGTTACAAATTTGATAATCGCATTGGCCACCTACAATAGATTTTTTTTATTAGGCTGTTTACATGATCCTTTTGATAATCTTCAAGATAGAAAACATTTGCAAGTAATTTCTCGGCAACTTGGAAAAACAATATATAAAAACATCGTATAGGTGATACAGTAAAGGGTACACTTAATTTGATTTAAAATTCAGTCTTTTAAAAGTTAAACACGTATGGAGAAATAACAAACTAAAACACAATTAAAACTACATTTTCTTAATCTATTTAATTTATCAATTAAAATTGGAATCGATGAACGATTCATCTGAGAGCCAAAACGGGTATATACAGGAAGTTTTTTTTCTCATTCGACTCATTGAATCCATTCACGAAACAATGGCGGTGGTATTTGGTGGTCAACAATGTTTCGCAGAAGTCAATCGCGTCCCATTCATTCGTTCTCCATTCGATAGCATTGATATTGTCTTGTATGGACTGTTTTAACCTCACTTTCCGGTCTAAAGGCGACTTCGAATAAACACAACTGTTTGAATATGAACGACGATTGTCAAATGATAATTGTTTATCTCTTGTACAGTCAGCTGCATAAATGTGTATACATTTAATAAAAATGTATATACGCATTTGATTTCAAAAAAATTTTTGCACGTGTCTGTCCCAAGCTATCGACCATGAGTACATGTTAAATAAATAAATACAATGGTGTTTGCTGACTGTACTTTAGGAACTGTGAGTTTTAATTGACGAATCTTTAGAAAAAACTGTTTTATCTCAACTTTTTCGAACAGATTGATAGAGATAGCAATATATTTTTACAGATGTTTTAAAATTCCATAGGTAACAAACATAAGAAAACAACGCAAGTATGAATATATTTCCGAGAATCGTAATCCAAAGCTCTTTTATAAGTTGGACTAATCTAGAACCATCTCTGATACTATATTACGTTATAATGGAGATTCAGATAGTTCAAATTATAATGGTTGAAACTATCGTCAACGAAAGACATGAATGGTTTTAAATTTCAAATTATTTCGCGGAGACCGTCTTGCTTTGCGTTCTCACTTTTTGAACACTAGTTTTCATTCTATTTAACACATTAAAAAAATGTTTTAAATCAATACGTAATTTATAGTAAAAAAATCAACAGGAATATCGAATTTTTGTACGTCTTTCTACTGGAATGAGACAAAAAACGTAATCTCTACTATGCTAATATTGTAAAGAGGAATATTTGTATTTTCGGATTTATGTATGTATTGAAAAAACTCAAAAACTCCTGCGCCGATTTTAAGAATTCCTTATCATAAGAAATCTACGTTATAAGTGAATAACGTAGGCTATATTTTCTACTACTTTTTTAATTCCACGTGGACAAAGTCACGAGCAACAGCTAGTATATTATAAAATAGAATTTAACTTGGCCAATGTCTATCGAATGATCAGTACTACAGGTGGTTGGTTTGCATTCCGCAACGCTTACGTTCTAGAGATCATACTGCGTACGTATTTTATATTGTATATCCTAGGTAACAAGGTACATTTTAGTATACCCATGTGTTGTAATGGACGTATGGTTCGCCCACGCCGGCTGCGCCTGTCGTTACATTATCAAGGATTTGCGGACCTAAGCCTTTTAATACTAGACATGGCCAAATTATTTATAAATCAAACAAAAAAATGGCTTACAACCTTAGTATACATTTTATAAACTAGGTTTCTTATATACTGCCTAATTAATTTTGACATTTTTACCTGTTGTAAATACTTGAAACACAAAAAGGGACTCTTAAGTTTATACTTTCATTATATCTAAATAGGCTTAGATTAAAACTAATCAAGGGAAAAAAGTCAGTTGCAGGTGATAACGGTTTTGCTAAAACATAAGCTATATTCGTAAAGAGAAACGAGTTCTCATTTAAAATATTATTAATCTCGATATTTTTGGAGCAATGCGTCATTGGGGTTAATTATGCAACCCAAATGCTTATCAGAATCTATCGTAAATAATGTTTAATTATGATTTTAAACGCCAAATGGGAAATGGACATGGAAATAAAATGAGTGCCTGAGATTGATTAAGTAATTTAACAGTGGTAGAGCCCACTTTAACATCTTCGAACGAATGGGTCGGCTCGCCCGGTGTAATACCACGACCACACAGAAGACAGGCGTGAAGTGGAAGCAATTTCGCGTTTCGTCTGATGAGTGTGGTGCCGGAGGCCTAATTTTAGTCCCTTTACCTTTCCAGCCTTTTCTTATTAAGAAAGGATGGTAAGAAATAGGAAGTGGATTTGACGGTGAAGGAGATGCATAGGAAGGGAAAATGTCCTCTTTATGTGCGTCTCCTCCTCCTTCAATTAAGTTGTCGAGGCATTTGACGAAAACCGTGGTGGGACCAAGACAGTTTCGGCGTTAGGGCGGGATTGTAAATTGCCCAGGGCTGATATAAAGGGGCGTCATGGTAAGTAAAAAGCGAAGCAGCAATCTCGCACAGGACGTTATATATTTAGAACAGCTGATGCACTAAAAAGTGACAAGGAAGTGATTTCTTAAAAGGAAAGCTTATCTTCCAATCGCCGACTAAGGAGGTTATTAACAAAATTAATTTTTATTAGACGTTTTCAAGTCGAGTAGCGGTAAAATGGTCCCCGTCGCCTAGCGGATTTGCATCGCACATTTTTATAAACCTTTTAAACTTAATATAAAGAGATGTTAAGTATTCAGCATTCCTTAGTCGCCGTCTGGCCGCCGTCCGATCAATCTTATGCAAATTATTAAAATGTCTGTTTAGTTCCAAATGTGCACATCTAAAGATGTACAGATACGAATGGTTTAAAAATATTCATCACGATATTTAGGTAGATACCGCTATATTTTTGCATGTAAAAATAATTGTATGTAGTATCTAGGTTAAGCATACATCACAAAGAACTTAGGACATTCTTTTTAATTTTTGACCATTAAAAAAATGATAATTTGATACAAAAAGGCTATACTGCAAATAAGCCTTATCAATAACAATTAAAATTATATAATACTACCATTAGAATTTTGTCTCTGGTCTGAAATTTAAATTCCCACCAATAGATGGCACTGTACCTGTATTCAGATAAATTTGTCCAATTGCAACTAATTTCGGTTTCCACATTTTTCGGACATTTAAGGAAAGAGATATTTGAAGGGAACTGCGGGCAGAATCGCGGTCATAACTTGTATTACGTACCAGCCATCTCCCGCTAGCCGCTAGCCGCATGCCATAGTCGTACGATTCATCAACATTCCATATTCGGCAATACTAATCACGCAGAAATTCTGCCCGCCATACCGAACACCGCTATGTCGACACAGCATATTTTGCAAGATATTTATACACAGACATACAAAGGAAACTACTTTATCATCAGAAAAAAGTTTTACTAAGCATCTATACTTAGTGCCAAATATCGAACCCAAAATATTGTCACCCATAAACAATATGTCCGGCAAATCACTTTCTTATTTTGACAGCGACTTTGTCAGATTAAAAAGTCTAGTAAACGTAGTCTAGTAATAGTAGTTTTCCAATGGTGAAAGAAGTTTTAATAGTATCGAAACCTGTCAACAATAATAATACATATAATAGAGGTTCAGTTAACAGAGAAGACAAGAAATATACAAAAACGAGGCGTCAACATTCAGGGTCATTGTATAAAAGATCAATGAAAGTATGTTCCAAGAGAAACAATGCATTTTTCTTCAGGAATCACTGTAAATGTATAATGTAGCTGTAAAATGAAACGACGGGATAAAAATAGCTCGTAACGTATGAGTAAACAATAAATATGACGGCACATAGATAACATTGGAATGTTACTCTCGATTAATAACAAGACCAGCTTTATCAGTGCATAGATAAAGCACTACATTTAATTATATACTAAAGCATTTATTATTTCAATCCATATGCGAATATGGTCAAAGAAAAACTAAACATTTTTACTATTGCTATTCTTATGTGGCAACATGGCCACCATAATTGGAATTGTTAGAACTTGTGTAGAAATAAAATCGGTTTGGATTCCCTATTTTAATTAAATCAAGACTCGAAATACAAGCATAGAGATATTTAAAATGCTATCGATAATAAATATTTCCTTTCCTATACTTTCTAAAATATTTTTAAACTAAAAATTCAATGTCAATCGTTAAAAACGTTCCGTATTTATATTTAAAAAAATGTCCACCCGCGTCGAACATGTTCCAAATAGATTTAAGAATCGATAAATCAGTCGAGTGAGTACATCGTCCGAATACTTAATGAGCGATCGTTAAATTTAAAATCGATTATACGTCGAATACAAACAATACGGCACATTGATTAGCATAGGAATCAAAATAAATGGACACAAGTCGCTCGTCTGGGGCTTCAAGGCCAGCTTTATCTGAGAGGAATGCGCACAGTAAACAATGTTAGACGATATTTCGCCTCAAACCGCGCCCTGAGCTCAATGCGTATTGTAAAACTTTGAGTCGGAAATTCATTGCTTTAGAATTATTTTAAATTATTTCACGTTTCACAGCCCTCAGATTTAGAAATGTACTAAAAAGTGAAAGACCAGTAAGCAAATTAAAGCAAACAATAGCACCATCTCCCTAGTTTATCTATAAAAGTCTTGCATTCCAGTCATACGTGTATTAGTTTACCTATACGCAGATAGATCCCACATCCACCTTAAGACATTTACAGTAAAATCATCAATTTAAATACATCGCCAGTATACATAAAAGAGCTATCAAAATACCAACCATTTAAAGTCAATACATTCAATGTGCAAGAACCGCGTAGTAAAATGGTTAAATTTATTATTAAATGTGACAATTAATTCACATTACAATCGCAACTGGATTCCTTTAGGAGTCAAGAAACGTTGTAAAATGCAGCCCTTTAGCGTCACGCATCGGGGAACTTTGTGCGTGGGAAGTCTTCACTATTCTATACATACTTGGATTTCAGTCTTGGGAAGACGACTCTATTACATTTTAATATTAAAACAGGAACCAGACTTTCTGGTATGTCCTAACTTCTAACAATCTATGGTGTCACGAACATTATCGTCCTGTCCTTTTCTATGTAGTGTCAGACCCTTTTTAATACTCTTTCATACATCTCGATCAACTTTATCGGAAGAGTTCAGTCTTCCTTAATCAAAGTAATCAATCTGGACATGTTACATAGTGGTTCCTATAATTCTATTTATTGATACAGTCATTGTAAACTAGACATTCACTAATGTTTAGGAGGAAATTAATGTTATTTAGAAAAGAGAAAGATCTGATGATTTTAAATTGTCTTTTTACTCTCAAACCTGCAATTACATGTAATAACATACTCTTGATACCAAGGTAAGATAGTAATGTTCACTTTGTAGATTTTAGAAGGTATTCCCACGGCATTATTAATTGAATTTGTACTTTTAATGGCCCGTTACAAAGGGAATTTTAGTTGTAAGGTGCAATTATGATGAAATTCTCTAAAACTTTCCTTGTCGTCATTCGTCTGATATGCTCTAGCAGTATTCGCAGTGAAAACACCATTATATAGTTGTTTGTTAGATTTCTTAAGAATGAAGTTGAACAATATACAGTAGTAATAACACTCTTATTTTCAGCTATGTTCATGCTTATTCACTCCTTACTTTTCGTCGACGCACGTATCTTTTCAAGTATAAAATCGCATCGCATTCAGTTGACATTATACATCACGTCACGATAATTTATTCCCGTGCCGTCAACTCCATCTCACAACCGTCATTGTCCACAAAGTAACGAGACCAATAACTTCGTCTTCAATTTACGATACGTCGTTAATCGCCCGCTGCGTTCGTGTTTTTGCCGGTGGCATTTTATCTTTTAACTCTTTTTATGTACTACCGGCTTCAGCGACCCGCGAATACCGCAATCCCTATTAGCCAGCGATATCTCGTTACTGGAAGCGTGGAAGCTATTTATTACCTTGTACGAACCGTCCTCAATGCAATCTCTCGGACGAACCTAGCGCAAACTGTACATACTTTTTGTACTCATTTTTATACAAGCCCCCAAATGATGAGAAAAAGAATCTTCTACATTTCAATTTTCAATTCACATTTCTTACATATGAGAATAGTGTAAAAGACTCTAGTGAAGTAACTGTCATCGTCGTAACATATTAAAGTTACTCTGTGTAAGGTTAATAACGTCAGAGACATGGGCGGGTTATTTTTAGCGTTAATAAATTGGCTTTGTGTTGCGCTTTATTGTGTACGAGTTTCGCGCTGACGATGTGACACACTTCTAGGTCAGTTCTGATCCAAAAACCTTGTTATACCTTACTATTGCTTACCAGAGATTCACTTATGGACATTTTATGCGACGAGATGATGGGGACATAAACCAGAAAGTGATAAGAATGTATGTAAATGGCTAAAAAGGAAGAGGAAGACCGAAGAAAGTATGGATGGATTGTGTGAAAGAGGAAATGTTTAAGGGAGTGAATTCAGATATGACGGGTGATAGAGATGTATGGAAGAGCAGCACATACTGTGCCAATCCTCCATAAGGGATAAGGGCAAGTTAATGTTGACCAGAGATTCACTTATTCTTGTAGACTACTTTTTATTATGTTCCTGGTTATAGGAAAACGATTAAAATTCTTGTGAAGCGACTCTACCCAATTTACAGATGTCAGGAGGCCTTCTAGGATCACATATAAACTCGACTTTTGATAAGATTCTAAAGCTTTCAATGTGTTTATGTCCATAAAGCATGTTTTTATGAATCACTTCTATTTCCTTGAATATTATTTGCATGCTTTCGAATACCATGTTGCGATTTTGCCGCATACAGTCAGCCAAAAGGTATAGTAAAAATGTTAACTTTATGTTTCCTGTGTCAGTGACCAACGATATTGTGGTGTGAATGCTCCAGCAACCGATATTAGCCTTCTTGGCTATTCGATATCACAGAAAGTCTCCAAGAATGACTATGTAAAGGAATTTAATTTCGAACTTACAACACGTTTTAAATGCCGCTAAAAACAGTCGTGCACAATCACGCAAGGTTACCATTACATATTGATACATTACAATTTTAGCAACTTAATTTTACGACCGCTTTAAATACGATTGTACATTCACTAACCTTTCCATTGAAATATTTTTGTTATTTTGGCTACTGTATAAGAACGAGTTGATTAATTCCCACATCTGTGTGTTACGAGGACTGTTTACCATTTTAACGGACACAGCACATTTTGATCTGCAGGTGGGCAACTTTGAAGGTCAACTTTTTAAGACAATGTCGCAGGTGCCGCGTCTTAACTATGGCAAATAGATATGGCTAGACATGATCGGTATTTAATGGGGATGTGTCGAGCTCGGAGCACCTGCAATTGGATGTTGGCGAGGCAGGGGTGCGGAGGGGCCGAGGGGGTTCGCGCCGCTTTAGAAAGGCGCGACCATCGCCGCGGGCCCGGGCCGCATTCTACGGCCTGTCATTCACTTCGAACAGCTTGCCTATGCGGTGCATTCCATCT
>NW_013526359.1:3585221-3593018 GCF_000836215.1 Papilio polytes
GTCCCGATCACTACAAACTGTACATTTATTTTAGCATCTAGATCGCAAACACTATTTATATTAACCAGTTTCCGAGCCACATACGAACGCTTTCCAACACGATTCGAATGAGGTCTCATGTTAATACGAGAGTTGAATACGTTGAAGGATAAAAATGATAACCATAATTTGTGTTTAGGTCAGTTGTTGTTAGTCAATTGTGGAATGTCGTGTGAAATCGAGACGGTTGCGCGTGCTTTCCGACAGATAGCAGCTGCGTCGCGGCGAACGATCAGTTTGTTTTTCACAATTTATTCTATTTAGAAACAGTTCTTATCACGTACGGCACAAGAATTACTTAAAATAACACTGGTAGCCACAACCTAAATAATCGCAAGCAATAAATTCAATCAGAAAACTCAGGAAATCGCATTGGAATGTAAAGTTTTGACATGGGGCTCTTACGGGTTAACACTTCTCTTCGGAAAACTTACCTGTCTCGCGGGTCGATCCACGTCGTTTTTCTACTGTTATGGTCGATGAAATATAACTTTCCGTCAAAGTCCCTCGCATAATCCCATCCGTCGGGCAAGGGTATCTCACCGTTTCGTCTCCTTGGCATATTTCACTGATTAAATCCATTCAAACGAATAACGAAGCACACTCGCGAACTAGCTACACGGCCATGTTGAATACCTCATTACGAGGTGTGACGTCACGCGGGATCGGCCAATGGCGGCGAAGGGCCCCCACGATGGAATGCGGCGCGTACGCGAGCGCGAACAGTTCCGCACGTCACTTTCCCGCCAATACGTACAAAGTACGCGACCGCACCACGCGAGCCCGCGTCGCCGACTGAGCCGCGGGCGCCCATCGCCACGTTATCACCGCTCATGATAATATTCACTACCAGCACCTACCGTCTAAATGCATTCCTCTTGACCACAATGTTTACATTACATACCGTGGGTTGGCAAACACGCCGAACCGCCGACGACCGACGGGTGCCTACAGTTCACAGTGCGAACTACAAAACCGAGCCAAGCAACAGTGAACGCGAAATGTAGGTACCTATCCATTCAATTTATTTACGATTCCGTCGCATATACGTACTCAAACAGATATGTATGGGCCGCATTCCAGCGCGTATGTATGAAACAACACGAATTATAGACATAAAACGTACTGAATAACACTGTAAGTAAAGCTTCACTGGAATCAACTTTATGTCAAGTGTTGCGTACTACCTACATTAGCTTTGGTCTGTTTGTAATATCAAAAAAAAAATACAGATTTCGAGAAAGTGATGTATTTGCGTTGCTGATACCGAAATTCGCATTTAATTTTTTTTTTTTGTCTTTTTTGTCTGTCCGCAAGCCGTGTTCCGGGCAATCTCAAAGACTACTGAGGCGATTTTGACGGGACTTTCACTGGAGGATAGCTTTCATGGATAGGCATATCATAGGCTACTTTTTTTAAATTCCGCGCTGTCAAAATGACGTAACGGGTGGTCTAAATTTGCGCTGACCAAGTTTGCGAGCGACACCTCATAATTATCTAATAAAGAATAGATATGATTATTTTTCTTTAATAGTCTGTATTTTTATACCATTCAAATGTTTATAAAACACGTGATCACATTGTAATATGTAGCAATTGTCTTATGTACATAATAAAAGTACCTACATAGTAAGTATGTTATGACAATACCCATGTATTCATTATAACAAGTCCTATTATAATCTTTAACATGCAGACACAAACACATTGTTCGTATTGCTAGAAGATCGTAAGTCAATTTCTTATATTCATTTACGTATTCGTAACCATAATATACCTACCGTGGTTATAAAGAAGGAAAATCGGCTATGTAAGTCACAGTAGAGATGGGCTTGTTAATAATTTTAAGCCTACCTTTACCAATCTTATAGGGTAGGAAAAGAATGATGGATTGAGGATAGCTTATATCAATATAGGTTGAAAAACGAGGTAAATGTCGACTTTGAAGTCGAATATCTCTACTATAGAGTGTAGATGTTTACAGAGGAAATAATTGGAAGAAAAGAGACAGTATAAATAATGTACTCAATCTCCAAATAGTGTACTAATTCATCGGTCTACTATATGAAGGTTTTGTTTTTCTATCAAAATCTAAATACCGCTACGTCTTATCTACACTGTTTATAATCTTTTTCGAATTCATTCAAAACATTGGCGCAAAAAAGTAATGACCGGTTTTACTTGGAAAAAACCTACACGGATGGTATTTCCTACATAAAAGAATTAAGTATAAGACAGATGAAAGCGAACGTTAGTTCAGGGTCAAATGTAATTACCCGTAAATTTTTGATATTAAAGCATTCTTATCAGATTTTGTTTTTTTTTTTATTCCTCACACTTTCAATCACTTCTTTACTATTAAAGGTTGACAAAAATAAAAATAAAAATAAAACGCACGCCCATAATCCAAAGGGGGGTCCTAGACTCCTGGTGAACCCGCAATCAGACAATCATGCATAAAACTTTTACTTGATCGTTTTTTCGGGTGCTTATACCGCCTTTTCTCTATATCTGACTGATTTGGCTGAAAGTTAATTAGGGAATGAATTGGTTATATAGAAAGACCAGCGCGGTTTCATCCGCAAGAAATAATAAAAACTTTATTTCATTGTTTACACTTGTAAAACTTACAATTTTCAAATGCAAATGTCAAAATTCAAATGCACGAATCTGTTTATCTATGGGCATATAACAATTACCGTTACAATGGCAATCTTTCTTCCTTATTGCTGTTGGCTCTTAGTTTTGGTTCCTTTCCCACATTGCTTTTTTCCAATTTGTTACCCCCCAAATTAAATAGCGTGAAAATATGTAGCCTAAGTAAAATAGCAAGTGTAGGGCTTTTTATTTAAAGGGATTATTTTTTATTATGTCGCCATTGCTGTCATCCTACATTAGAAAGAATTGAGTGTTTACGTTACGCTCTATTATATCAGTATAGAGTATACATGGATTATAATTTATTTGTTTTTTTTTTAACGTTCGCCTTGTTTCCAATGGTTCAGACAGTTTAAAAAAAATGTGGAAACAGAACGCACATGTCAGTTCTGTCAATTTGACAGATACGTGCCAAAGTTAGACGATTTGTCAAAATTTACAAAAACTTTGCAACACGTAGTGGATTTTTAAAGGATTTTGGACGTCAATAATTAATTTGGTTGATTGATCATTCGCCATGCCTACCAGTGATAGTGACGATTTTGAGAGTGCTGATGAAGGTCAAACCAGCCCACAAAAGAAAGAGAGAAAGAAGCGATTATCTTCATCAAATTATAGCGATAACTTAGAATCCGATCAGGAAAACAAGAAAGGCCAATCAAAAACATATTCAATGGCTAAAAAAGTATTGATCCTTTTTCAATTTTCTTAAAATTAGTATTTTATTATTGTTTTTTTGTATTGCGTTATTTGATGAAATCATTTTCTCTATATCTTATGATCTCATTTATGTAGGAAACAACAGATGGTTGGGATGATTTTGACATCGATGAAGGCTCTGAAAGTATAACAAAAGTTAGCGCAGAAAAAGATACTTCTGTACCGAAATCAGAAAACACGACAAAAACAGATGCCTCAACAATAAATACTGAAAAAGGAGCAAGCAATGACTCGGGATGGACTGATTTTGACGACTGGGGAGACACTGATCCACCCAAAACTGGCAAGGTAGCTATAATATTTAAATCATCACATATATTCGCCTATCTGATAATATCCAAATAATATAAGTTTAAATAAAAGCTAGAAACATTCACTTTAATCAAACAAGAGTTTTTTAGACATTAATTTGATATAAAAAATCTCATTTTATTTCTGGTTTTTGATCCTAAGATTAGTATCAATTAGAGCTATCAATCTATAAAGAAGTAAAAAGAAACTTTACAGTAATATAAATTGGGTAGAAATTACCCAATATCTGATTAAGAGTTAACAAGCTTTGTTAATATGATGAAAATAGAACACATAAAACAAGAAACAAGGGAATGTAGCTATATGTTTTTAATTTTTAAACATTTTCTTTCTCCCATAACAAAACTAACACCAAAACTCTTGTTTCTCATTTTTTAGGATAATAACAAGCAACCAGATAGGAATGTACAAGAAGTGACAGAACAATTAGCAGCATCAACAACTTCAACAAAGAATGAAGGCTGGGGTTGGGGATGGGGTATGGACTCTATACTGAGCACTGCTACCGCTGGCATCACAAACCTCACCTCACAAGTTTCACAGGTATATATTTATTGTGTAAAATAAAAATTTTATCAATATCAAATTTTATGAGCTTGTCAAATGATTTGTTAACAAGCTATCGTCTCAACTGGATAAGTTGTGGAATAAAAAAATAAATAAAAGTATAGCCTACATCACTCAGTGATAACATAGCTTTTTAATGTTAAAAAATTTTTTGATATTGTACTAGAAATTTTTGACTTATTTTAACATACTTTTGTATTGAAACAAGATTTGTATTTTTATACTATATCTATACTATTATAATAAAGCGTAAACACTCACTTCTTTGTTGCCTAAAATGCCTGCAACTACAGCATATTTTTGAATAATTCACTTTTTAATAAAAAGCACTACACTTACGTCACGCTTTAGGCTATATATTTCACGCCATTAAACTTAGAGGGTAAATATTTTGGTTAAAAACCCTAATGTGGGAAAGAGACCATAAGTTGCTGCCAACATAAAGGAAGCAAAATTGTCATGGTTTGTAATAATGTCATATCATTTTGACATTTGCAATTGATAATTTAACACATGTTAACAATAAAATCCTTGATGCTGGCCCAATACGCTGAGGGAGAGCCATAAACAAGAAATAGAACATAGAACAATAAAATAAAATTTTCATAATTTCATGCGGATGAAGCCGCATGGGATCAGCTAGTAATAGTATATATTTAGATATAAATTATTTAGGTTTGTTTAATACATATTTGTATTTATTAGTAAATATTTTGCAATTTTCTCCAACTGCAATGAAAATGAACATTGAGTTAACTTAGTTCTGACACTTGTAACTAATTGAACTATTCAGTTAAAGCTGTACAAATGTGCATGTGTAGACAAAATATTAACTGACAGTTAACGTATTCAGTTAAAATTAAACCTACACATAATTTAAACTGAGCAGTTTGACTCATCACTTAACTAGTTAAAAACGAGCTGTTGCCCGCGACTTTGTCCGCGTGGTATTAGAAAACATACGAACTATATAAATAACAAAAAGCTACGTATCCCTCGGGAACCGGACATTTCTCGGGGTTGAACCTCATCCCATGTGTAATCCAGACTTTTTTTATATTTTTAACCATTGCAGAATGATCGAGTAAACATTAAAAAATTAAATTAATGAATCCCACAGGAACCGTAACTATTCCCGGGATAAAAAGTACACTATGTGTTCTTCCAGACTATGCTCTAAACCTGTGCCAAATTACATGGAGATCCGTTCAGCCGTTTGGGCTACAAACGCTAACAAACATCCATCCATCCATCCATCTAAACTTTCGCATTTATAATACTAGTAAGATAATTAGTAAGTAGCCGATCTCATCTTTTATACTATGTTTTACAACTACCAAATATAATTGTGATCCCAAGATGTTCTTGCGACGCTAAGTATATACGCATCTAGTTAATCTTTCTCGTTTATGATAGTACTGGCTGTTGCTCGCGACTTTACTGTGTGAAATGAAAAAAAATAGCCCATGTTACTCACAGATAAATTACCTTTCTAATGCTGAAAGAAGTTTTAAATTCGGCCCAGTAGTTTTTGAGTTATTTCAATACATACAAAAATACAAATCTTTCCTCTTTATAATATTGATATTATATATAATATTGGTATTGTAAAGAGGAATAGATAGAGAGTTTTTAGGTGCAACATGACTTATTCCTTTAATACAGAACATAATTTTTCTATTTCTCATCTTTCAGGGGATTTCAACAGTCTTAGAAACCAGTATTGGGGCACCAGACCCTGAAGAACTTGCCAGAAAAACTTCACAAGGTGCTGAAAATAAATGTAAAACAGAGGAAAATCTACCAAAAGAAGTTAACAATGAAAAGCAGGAAGATGTTAAGAACAGTGAAGCCCAATTTCAATTTGGAAGTCTTTTATCGGGGGTTACAAAATTTGTGGAAACAACTGGTTAGTGATGTTAATTTTTAATAAATGGGCTCAGGGATTTGAGCACTTGACTTGTAATCTAAACATCTTGGGTTCGAATACTGCCATATCAAAGTAATTTTCGTTTTTTACGAATTTCATATGTACATAATTTACCCGACGTTCTTACGGTGAAGGAAAACATCGTGATGCCGGCACATATCGGCGAAGAAATTCAAAGATATGTGTGAAGTCAACCAACCCAAAGTGACAGACCGACAGACAGACAATAATTTTTTGAATGCGATTTTTTTTTTACATAAGGTGGCAAACGAGCAAGCGGCCATTAGAATCGGCCAAAATGGCGAAGCGCCCGCTGCCCATAGACATCTGCAATTGCAAATGCATTGCCTACCCTTATACGACGGAAGAGGAGATGCACATAAAGAGGATATTTCCCCTTCCTATGCATCTCCTCCACCATCAAATCCACTTCCCCTTCTCAACCTCTCCTTATAAGGAAAGGGTGGTAAAGAGAAAGGGACTTAAATTAGGCGATTTTCATTATCAGCAATGCGAATATAGTATCTTTCCAAAATCTGGAAAATTTTATTATATGTATACATATAGAGATATATATAGATGAACATTTTGTTGACTAATATTTTCTCATCTACAGGTACAAAGGTTTTAGCAGGTGGATTAGATACTCTAGAAACCATCGGTAAGAAGACAATGGAAGTCCTTCAAGACGGTGACCCAGGCCTGGTGAAGAAGCGAGCAATGCTGGGTCTGGACGCAGCTGACAAGCCGGTACTCTCTCAAGTGCTGAGAGAAGCGAAAGCAAAGGCTGATGAAGAAGACAGGATCAAAGAACAGAAGAGGGAGGCTAAGGAGGTTCATTATGAAACACTGTTTGATGATTTTGAAGGTAAATTACATAAATATTATATTTTTGATTTTTTTTTTTTGTAAAATAAGTATTTTTTTTACAATTGACTTTATAAAATCACTCAGAGATTCAATTTGTCTATATATTTCTTTATTGTGTCATTTATTTTATCTTCTAGATAAAAAAAAATGTAGTTACTTCTGTATTGCTGTCTATTTTTGATATTCTAAAATTTTTTAATTTTTTGTTGTAAAAAATGTAGTGTAAATTTTGTATAAAGTTATTATTTTCTATGTTTGATGTTATGTTCTTCCAGGGTTGGTACACTTAGAGGCACTAGAGATGCTGTCGAGGCAGGTCAGCATGAGGATAGAAGAGAGGATACGAGTAGCTGATCCGAGCAAGCGGCAGGATATTAAAGAAACATTGCAGCAAGTTGCCGGTTAGTTGTACTTTTTATTATTTCTGTTCTAGTTCCATTTTCTTTTATTTTTATAATAATTACATTTTGTATTTATTTGCTGAAAATTATTTTCATTTACAGTTTTAAACTTGTAGTTTTTTTTAAACTTAGGATACTGTTTTTTGTGTTGTAGTAAGTTTGTATGTATGGTCATTTTGACGGCTTACAGTCAAAGATTAAAAAAATATATAGAATAGGCATAGTTGACACTACTTGAATAATTTTTTATATAATCTCACTAGTGATACGGTATTCGATAGTTAAAATCGCAAACAAGTA
>NW_013526359.1:3594719-3607602 GCF_000836215.1 Papilio polytes
GATGTAGAGGATAGTCTGGAAGAACACATAGGCTACTTACTTTTGTTTTTTCCCCGCTGACAAAATCGCGGGCGAAAAGTAGTATTTCTTCACATCTCACAATTTCTTATATCGTAATAGTTTGTAATTTATGGTTTTTCTATTTAAGTTCACCATCATCATCTCCCCTGCCTTATCCTACTCCCGTAGGGTCGGCGCACCGGGTTTTCGTCCTCAAAAGCACTCTATCATACGTCATCTCAGTCATCACTCCCTTCTTGATCATGTCACCTTTCACGCAATCCATCCATCATCACTAACGTCCTCCTTGTTACATGCGATTCACCCCTTCTCATAACATGCCCATACCACTCTAAGTGTACTTAAGTCTTCCTAGTAGTGTACTTAGTCTACTCTACTTAGGTTGTTTGATTAAAAATAAATATCTATTTTTAAATACCACATGCGTACATATATACGCACTCACTCACACTCACATACCCAAACACATGTATTTGATCACATATGTACCTTGACTAAGAGAAGGCGCTGCCTCCTGTAATACAGGCCCCCACCTAGCTCAGGAGGCAGAGCCCATTGATTGTGTTAAACTGATCTTATCAATCAAGTGTTTTCTTTTTTTTTTTTTCTTTTCATTTTCCTGTTTTTATGTTTTAAAGTGATATATTAATGTTTCCAGAATGACAGTGGTGATAACGAAGCACATAGGTGATATCGCGACTCTGTTCACCGCTCGGCTAAATTCCATCACCGATGAAGATAAGGAACAAATCAGCAATCACATCACCAATATATTTTTAGAGGTATGTATGTGAAATGTGTTTATTCGTTTTTTAAATAATAGGCTTTTTTTTTAAGTGACAAAAATCTAGCAGTTTTATTGTAACAAACTGTCTTTTGAAGTCGGATGTCTTAGTTCCACTGGACGATCAGTGGAATTGGACATTAAGCTATTCATACTAATGTCATAAATTGGAAAATTTGGATGTTTCTTATTATGTATGTTCGTTTAAAAAACATTTAGATTAAATATAACAAAGATAGAACATAAACTGGATGAACGTTTAGGTTATTTTTTGTCCCGCGCGGACGAAGTCGCGGGAAGAATGTAGTGTAATAATGTTATATTGTGTACTATCTTTTTTACAGGCGGATAACAGTTGCAAGTACATACAGAATGCGTTCCAACTAGCGTTACCTATTATCCAGATTGGTGCTGTTTAACATATATGTTTAAATAAATAATTCAATTACCTGAATGAAGAAAAGAAACCCTCATACTATGAATATGAAGGTAATCCTCGGCGGTATTTCCAAACCAATATGACTTAGGGTCCTTAAAGAAACGAGCCTACAATTTCCTCAAAGGCAACGCATCTGTAGTTCCTCTGGTGTTGCGGTGTCGTTTGCCCCCTTATCTTAAAAAAATACGTCATCGAGCTTCTCGAGTCTCATGTTATTGTACACGCGTTGTATTCATATGAATATTTATTATCTTAAAACACCTTCTTTTCATGTTGATTTTTTTTATGTTAATAGACACGAAATATTGTATTAATTGCAACTAAATAAATGTATTATTGGAAAATCTATTTACGTATTTTTTTAATTTTGGAATAAACTAACCGAAAGTTAAAATGATACTTTAACTCCGAAATATCTTTATAAGTAAAATTCTTACATTTCATTATATTTGTGATATTGCATTTAATATTTATAACTCTTTAATAGCTTAGTTTTTTGCCAGTTACGTATACTTAAGCAACGGCGGATCCAGGAGGGGGGATGACCCCCCCTGAGCTGATTGGACAAGAGCTTGACAAAATATATTTACATATTTTGCCAAGCTTGACTTGATCACGACTATGTGACTCCCCTCCCCCCGGCGCCAAAGCTAGATCCGCCCTTGTACATAAGTTTGCACTATCATAAAAAAACTGCACAGAGTACATTATTGTAATAACGAAAATCGCTAAAAGTATGACAATATATTTGCTCCCTTCATTTTTAAAATAATTTAATTATAGTGAAATAAAATATATTTTCAGCTTCTAAATTTAATATATTGATTCTGATTTGTGGTAGGAATTACTTATAAGTATTTTTTTATTTCTATTATACAATAAAATGTTTGAAAATAAAAGGCGTTTAAATTGTGTTTTCTCACTGAAGCAGATAAAAATATTTTGAACTGAATGAGAAAATTAAAACGATTTAAAAAAAATGCGACTGAAACTTAGTTATTTTTGTAATATTTCGACAGGGTTACTATATGATATTTTAATATAATTATTCAGTCGCCAACGTCCATACCACGTTGAAAACACCGGTTCTCGTCCGATCACCGAAATTAAGCAACGTCGGGCGCGGACAGTACTTGGATGGGTGACCGCCTGGGAACACCGCGTGATGTTGGCTTTTTGTTCATTGTTTTGTACAATTATTGTTATGTTGAATTTACTAGTTTTATTTTATTTTGCATTAAATTAGTTGTTTTTTTTTTATCCTTTTTGTTATTTTTAATAGAAGATAATGACCAAAACTAAAACATTTTCGTAAAATAAGCAGAGTCGGTCGCCAACGTCCATACCACGTTGAAAACACCGGTTCTCGTCCGATCACCGAAGTTAAGCAACGTCGGGCGCGGTCAGTACTTGGATGGGTGACCGCCTGGGAACACCGCGTGATGTTGGCTTTTTGTTCATTTTTTTTGTACAATTATTGTTATATTGAATTTACAAGTTTTATTTTATTTTGCATTAAATTAGTTGTTTTTTTATCCTTTTTTTTATTTTTAATAGAAGATAATGACCAAAACTAAAACATTTTCGTAAAATAAGCAGAGTCGGTCGCCGGTTCTCGTCCGATCACCGAAGTTAAGCAACGTCGGGCGCGGTCAGTACTTGGATGGGTGACCGCCTGGGAACACCGCGTGATGTTGGCTTTTTGTTCATTTTTTTTGTACAGTTATTGTTATGTTGAATTTATTAGTTTTATTTTATTTTGCATTAAATTAGTTGTTTTTTTTATCCTTTTTGTTATTTTTAATAGAAGATAATGACCAAAACTAAAACATTTTCGTAAAATAAGCACAGTTGGTCGCCAACGTCCATACCACGTTGAATACACCGGTTCTCGTCCGATCACCGAAGTTAAGCAACGTCGGGCGCGGTCAGTACTTGGATGGGTGACCGCCTGGGAACACCGCGTGATGTTGGCTTTTTGTTCATTTTTTTTGTACAATTATTGTTATATTGAATTTACAAGTTTTATTTTATTTTTTAGGAAATTAGTTGGTTTTTTTTATCCTTTCTGTTATTTATAATAGAAAATAATGACCAAAACTAAAACAATTTCGTAAAATAAGCACAGTTGGTCGCCAACGTCCATACCACGTTGAATACACCGGTTCTCGTCCGATCACCGAAGTTAAGCAACGTCGGGCGCGGTCAGTACTTGGATGGGTGACCGCCTGGGAACACCGCGTGATGTTGGCTTTTTGCTCATTTTTTTTGTACAATTATTGTTACATTGAATTTTCAACTTTTATTTTATTTTTTAGTAAATTAGTTGGTTTTTTTTATCCTTTCTGTTATTTTTAATAGAAAATAATGACCAAAACTAAAACATTTTCGTAAAATAAGCACGGTTGGTCGCCAACGTCCATACCACGTTGAAAACACCGGTTCTCGTCCGATCACCGAAGTTAAGCAACGTCGGGCGCGGTCAGTACTTGGATGGGTGACCGCCTGGGAACACCGCGTGATGTTGGCTTTTTGTTCATTTTTTTGTACAATTATTGTTATGTTGAATTTACAAGTTTTATTTTACTATTCATTAAATTAGTTGGTGTTTTTTTATCCTTTTTGTTATTGACCGACTTCCCAAAAGAAGGAGGTACTCAATTCGTCTGTATGTTTTTTTTTAATAGATATTATATCCTTTCTGTTATTTATAATAGAAAATAATGACCAAAATTAAAACATTTTCGTAAAATAAGCACAGTTGGATTGTAGTTTTACCGCAAATGGCAAACATTGCATACTGTATCTGTCACTCGGAGAAAGCGAAAATTTATCATTACAGCAAAATAACGTGTATTAGTTGCAGGTAAATGAGGTAAGCAATTATATTTAAGTAGATGCATGGATAGAGAAAAAGCAAGAGAGTCTGTTATTCCATGTCAAATTCGGACACACGTTCGTAGAACGCAGTGCATGCCACCCATAATAAAAACTTTGCGAAAGATTTCAATCAATATCTACGAAAGTTTGTCCTGGTACTTATAGAAAATAAAATGTCCATATGTTATTCGGAATGTTGTTTTATTCAAAGAATCTGAACTCATTTTTGTTTATTTCTTCACCAGGTGTGTACAATACTTTGCTGCAACAATGCAGCCGTCGCGTGTTCTTGTCATCAATCATTGCCACGTGTAAAAATTAATAGCGTTACGTGACTCAACATTTTAGGGTTGCCATTGTTGAATGTTTAAATAGGGCTGCTACTTCCAATTCTTAAATTAAATTGTATTGTACAATTTAATTAAAATACTTTTTATTTAAATTATTAAAAGGGTTTAAATCTATTAACAGCGGAGATTACAAAAAAGGGTTTTGCTACTAATGCTGTTCATGCAATAAAGAACCTAATAAGATGCATTTAATTATATAAACATTCAACAAAGAAAGTATTATTTTTATGTAACAGCCAAATATATGTACAGTAGCGGCTTTAGCACTAGTAGAGACCTAGGCGGAATTTTTTAAATCATAATTTTTAATTCCTAATTATAATTTTTAAATCATAACCTGGCTTTCACAATTTACAACCCTTGTTGCACCATAATTTTGTTTCAAGGCACTTATGTGACATTCGTGACAGATGCAATTTTCTCGTAATGTCAAATCAATTACCGTTTCCCGCGCAAACTTTTGCCTAATGTCATTTGAACACGTGTTGTCAATTCAAAAGCATTATTAATGATCTAACCTTTTTAATAAAAATAATATTCGAAATTCAAATCAAAAACAATTGAAAAACAATTGATGACTTTTAGTCATTTTTTATTGTAATTTTCGAAACTTTAGTTCTTAAAATTCCATTTTTAAATCAGCAGTAAAGAAAAAGAAAAAGGGCACGTGCAATCTGTTTACATTTACGGCCATAACCATAAGGTCATCCTTGTACTGTCACTATTTACGACGATCGTGACTTCGTGGTCATATATCATAATGTGTTCGTGCGCACGTGTCCACTTATTTAAAAATAGAATGAAATCGTATTAGAAGTGGAAATCCGTGGTTAATAAATACAAGCGACTTCTAGCAGTTCCTGTCGCTTAAACTGATCTCAAAAAAACTGTAACTTATCTATACTATTATAATAAAGCGTAAACACACACTTCTTTGTTGCCTAAGATGGCAGCAATTACTGCATATTTTTGTAATTCTTTTTTATAATTCTTATTTTAATAAAAAGCCCTCCACTTACGTCACGCTTTAGGCTATATATTTTCACGTCAGTAAACTTAGGGGGTAAATATTTTGACACATGTAAACAACAAAATAAAATTTTCATAATTTTATGCGGATGAAGTCGCACGAGGACAGCTAGTCTTAATATATTTGTAGATCGTGCTTTCATCTTTGATTAAACTATCGCACAATTGTTGTGCGATTGTCGATTGTTTCGCAGCCAATTCAACTGTTTAGTTGCACAACTAAAAATCGAGTAGTGTACGTACCATATAAGCTCGTAATCAAAGCGCGACTAAACAGTTTTGCGATAGTTTCTCTTATCGTTGATTTTATCAATTCATTGCTTCTGATGTACTCATGTAAGTATACTTTTTATAACTAAACGACCAATGTACACAGTTCATCAATATCGACAGCTTTACGTGACATATCAACAGAGTTGGATTCTAATTGTAATTCAGAGTCGAAATTTCCTGCGACACACCAAATAAGGCGCAATGAGACAAGGAAGGCGATGACAATGTTTGTTTTGTTTTCTCGCTGGTGTGTATTTAAAAATTATCGCATTATGATAATCTATACTAATATTATAAAGAGGAAAGATTTGTATTTTTGTATGTATTGAAAAAACTCAAAAAACTACAGGGCCCATTTCAAAAAATTATTTCATCATTAAAAAGCTACGTAATCAGTGAGGAACATAGGCTATGTAATTTTATTATTTTAATCGCACGCGGACGAAGTCGCGAGCAACAGCTAGTATCATATATTTAAAAGTAAATAGCTGAACATAAATGTTTGTAAATTATGTATTAATTAATTAATGTCAGTTATTTATAAGGTATTTTCTATAAACTCTTCAGTTTATTTCCATAATAGTTTGGTTTGTAACTTTAAAGTTGTAAAAAAAGACAATCGAATTGAGATCGCACACCTTTTTGAAGTCGGTACAAAACTGAAAGGACTTTGTTGAAGTATTTACGCGTTCCGTTTACTCCATACATCATTGTAAACGCAGCCTAATTATGACGAATATGCGGGATACCAAAAAAATATACAGGATCACTTGAATTCATTCAGAAAACATCTTTCAAAGGTGTTTAGCGCATCTGTTAGTCTTTTGAGGACTTTATGGCGATATTATTCAACAAGCCATGTTGTAGAATTTGAAAAAATCTTTAACCCTTATTACCATACTTTGACATTTTAAGATTAACGAAATTATATTTTAAAGAGCTTGAAATTAGCAAATTAAAATGAAATGCGTGCGAAAGCTAGTGTATAAATATCGTCGCATAAATTTTACAAACGGCACTTGAAGTTCTCACTAAATGTCCGGATGTGCAGTTTCCTCTATAAACTGGTTTATATAAATTCGCTAATTTGGATTAGACAGGATTCTGAGTCAAAAATCATTAATAATTAACGTAAAGAAATCAAATAGAAGAAACATTGAAATTGATTCGGAGTTTTATGACACTGTTTATTCACATAAACTAATGGAATACGTCATTACTACACAGAAGCACAGACTGCCAGCCAATTTTTTTTTATATAAGAATGGGCAAACGAGCGGCTGGAACACAGAGGTGGTCAACGATGCCCAGACATCCGCAACACCAGAGGAACTACAGATGCGTTGCCTTTGAGAAAATTGTAGGCTCGCTTCTTGAAGGACCCGAAGTCGTATTGGTTTAGAAATACCAATGAACTAGATTAGATCTTCAGTTACAATTATGGTCTTATCTTATATCTGAGCAGAAAGCATACTTTTGTAAAACTAGCTACGAATTACAGGCTTTATAACAAATATATAAATCAGTTTAAGAAAATTACATGCTTTTAGTATCGTTTGTTTTGGTATAACATTTAGCTATCTTAACTCTTTGTTGGTTACCTTATATCATACTTCATACTAATATTATAAATGCGAAAGTTTACATGGATGGATGTTTGTTAAAGTTTGTAGCCCAAACGGCTGAGCAGATGAACAGGATAGTCTGAAATAACACCTAGGCTACCCACATTTTTTTTAAATTCCACACAGATGGAGTCGCGGCCGAAAGCTAGTCTATTAATAAATACAGAAAAGAAAAACCTCGCGGACATCCATTCGTTTAATTTATATTCTGTACTCATAAATCTATTTCGAGTGTTGCAAATAAAAAAAGCGTAACGCGTTGGCTTTCAAGTCACAGGTAGGGCGTGAGACAATACATGACCACTTCCGAAAGTTAGCACGCAGGTAGGCGGTACTGTCAGCTACAAAAGTGTTTGTGTTATAAGAAAGTTTATTTTTAATGATACAATCTTTAATAAATTTTGATCTTAACAGGCAAGAGATGACACACTCACAATTTTAAGAAATTACACATTCTTCGCATTTGAAATAAACACTAAAATATTAACATGACCAGTTTATTAGGCATAGAAAATTACCTGCTTTAGAAACCTAGGAAATAAAAAAATTGTATTACATATTTCAGAAAATGAAAATTTTGAATAAATATAGGATAGCTAATGTAGTAATCGTCAAGTACTTTATTAAACACAGTAGGTGCTTGTGTTCGCGACTGTACCGGAAGCCGGCGCCGTAAGTACTCATTGTGAGCGTTTCCGCCATCTTACCGCCGTCGCTTCCGCGAGATGAATGGGAAAGATTTCGCACAGGCTGCACAATAACGACCTTCGGAACGGCAGGTGTTTTTGAATCGATACTCTGAAGTTAATACTAAACATCGAGCGTACTATAGCTTGTAAATTATATAAAACGTGTAGACTTTCATTGGCAAAACATTGATATTAAAATAGACATAAATAAGTCAGTACGGTCATGTAATATCAGGAATTTAAGGTAGTCTCTAACCCCTTAGTGATAACCACAGTATTACAAAGATCTTGTTACACTTTTTTGACGTTGGCATAAGGGCGCTAGTGAGCTGTCATTTAGTTTGACTTACGCTTGGCTATCTTTGTTCAGTTTCTTGTCTATGGCACTCCCTTAGCGGATTGGGCCAGTGTCGACTGTTTATGGTTTTATTCTTGTTAGGAACAGTTCGGAGGAGACTGGCATGCTATCCTTGTCGGTCTATATTTCTTTATTCTTTTTTGTAGAAAATAATTTCGATAAAGTAAACAGTACACGTGTTTACTTTCATGTCAACGACCTCTTGACATAAAAAGAAATTAAAAAGCAAAAGGTGTTTTATCGAAGCCTACCTTTGCCTTATAATTTAGGAAATATACGGTTATGTCGCAAACATTATTATGTAACATTTAACGGAGTGTCCGCAACAAAACACCTTTAACGTTCATTAAATATATAATCTTTGCATATAAACTAACGATTGTATTGCCAAGTTCGCTGTTAATTTTATGACATTAAATAAATATCAAAATAAAAAAAGTTGACATATTACATTAAAAAAATACTGGCTGATTACAATCGCGGGCCTTGCCCGTACCCGTTATGACACAAAAACCTCAAAAGGCGGGAAACGTATCATTTTACATTGTTCTGTGCCCGCGTAAATCATTAAAAAATACCATACTGTGCCAAACAGATTGCTCACTGCGGACCCCAGAGTCCAATTTCACGGCGAATAAACCCGAAGTATTGGTTTGCATTTTTCAATTAATAATTTTTGCCCAATAATGATTTCCGATACTTACCGAAGGGTCGAAATTATTGTTTTGTTCGAAGTTAATTTAATACATAATGTTTTTGTTAGTTAATTTACTTTTAGTAAACATAGGGTTGAATATGTACCTAATTATAAGTGTATTATTTTTATTGAACAGTATTTTTTTATTTTTCTGGCTGTAGACATCTTTTTTATATAGAAGAAAATGCTAAGCCATCTTTAAGAATGCGGCCGTTAAAACCGTTGATTTAAAAATTTAAACTTCGAATTGAAAATTGCATCATATTATTTTTTTGGTCGCCTTAGACAAAAGGTTACATTCAATTTTCAAGTCTAGACAAGAACTAATAGACTTTGATTATACTACATTCCATTTTGCACTGTAAATACTTGTCGCATAGAGTCGTATTTTAATTGTACATAGTGTTTTATTACTCGTCAACATTAGACGTATTAGGTCACGGTTTGAATGTAAAAATGAATAAGAAATTAACTTTATTAGTGGTCAAAATTTGATCTATTGTCTCTATATTATTTTTTATATTGTAAATTCAAAACAATCGAAATGCATAGAAGTATGGCTATTTCCGAACCTACGTTAGACCTAAGGTTTGTGAATTATTCTCACATAAAACATAGACAAAAAAGGGACTCCCATAGAAATCTCGTCCAGAGCGCTGTAGTAATATCGCCTAGGACACTGTAGGAATATACCCCAGGGCGCGAGAAGAGCTAAAAATGAATCTCTGAATGAAGGCTCTGAATGTAATCTAGGAAGGTAAACATTTTTACTAAAACGCGGTTTATTAACCGTAAAGAAAACCCAAATGAATACAGGTAGAATTATTCCTTTGAGGAAAATTACCTATAGATATCCTCCTTGGTAACATTTTCATTCAAAACATGAAATATATATTTAAGCGACGTACGGGAAACTCCATCATACAATTTTTAGATAACAAGACTTTTCGTCTATTATGAGTACCACAGATAATATCCTACTGGTATGAAATCCACGTTTAAATTGATTTTAAATCTTAAAATAATTATTATTAATCTGTAGGGAATTGTTTTATATTTTTTTCAAAGAGTTAACTCATAAAATTCAATTATGTGAAAACGCAATAAAAATCTCAACTAGCAGACACTATCGTTGCAAAGTAAATATTTGATTAGACATGTAAACGAGATTTGTACATTTACATACAAAAATGTATTACTATTTTTTAACTTTCACTATAAAATAACTGTTACCTGTAAGATTTGTTAATTGTTAATTTAAAATCGTTTTTTTGTCAATAAGCAACAATCTCCGCCTTTTTCTCTTTTTCACTCATCTTTGTTGATTTTTTTGTTAATAAACAATTTTTTACACGACAGTACAGGCATCATAATCACACATTTCCAAAGCTGTTAAAATCAATGTGTGCGCAATAAATTATCAAGAGCATCATGAAGCATATCTAACAAGCAACAAAAAAGTTGCTAATGAGTACCAAAAGTATGAATCTTCAAATAAATGTACAGAGGGAGCGGAGCAGTTGCCTTCTCTATACCTATTATGCCCTCAGAGAATAAAATAAATGTAAATATAACTCTATTTTCCTTCTATTGGTAAGAAGAAAACCGATACCATGCCGGCATAGTGGCACAACACTAGATCGACGGGAATATTGACGCACACGTCCCGTCCCTATGACAGCTGTCAGGTCAATTATAAACTAAATAAGCGCGCCAATCCTGTCTGTAACCACTTACCATTGAAGTATAATAACATTGCTACCGCATTGCTAAAGCTACCGAGTTTTGTGTAACAAATTTAACTTTGAAAATAAAAATAAAACATAACCTCTAAAAGGTATACCTTTAGGGCCTGTTACAAAGTCTTGCTGGAGTATCAATTATAAGTAACTTGGTACATTTTACAACATATTCACGACGTATTGTAACACAATAGGTAGTAAAGGTAGAAGGAACGTGTTTTGGATATGTAATATCCTTTAGTCCGTCTAGGTCCCGTTGAGACCTAAGTGCTTCGCTACTGGTTATACTTCTTGTAATCTTCCAGGTAACAATACTGCATAAAATGGTAAATGATAGTTTACGAGTTTTTTTAATATGAAACCGAGAAGTTCGTTGATTTTAACAATGTAATATTGATTTCCTCATTTATGTAACGGCAATTATTTCGAAATTGGAATGTTATTGTTTTAATATAAACGGAAGAGTAAATGGACATATCGATTGTGAAGCCAGCTATATAACATTTTTTAACTTAACATATCAACTGACAGTTACAGTTTTGTCTATTACGCACAATGTCATGTTAAAAAGTGAAGAATTAAACTAGCTCGTAAGTTTCAATGAATTAATTATAGAAAACTGTAAGTATCCAATGTAGATTTATTTTGGTTTAAATTACTCAACTTTGCAACGAAATAAAGGTGCAGTTTACTTAATTCCAGGACGAAGTCGCGGGCAACAACTAGTGAACAATGTAAGGTACTGGTTTGGGTACATTTCTGACATTTACACAAGTATGTCATTTAAGTCGGCAAAAGAGAAAGCTGTTGGAATTTTTACACCAGTCAAATGTCTATAATTCTAGAATATTCCAGACAAAATAATGATAAATCAAGCCCTTATTTAGTAATCTACATATTTTAAAATATAAAAAAATGTAACAGGAAAAGTAATCTTATCCCACATATTTTTAGATTTTTATCATAAGATAATTCACCTCAATATTTACCGGTATAACCTAAATATAGATCGATTTTAGAGAAAAAAAAAATCTAAATCAAAGTACAAAAAAGAATCGAACAAAAGACAATCTTACCCTTTCAATGCTATATTTAAAATTAAAACACTTGAACATGAATTAAGTTAGGGCAAGTCTGGCAATGGCATTATCCACGTTCTCTCGTGACGTCACGCATCACGTGATTCTGAGCATACTTTTATTCTAAGCCTAGGAAGACAAATTAAATAAACATTCAATGCATCTATATAGGCGTCGCCAGCCAATAATTTGCCTAGGTTTAGGATACGTACAAACGTCGCCCATGTGTATTTGTACTGAAATTATTTAATTGTATATATAATATTTAAATGTAATAGGTTATATTGATAGAAAATAAACCACATGGATTGACTTCATTAAAGCAATAAAGCCTAGCAAAATTGTTGCCAACGGCCGCTCACTGTCAGGAATTGATTCATCAATAAACTGAACGATCATTTTAAATATTTATCAAGCATTTCGCGCCATTTTAGAGGTCACGTTTATCGACTAGGTTACAAGTTTTACGAGTTTCGTAATTATAATAAAAATTATGTTAACAATGGTAACACCAAAGCTGATAAGACTTGTAACAGCAAATGATGCATTTTTGTGATAATAATACCACAATATCTCGTATCTTCACAGTCCTAATTCATGAACCCAACAATAGATAGGCGACGTCTGACGTCTGTATTCTATTAATGTCACTTGTTCCGTACAAACGACGTTTATGGCATGTCATTGAAAGGTAACAATTTCTGCGTCCCCTTTCGTAACTTCACCTGTATCCCGAGACGTATAAAAACGCGTCCTTGGCTCCATTGTTGATTTTTGCGCGCCAAGTGAGTGCCGAAATCGGCGCACGCGGCGATGCGCGGGAAACGAAGCGTCAGTCGGCCGCAGTTGTTAGTTGCGCGCGCACGCCACGCCGCGCCGTACCTTATAGGTTAGAATTGGCGGGGTTTCGCCGCCAG
>NW_013526359.1:3608274-3611781 GCF_000836215.1 Papilio polytes
CCGCACGCCCCGCACGCCGCGAACGCCCGCTTCCAGGAGGCAGCTGCAGATGACAGGTTAGTACTAAAACTAATATTTTCAAAAGAGACACTATTTTGTTAAAAATTTAAAATAATTCCCCTTTAGAAGTATTGGGAATGTATTAGACTTATGACAAATTCCGTACGCAACATTGTCGGAGATATTTTTCCTTACAAGTAAAACGAAATTATTTCCGCATTATATTTGTTACGAAATATTTCATACAATAAAAGTCAATAATTACTAGGTAGAAATAAAACCTTAAACACATCTGGGATTTCCCGTGTATAACAAAAAAGTGAACTGGACAGTCCCTAATCTAAAATCTGACGAAATAATAAACTTTAAAAATTGCAACGCCTCATAAAACAATGTTTTATAATATGCTTATTCTACAAACAAAGCATTATGAATATGTACATTTTTCACTAATCTTAGAAGATTGTTTGATTTGATTGAGATGACCGTACGGTCTAGGAAACATGCGGTTTTTACATCGAAGCCACACAGATTAGAAAATTAATAAAATAACCACAAGTTTAATAATACTAACCTATTATAAATTAGTTAGTCAATCTATAAACCATATTTCTGTAAAACAATAAAGATGAGAGATTTGTATTTTTGTATGTATCCGATTCATGTAAAAACTACTGGGCCGATTTAAAAAATTCTTTAACCATTAGAAAGGTAATTTATCTGGAAGTAACATGGGCTATATCTATTTGACCAAATTCCCAAAAGGAGGTACTCAATTCGTCTATATGATTTTTTTAATATTTTCGTAATTTGCGGGCGAAGTCGCGAGCAACTAGTCGTTGATAATTATGCAAAGTAACTAAATGTGTTAAAAAAGCAAAACACAGTAGTGTCATAAATATTTAACACCATAAAAACAAGATCCTAATTATATACATGCATTTCTTCACGCTTGACCTTTGATGAACATAATTTGGGATGTAAAAAATTCATACGATAAACAATAATATAATATTTATAGCCTTTCATACCAATCAGTTACCAATCAACCATGTTCGGATATTTACACTGATAGGTGTCAATCGTGTTCGGATATTTTAATTCAAATGACTTCAACCATGTTCGGATATATTACCTAAAAGGGATCACACTAATTAACTATGATCGGATACTTTATTCGAATAACAAATCAACTATGTTCGGATATTGCGTGTCAATCGTGATCGGATATTCTAATTCAAATGATTTCCATCATGTTCGGATATATTACTTAAAAGGGTATACACTAAAGGACTACGATCGGATATTTTATTTCAAAGATATTACAAATCAACGATAATCGTATATTTAAACTGAATGATAGAGGTGTCAATCGTGATCGGATAATTTGATTCAAAAGTTTTTAATCATGTTTGGATATATTACCTAAAAGAGATTACACAATTGCGATCGGATATTATATTCGAAAGGTATTACAAAAGTATGTTCGGATATTTAACCGAAAGATACAGTAATAAAGTTCGGATATTTTAACGGAAGTTTAGGTAATAATTTATCAAGCCAGATATAACAATGAGGGCTTCATTAAATTCATTGAGTACAATGGCGGGCAAGGGGCGTGATCGGTTATAGCCACTGAACGTTTATATTGACAACCGATCTTAACCTTATTAGGAAATGAAACGTGCTCAGGCCATTTTTGCGTAATAATATTAAATTTTACTCTATAAAGATGTTTGCTTGACGTCTAAACAATAACATATAACAATGTGTGTAATTTTTTTATATTGTTTTTACTAGCTTTTGTCAGCGACTCCGTCCGCGTCCACGTGGAATAAAAAAAAACAAAAGTAAGTAGCCTGTGTTCTTCCAGACTACACCAAATTTTATCGAAATCCTAACAAACATCCATCTAAACTTTCGTATTTATTTTAGGAGGATTAAATACAGGCATATTTAAAAATGTCCATTGAGAACTTAACTGCACCATTTAACCATTATTAGAATATTAATAGAACGGAAGAGGGCTTCCGAAATTTCCTATAAGCTTTGATCGGATGTTTTGTATTCAGGCTATAACTTAAAAGTTCGATGGTTTTAAGGTCATCGCCCGGTTACGTCATCTATGGTCCAACACCATATTTTTTGTTCCACCTCTAAGCCCGAGCTATCTCTTATAGACTTTTGTCGGAATTAAATGGTTTTACTGACGACTTTATTCCTTTGAAATAAGGTATATTTTGAACTTAAATGAAATGCATCTGTAATTTTGTACTGAGTGTACTATTGAGAGTAACCATGCGTTTTTGGTTTGTCGGATTTTATTTTGGTAGTTGTTTGTTTTGTATTTTACTACCTGATTACATTAAATTGCATTATGTAGTATCGAAATGTATTATGTCGATTATGAAGCTTTCTTTAAACAATCGTTTAGTGTACATATCTATTATTTAATATACACTAAGTAGTAGAGGCCACTTAGTAATTACAAAAGTGGTAGAAAATCGAAAAATTAAAACAAAAGAGTGAAAGGATGACAGCGATGTATAGAGGAATAGTACATACTGTGCCGACTCTCCGTAGGGACAAAATGCAGGTAGGTGATAAAAAATCTAGACGAAATTCTTTTAATTCAAAGTAAAAATTCCTTGCTGTATTATACACTAGCTTTCACCCGCGACTTCGTTCGCGTGGTATTAAAAAAAACAAAACCAAGTAGCCTATATGTTCTTCCAGACTATCCTCTACATGTATGCCAAATTTCATTGAGATCCGTTCAGCAGTTTAAGTTACAAACTCTAAGAAACATCCATCCTTCCATCTAAACTTTCACATTTATAATATTAGTATGATTGTCACCCTACTGACGTTAGATGTTTATCGTAATAAAGCAAAGAGAAAAACAACACAAGAAAGGGCCATGAATCATTGCTAGCTATTATTACTGTACTGACATAACAGTTTCTTATGATAGAAGAGAGTACATACACTGCTTTATATTGGCTTGAAGATGAACATTTAAATTGTTTTGATACTTGAAATTGTTGAAATAACGTAATGTACAATGTAATTTAGTTATATTTGTAGATCCATGAGTTATGGGTTATAGCTTAAAATGATGTTTTTCGTTGGAATTTAAGCATGTCATGGATGTTGCTAAGGGGTGTTTAATGGGCATACATGCAGAGTCCCTAAACATAGCCTAGATCAGGGGTGGCGGACCACTGGCACTCGTGCCATAAATGGCACACGATTTATTTTATGCACGTTGATAGTTATAAAAATACTACGAAAAAAATATGAAGTAGGTGCACTATGACGTAATAATAGCAATCAAAATTATTCGATGGTACGTCTAAGACCGCATTAAACATATCTTTAAAAAAATGGCAATAATTTATTTTTATAACATAAGACAAACGAGCAAGCGGCCACCTGAATCCGCCAAAATGGCGAAGCGACCGCTGCCCATAGACATCCGCAATTGCAGATGCGTTGCCTACCCTT
>NW_013526359.1:3611845-3622276 GCF_000836215.1 Papilio polytes
TGTTTTCTGTGTGGTCGTGGTATTACACCGGGCGTGCCGGTCCATTCGTGCTAAGATGTTAAAGCGGGCACTACCACTGCCATAGTATAAATTTTCTCCACCCCTGGTCTTGATCAACTTCGGCGACGGCCATTGTATGATTTTGTATAAAAAATAACTTGGAAAATCCTTTAGGTAAATATAAAAAAGGTTGTTGACCTTTATGGTATTTGATTTCTAAGTACTTACAGCGTGACGGGTTTTGCAATTGTAACCAGTTTTGTTGATTAGATGAATCTACCGATTGACGTTTTGTATTTGATAGTTCAATGACCTTGCACCGTAGAGAATTAATTGGAATTTTATAGCCGAATAATTGATATCAGTGCATTTAGATTGTTATCTAAAATATATTCAGAAACCATAGACTTATTTAAATATTGCAACTTAAAACTTTACATTAAAAATAAATGTTCAAACAATTTAATGATTCCGTTTTATTGGACATTGATGAAAAAGTGTAATTTGTGATATATGTTTTTTTTTAATTTGACCAAGGTTTTGACCAATTTGGCAAAGGTTTAAAAACATAGGAATTCGGTTTTTTGTTTTCACAAATATGTGCAGCTGTTACGGCAATACAAATTCACACCAAAATAAACAATGTAATGAAAGAAAACATGATTCAATTTACAATAACTAGAAATTGCTACTAATCGTAATGGAACGTTTATCAGAATTCAAATATCGATTCAATAGTATCGTGAAATCGATTTTGTACAAATATTTACGAATGATAATACCAGGTTTTACCCAGGGCTGTCAACTTTAAAAACGTGTACTAGAGACTTGTAAACCTTTGACTTTGAGACGATGATCTACAATACTTTATTTACATACTAGATCTTTTCGATAGTTTGATTTTCTTAATTTCTTTATACCCTGATTTGTAGACATCGTAACCACAGTCCAAATGCACCATTAAAAGTCAAAGTGGTGGTAACCCTAACACACAGACAATCAAACGTATTTGGGAGCGGTCACTTGACCTGAATCACCTTACGAAACATTGTTGCTATGAACATGTTCCACTTTTTTACGCATTTTTCAACAACAAAATAAACAAAACGTAATGTGCTATATCAATATGACATACAAACTATAGTTTAGATAATTTATATTAGTAACTAGCCGATTACCTTGATTTTAACCAGTACTAGCTGTTTCTTGCGATTTCGGCTGCGTGAAATTAAAAAATAAATAAAAACGTAGCCTGTGTTACTCATAGATAGATAGGTTAAAGATTTTTACATCGGCTCAATAGTTTTTGCGTGAATCAAATATATACAAAAATACAAATCTTTCCTCTTTACAATATTAGTATAGACATAGTATTTTATTTGCTTCTCATGTGTTAAATGACGATATGAATAATAGAAAAAAATTGAGAGTATACAAGGAAGTTAAAAAAAATCGTAACTTCGTAATTATTAATTCTTGTGGTTAAAGGCAGCGTCCAGTTGCCATATAAATTATTTCAATTATTATTCTAAGAATATCCAAATACTAGCTTACTCCCAAGATTCCGTCCGCGTGAAATTAAAAAATAATATAAAACATAGTACTTACTGACAACTAAGTTTTTTAATGGGGAAAGATTTTTTGAAATCGGCTCAGTAGTTTTTGAGTTATTTCATTACAATCAAACAAAGTTTTCATTTTTATAATATTAGTTTAGATAGGGGATGACGTCATGATGACGATGAACGGTTACTACGGATATGTCAAGAATCCAAAAAAATGAGGTACCAAAGAGGTATGTTACGGTTATTGAGTGACTCAATAGGACAGGATCGAACCTGCAACCCAACGTAACGCATGAATCATACAGTACATGCCAAGCGATCTTGGACTTTAAGAACAAAGGTGGAAGGTTTATAATCATTACATCGTGATTATGTACACCCTCTGCCGTGTTCCAGTTCGAATACTGTTACAAAACTCTCCTTATCTTTCTTTTTTATAAAGAGAATGAGTGTGATGACTATATTATTCTACTTGTGTGTTAACAGTGAAAACTCAGTTACAAGTTTTGTAATTGTAAATTTTGTATAGTAATTTGATGAAATGTCCATTAATTTCTAAATTAAAGTATCTTATCATGAATTTCAATAACACAGTCTATACATATACCATAAAGAGGAAATATTTGTATTTTTGTATGTATTGAAATAACTCAAAAACTACTAGATTGATTTTAAAAATTATTACACCATTAAAAAGCTACGTTATCAGTGAGCATAGCCGGTATTTTTTACTTATAACTCCATATGGACGGAGTCGCGAGCAACAGCTAGTACTATAAAATCGAATCATTGTAAAAGTTCATCTGGGGGCAATGACCGATGGCGTTTTCAAGACTCCCTGTAGCATCAGATGCGCCCAAACAAACCGACAGACAGACGGTTTCCTTGTATTGTTCTATTGTTCTCTTGTTACAAACCAAATGGTACCAGGGTAGGTAATGTAGTGCAGTCGACTGTAATCCGATAGTATTTTATTCCCATTAGGTTATTCGCCTACAAGATAATTTTTTCCATACTAATGTTATAAAAAGGAAAAAAATGTATTTTTGAACATATTAAAATAACTCAAAAACTACTGAGCTAATTTCAACTTTAAAAACCTACGTTTATATAGGCTATATTTTTTAAATTATTTTATGCATTCCCCGCGACAACAAAAAAAAAATATTTTTAATATCACGGGGACGAAGTCACGAGCAACAGCTAGTCCTTTAAAAATAACTCATTTCATTTTATTATTAAACAAGCCTACACCTGTGATTTCGTCCACGTGAAATTAAAAAAAAGAGAAGTTAATAGCTTATATGCCAGATTTACTTATATCTATGCCAAATATAATCGAGGTCCGTTTAGATCTTTAGGCGAAACACAATCGGACTGATGCATTATTTTTGTAAAAAAAACTATAAAAGTATATTACTTTTTATGCCATTAAAAATACTTATTGTAAAATCCTGGGTATTTACTTCGGAGCCACGATCGGGCAGTCTGTTTGTACCAGCCATAATTTCGTTTGTATTCAATACGCATATCGGATTGTATGACATAGATTAGCTACAATTCGTATGAGGCCGACTCACAGTGTTGTGGGAAATTCTGTACGTACATACGATTCAAATAAGTCACCTAAGAACTTGCTTAAACATTTTATCTAGGTTATGCGTGTAACAAACACGTTCTCCTTGCCGTTTTAAACTAGCAGCTCCTGTGCGGCTTCATCCGCATGCAATTACGAGGATATAATTTTATTGTTTACAATTGTCAAATTCTCAATTGCAGTCGACAAAATTACTGTCACCATAATAAACTGGCTTCCTTAATGTTGGCATTTTGTAGTATGGTCCCTTTCTCAAAAGAAGGTTTATCAAATTCATTTACCTCCTGAGTTTAATAGCGTGAAAATATATGGCCTAAACCGTGTCGTAAGTGTAAGGTTTTATTAAAGAAAGAGTTATTCAAAAACATGCTGAGATTGCTGACATACGCCACGAAGTAGTGTGTTTACGCTTTATTATATTAGTCTAGATACTCAGGATTGTTAAATGGTCACTCTAATACTAAAGCTACACTAAGTAACTCGCTTTATTAAACTTATCTGGCCACATAGAACAAGCATTAAATTGTCTATTCAATTGTTTTTTTTTTGACCGACTTAAGACCCAAAAGAAGGAGGTACTTCGTCTGTATGTTTTTTTTATATGTGTTACAGCATAACTCCGCCGCTAGTGGACCAATTTTGGTAATTTTTTATTAACCGAAATGTAGTGCTTGCCGGTGGGACTCAACTCAAAGACTACGACGTAGTTAAATAGTTTTCAGAGTTCAGATAGCGTTCGAAGTTCGGTTAGCAACAAAATGTTTAGGAATCATTCACCCGGATAGTAATGTATTCCCATAGGCCCATAGGGCACGGTGCTCGTCACGGACCACGGTTCGTTCTGGATCCGTAACTGCGGCATTTTAATGCGCTACATTTAGTTCAGCTTTGTATTTTAAATTTACTACGCGTTTGGGTTATAAGAGTTTAGTTTAGAGTTTAAAAATTTAAGTTACTTTAGTAAAATTACAAGTATGACAATTTAGGCAACTACAAAGTTATTTCGACTTTATTTTCGATTATTTACCAAATTAAATCGAATGAAATGTACCAGTTTTGTTCGATTTATAATTTAGGACGTAAAATCAAGTTTAGTATTCCAGACAAAGTTAAATGGAGCGTAGCTTATTCTATGAGTGTTAAAGTTATTGAAATAAGTAAATAATTGTGTTTGAAATAAAAAAAAAATTTATAACAATACAATGAGTTATAGTTTTAATCGCATCAATGATAACTTACATAAATGCACTTCAGTTTTATGAGCTTTAAATATTAAATATCAAATATCAAAAGGTACAAATTATGCACTAGAAACCAGACACATTTTCGTGTAAAAATGTGCATATTTTTACGAGTATGTTGGAAAACGTCCGGCATTCCTCGGATAACGGGACGTCTCGTTTTATTCTAATTTTAAAAGAGCTGATCATTGCCCGCGGGTACATATTGAGCCAGACATTCGAATATAGTGATGTACTGTGAACGTCGATATCGATGTTTCTATCGACTACACTTGTATTTATTGTTGTCCTTGTTTTGTCAAAGAAAGTGAAAGAGATTTGCAAATAAGTATTACAAGACACTGTAATGCAGTAGAGCACGCGCGATAATATCGATATAGTATTACTTATATCACGCTTTTGATGTATTTTTATTTTTTTATGTCTCCAATGCCCCGAAAAGCCTCTCCCAAGTCATCTAATATGAAATGCAGATAATCAGTCTTCCTGCAGACAGTTGTAACATCGATTTTGTATCGATAAAACAACCCTAGTTCTCGTGTCAGCCAAACGGTAATACGTCACGAAGATTTATAAATTGCAAAACTTCCTTCTCACGCTACTCGGCGATTTTGTTTTTTTAATTTGCCTCCGAGAATCAGAGGCACAGGTAACTAAAATTTTCAGAATTGATCAATTAAGTGGTTGCAGTAATATTTATTGAATACAATATAATTATTTCTATATACCGACATTTTATAATCATTTTTAGACATATAATTAGTAGACATTTAAAGTTACAATTTTTGAAATTACTGCTTTGTACTTATAGTTTATTTTCGTAACTTTTTCCCACTAAAGTCTTTATTGAAACGAAATCTAGCTAACACGAACTACAAATCGTTTACCATAGCTTTTGTATACGTTTATAAATAAATCGTGCACACAGGTGTTGAGAAAAATAGGTTCAACGAACGCTTGGCCTGATAAGAATCGACTTGTGAAGGCTTATCCGTTCACAATACACGGCACACGCCGTAAACTGCCCTAGTTATTAAAATAGGGAACAGCTAAGGAACAAATATTTGCCTGCGACTCCGTTCGCGTGGAATAAAAAAGCGTGTAGCCTATGTGGTCTTCCAAAGTGTAACAAATTTCATAGAAATCCGTTTAACTGTTTAGGCTACAAACTCTAACAAACATCCATCCATCTAAACTTTCGCATTTATAATAGTAATATTAAAGAAAAGATAAACGCTTTGATAGTGATGTAATATATTGAAAAGGAAAATTAATCAATTTTCAGTTCCACATAACCTAAATATTGTAAGCAATATCAATAATTTCCTCGAAGTAATCAATAAATGAAAATTTACATTTAACATCGAAACTCGAAATTGAAGAAAAAAACCAGGATATTGCATAGTTTTACTTTATTGTAATTATAAATTGCAACTTTTTTTGTTAAAATTATGAAATAAATAGCTGTTGCAAGCGACTTTGTCTGCGTGGAGTTTAAAAGTTCAAAACAGGATAAATTTGAATAAAATGAAGCCTTCACACACACACCTTCTTTCTTAATACTTATTTACTTAGTAGTATACGTAGTAACAAAAATATATATGTAAGATTCCAATTTATGTAATGTCTCATCTTTATTTACAAGACAATAATTTGAAAATTGTAATTAAAATATTATCATGTAATGTTAAAATACATCGTAATTTTGAAAGTAACTGTACTTCCTTACTAAAGGAAAACACGTACGTTATGTGAGCGCAAATATTTATTGCAATAAGAAAGGGCTGTAAGGAACGCCATATCTTTTTGCAGATGCCATCTGGTGACCAAATTAGGCAACCGCAGTAGAGATTTTTGGTAATACCACTTCCTACAGTCATATACAAAATACATTTCTTTCGGTATTTTTCGAACATTTTTATAAATTCCTCGCGAACATATAAGCTTTTAAAACAGTTATCTTGCGGTATTCGTATGAAATGTTTTGTAAACTTGGATTTCCATTGCTAAAACATGTTCCAGAAAAAAGTAGTCTTTTAAAATAATACAATGGAACCCACTTCAAAAGTAGCGTAGTAAATCTATTAATAACTAGCTGTTGCTCGCGACTCAGCCCGCGGCACATTAAAAAATTATGTAGAACATAACCTATGTTACTCACAAATAAATTACCTTTCCAACAGTGAAAGAATTTTTAAAATCGACTCAGTAGTTTTTGCGTTATTTTAATACATAGAAAAATCCTAAAATACAAATCTATCCTCTTTATAATAGTATAGACATATATATTTCATGCTCTGCTTACCCTATTGGTTTACGGGTGTGAACGTTACCTTGCAAATTACAAAATAAACACGTAAATTAGTTAATACAGTGATAAAGAAAGTCAAAACATTGTTTACCAACACGGTTCGTAATCCGAATACCGTTAGCTTGGGGTGAATGACCTCCTCGGCATTGCCAAAAATTTCATACCGAATCCTACGATTATAAACCTATGTTTATGGTTGTTTTAACTAAAATTATAGCATTACTAGTTTTTGCCCGCGACTCCGTTACTGCGGAATAACAAAAAAAAACAAAAATAAATAACCTATGTGTTCTTTCAGACTATCCTCCAGGTCTATGCCAAATTTCATCGAGATCCGTTCAACAGTTTAGGCTACAAACTCTAACAAACATTCATCTAAACATTCGCATTTATAATATTAGTAAGATTAGGAAGAAGTGATACAACACATACTAATTGCCAAACTTTAATTTCACGCGGACGGAGTCGCGGGCGAAAGCTAGTATTTTATATGTAAAAGTATAAAAACGACTCGTAAATAATGTATCGGGTAAGGTACAAATATTCGTTTCAGACTGAGATTAAAATATCGCACGACGTTAAATTATTTATCAGAGATGGAAAGCAGCTTAAAATAAAATTAATGTATACATTTTATTGGTTGCAGTTTATTCGGGTCGTTGACTTATATATGCAAATATAGCGTCATGAAGCTGGCATAAGTCCTCATTAATTCCCGCGTAATTCGTGATTTGTGAACATACAAGCGGTCTTCTTGGAAGGGCTTTGCGCCATCACATGTGTTTAAACGATTTCGCGGAATCTAATGGCAAAGGGTTTGAAAATAATTATTACGGATGCAAAATTGACAATTTAAAACATAGGTCTTTAATTACATTTACTCTATCGATTGTTTTTTATTTATTTATTAGCTTTTTATTATACAAGAATATATACATAAACTATGAAATAAAAAATAAATCGAATAACTCTTTCAAACTAATAACTTAATTATTCGGCCACGTAGATAAGTAATTAAGTTTTCAATTTTTTCTGTCAAAAGTCCTTCAGTAAGTTATCCGGTAATGCGTATTGACTTATTTAAGATTAATATCATAATTTTTTTTTAAGTTCAATTATCCAATAACAAAATAATTATCTTTGTTAATTTAACCACACTTTGATTTTAAGCAGTGTTAACTTGGTTTAATTTTATTTTTCATACAAAAATCTTACGCTTGAAACTTCCGTTTCGTTGCAGTCATTCCATGAATCTCGGTCATTAGTAACGTTCCGAGGAATGCCGGCAATTGCATGGCTAATTATCGGTAATAAAGGAACGTACACGAGGCCGGCATTCCCAAAACTTCCCGGATGTTCACACACTAAGTACCGTGGGTTATTTAAAAAATGGAAAAAAAAGTTTGTTTTGGTATAACATTAAACTCGTAGACTTCGAATATTCCAATCTACAATATGAAATTCATTCTTTTTGCTTGTCTTCATTTTACGCGAAATCTATATATATAGCATTTTGCTTATGACTATCGCATGTTGATAATCAACAGTGAAAACCAAAAGTATTGCTGAAAGAAAATGTAAAGAACTACTTAATTTTTTACTCTTTGTACATTTTTGGTTTCAATTATTTTTATTCTTTATTTAAACGTCAAAGATCAGTCGTATAATCTTTGATCAGCATAGAGTAAACAGTGCGAGTCAATTTAATTTTGCGAGTAAATATTTATAATCAAACTTGTTTACTGTTCGGTTTAAATCGATAGTATCGATCGATAAACGACAGTTAAATAGTGTCTAGTCGTAGTTTATTACAACAGGTGCTAAATTGATTTTCATGAGAATATCGTTTTAATCGATTTTTTATATCGATGTGAATCGAGAAGCGATGTGATTATTTATTTCTTGTTTGTTTGATTACCATTCGATTAAAGGTTAGTAACTAAATTGCCAATTAAGATAAAAAATATTAAATGTAGGGTCTGTCCTACCACTGGCTGATAGAGGCACAGATAGCTTAAAATTGAGATCAATGTCAGATATGGAAACATAATCCAATATTTCAATTACATATTTCACACGTTTAGTTGTTATCAGACAATTTATAATTTTGTGGGACAGGTTCTTAGCATTGCATATACAAATTGTATGAAAGTTGCATGAATTTGGTGTTTTCATGTCATAAAACTACGCAGAGCAATAAACTCGAAGCGTAAACAAATGTATTCGGTAAACCACATCTCGTCCATTGTCGTGTCGAGAGTATAAAAAAAACAGGTAAATTGTAAAATATTCTTACATTGTAAGCCCCGCGTAAGTCAGGTAGCGGGCCGGCAGACTCAATAAATACGTTCATATACTCTCTGCGCCTGTTTTTGTGCAGCTGTTTTTTTATTCTGTGTCAGACACCGGGGTGTGCGGTGTAGAGTGACCAAAATAATTAGTGGAAAGTCCCGATCCAACAATATATAATCTTCAAATAGAAACAGCAAATGTAAATCACATAGTAGAGTCCGTAGCAGTATTAAGTACTGCAGGATTGTCCCGCTCTACCAATGCAATACGACCACACACAAGTCGAACATCACGTGGAAGTAATTTGCCTGATTAGCGTGTTTCGGAGTACAAATTCTAGTTTCATCCTTTTCTTATAAGGATACCATAGAAACATCGCGTGAAGCAGTAAGATGCAGTAATCTTTATTACATATTTTTGTACACAAGTATACCTTAATGTTTCTTTAAAGACATATCCTTTGATATAGAAAAGTATTGTCACCCTAAAACAGAAACCAGTTTTTGTCCAACACTATCACCATCTCTGTCTAACCAAGTTAGATACTCTGTTATTTTAAATTAACTTTTGAGAGGATGAGGCAATTGTTTCGGTATAACCTTGTTAAATTGTATATCTTTTTTAATAAGTATCCGTACACGGGTTGCTGTTGTCCTTTATTTGGCAGGATAATCGAGGCATTGACTCTCTTTCGTGTCGTTGGCATTAGCATGATGCATTTGAAAACTCACCGAGCGACTCGTATTAAATCACAATCGACTAGAGAAACTATCTCTAAGTTGACGAATGTAACAAAAATAAAACAACACAACTGGCTGATATTAAAAGAAATAAATTATAACTTTGCACAGATTAAAAACAAACATATGACGATTTTTTTGTATATTGCCACTGTTTGCCTTGAGGACATTTACAGATTCACCATGCTTGAGGTGGGTAAGCGCCATCTGCGCTTAGTCTAAACCTCGTTTATGAGTAAATAAGCTCAAGGGTTCCCTAAGGACCCAGAACAATACGATGCATTCCTATAACAGTTGTAGCTTTCGACAGCTTTCACTTTGTGAAGTGCCTACGATTTTATTTGTGACTATAAATTAAAGTTTACTTAGAATTAACTTAACGTTTCGATTATAACCGATCAAGGAATGATCTTAACACCATCTATGTATAGATCGTCTATACTATGTACTATGTATACTAATATTGTTGATGATTGTTTTTGTTTGTTTCTATTAATTAAGATTAAAAAAAAATTTTTTTTCTTTATGATGTCCCATTTTTGTTTGATGTGATTTTTTTTTTCTTTTATTTAAAAGTGTGTTTTTTATTTTATTATTTTTTTTTTTATTTCTGTATAGATATGTAATTAGTACGGCCGGTTACCCTAGTGATTAAGATGTATGTTACTTGAGTGCGAAGGAGCCA
>NW_013526359.1:3622362-3634340 GCF_000836215.1 Papilio polytes
TTCATTTCATTTCATAATAATGTAAACAGATTATAGATTTGGATTTTTGTATGTATATAACTCAAAAACTACTAGGCTGATTAAAAAAAAAATCTTTCACCATTAAAAAGCTACGTTATCAGTAAGTAAGATAGGCCGTATTTTTTAATATTCATTAAGAAATCGCGAGCAACAGCTAGTCCATACTAAATAATATAAAGAGAAAAGATTTGTATTTTTGTATGTATTCGATTCACGTAAAAACTACTAGGCCGATTTTAAAAATTCTTTCAGAAAGGTAGTTTATCACATCATAGTATATCTACACGGTTATGCAATATCTTACTCGTATATTTTATATAATATTATCATATTATCAATAACATTGTAAAACCATATTTTTAGTACTTCCCAAATTGTAGTATTCAAATGTTAAGAATACGTAAAAACTTTTATGCGACCTCAGAGGGTCGTAAAAATCGATTTACAGCACGCCGGCTATCCGATATCTGAAACCTTAAAAACTTATCGTCCTTGAGCCAAAATAACTTATGTTTTTTGTTAAAAGTACTTAAAATTCGATTAATTTTATGAGGGTAGTATCGTATACCTTAGAATCTTTTTATCTGCATACTAAATTTTCAAATATACCAAAATTCGTTAAGCGGTTTAGATATATGTAACAAATTTTAACAGTGGTAGAGCCCGTTTTAATATCTTCGCATTGCAGGGCCGGCTCGCCCGGTGTAATACCACGGCCACGCAGAAAATAGACGTGAAGTGGGAGCTATTCCGCGTTTCGTCTGATGAGTGTGGTGCCGGAGGCCTAATTTTAGTCCCTTTTCCTTTCCACCCTTTTTTTAAGAAAGAGGGATGGGGAGGAAAAGTGGATTTGACGGTGGAGGAGACGTATAGGGAGAGGAAATATCCTCTTTATGTGCGTCTCCTCTACCGTCCTTTAAGGGTAAGCAACGCATTTGCAATTGCGTATGTTTATGGGCAGCGGTCGCTTCCATTTCGGTGGATTCAGATGACCGCTTGCTCGTTTGCCACCTTATATTATGAAAAAAAAAATATCCATCCATCCATCCAAATAAAATATCAGTATGATTAACAATATTTTTCTTCTTTTTTTCAGATTACTGGACATTAAGAAAACACACAGATTCCGGATCTAGTGATAAGGAAAATTAGCACTAGAAATAATAAGATTAGTTAAATGCCTAAATAAATGCAGGCTTCTAAATTATTAAAGAGAAACAATTTTATTATTTAATGTATACGTATAGTCGAATTCAATGAAAATAAGAAATTATAACAAACATATCCAAACAATATACATATGTATATTGAGAGCGCGCGCATCTTTGACTAATCTATCAAACAACTGTGTAGTCTGTGAGCTAGTTTATGAGCTTATGAGGTGCGCACTCTACTCGATTTTTAGTTCTACAAACAGTTGCGGCTGCGAAACAAACGACAATCGCACAACTGTTGTGCGATAGTTTAGTTAAGGTGTGCGCAAGGGCGGATCCAGGGGGCATCATGGGGGTCATGACCCCCCCTGAGCTAAATGGCCAAGAGCTTGACAAAATATATTTGCATATTTTGTCAAGCTTGACTTGATCACGACTATGTGACCCCCCCTGTCGCCAAAGCTGGATTCGCTCTTAGGTGTGCGCCTGCTCTAAGAAGTCTATACTCACATACTACAATCACCAATTTAAAAACAGAAACATAAAAAAAAATCATAGACAATAAAGGAACTTTTCAGCCAGTAACATGTAAGATATCTAATTTCCATTGAAATCGACTATACATTTAGTTAATCATGTGTGTACGCTTAATTAATAATAATATGTATTCAATTAATCAAATTAATAATATAATGAAAACTACAAGTTCGATATTCGGTTTTTACTGCAGGATTGTGCTAAAATCTTGTTTACTCTGTTATGTTCAACATGAGTGAAAAGGTCGACAATATTTTGTACAAAAAAGCCCACAATAAAATTTTACTCAAATAAAGGAACTAATCGATACAATCCCAGCTTTAAAAAGCGCGGGAAAATTGTAAACATAGTAATTTACATCACAGAAATATGCTTTTTTATTAAGAAGCTTTAAGTTTGTTATACCAGCCAATTTATCCCACCTAAAGTAACCTAAAAATCTATAAATAACTCCATTGCCATAAAAATAAAGTTCTCATAAAAAAAAACATTACACATAAATACGAGTATACCATCTATATTATTTGTAATTAATGAAATGTATTCTATTTTTAAAAATAGATATAAAAACCATATTAAATTTTGCGTTCTTGATTTTCCAGAATTATTTTAATATGAAAAAACAAAAGAAAATGTATTCTAATTTAAGAAAAACGCATAAATATTTTGGTATCAAAATTAAATCTTGCTATATATTAGAGGCTAACATTTAGAAAACAAAATTGTCTTTCGTTATTTTTTAACTATTATTAATAGAATAGATAAAAAAAAACATAATTTAATACAATACAAATTATAACAAATTGGGCCACCAAAGTTGTGGATGAAAGAAGATTGCATGTGGTAGAGATGCGTATATTAAGATGGATGAGTGGTGTGACAAGAATGGATAAAGTTAAGAATGTACATTAGAGGAAGTTTGAAAGTAGCGCCAGTGGTGGAGAAATTGAGAAGCAAAAGGTTAGCGTGGTATGGACATGTTATGCGACAAGACGATGAGGACATAAACCAGAGAGTGTTAGGAATGAATGTGGATGGCTACAAAGGTAGAGGAAGACCGAAGAATGTATGGATGGATTGTGTGAAAGATATGCTTAAGAAAGGAGTGGATTCAGATATGGCTGATAGAGATGTATGGAAGAGCAGCGCATACTGTGCCGACCCTCCGTAAAGGATAAGGGCCAGTTGGTGATACAATTATAACAAATGATTATACATTTCGGTATTGTTATATAGTATACGTTAATCTTATTAATAATAAAATAATATAATGTAAAATTATTTCCAAAATCATTTTACATTTTCTAACGTTACAAGTTAAATGTAAATTACATCGAAACGAACGAATTTAAAATACAACCTACAGATTAAAAAAACCTCTTAATGTAGAATCTAGTCTGTGATCTCTGCAATAATAATTAATATAATAATTATTATAATAATTAATTATTATACGCTAGTGCGAATACTTCCTTATAATTCTGTCCCTTAGTTTTAAGTTAATTAAGAAAAGACTAATTATTAATTAGTGGATTATTTTATATTTGAAAGTACTAAATTAGGTTTTTAATATTATATCTTGGATTTGGTTTGTTTGATTTAAACGTATTAAAATTAAAAATTAAAACTTCCCGCCATATTCACTTCAAGAAACAGAAAAATAAAATCCTTACATGCAATTTTGTATTTCTATTGTAAATTTATCAATACAACGTCTATTTGTTTAAAAAATAATTTCATGAAAGGTTTTGTACATAAAAAAAATATGAAAATGCTTTTTTAATTTCAAATAAAATATTGACAAATGAAATGTGTTTTTTATTATTCCGTTTGGCGTTGAAAACTCCTGTATGCCAAATTACAATATCTTACTTTAAGATCAGGTCTTTGACCAAACTATCGCACAACTGTTTAGTTGCACAAGTAAAAATCGAGTAGTGTACGCACCTCTATATAAGCTCGTAATCAAAGCGCGACTAAACAGTTGTGCGATAGTCTAGTCAAAGGTGTACGCACGGTCTAAAGGCAAAAAATTAAGAAAGAAAGGCGTATGAGTCACCACTGAGACTTGACTTATACTGGGAAGACTGATTCATGAATTCCAAGTTCCAATAAATCACTGTAAACTACCGGTCACTTTAAATATCCAACTTTTTTTTTAAAGATTGACTACCGTGATAAACGAGTTCACACGAGATTTACGATAGGCCTTTTAGGTAAAAAATGTTTTGAGATCCCTTTTGTCGGCAAAGTTTGTTTATTTCAGACATTATTTGATTAAATATGTAGATACGCATATCTAATATTTTAGGAATAAGAAATTAAAAATAGAATAAGGTTTTTGAAATAGTAAGAAAACAAATACAACATCTACACTGACCACTTCAGACTTATTTTATATTAGTGCCTTGTAAAAAAAATAGCAATAAAGACGATCGTCTTCTATTTCTTAAGATGAGAGGGAGAAACTTAACGATGTTCCAATTTCATTTATTTAAAACTAATTTTTAGTACGAAATGCCTTTTTACAAAATATTTAAATATAGATAAATCAAGTATTTAATAACTATTTGCTAGAAATGATAATTAAATAAGGTGGTGAGTAAGAACAGAGCGCCTTATAGAAACAACTAAGCAATTGATACGGTTTGCTTTTTAGCTTCTTAAAATGAATTTTAAGACGCCGAACAAGATAATATTTCTTCCTTTTTCAATATAATAATTAAATTTTTTAGATAAAGTACAATGTGGTATACACTGATACAATATTTTTCACAATAATTTCTTTTTGTTATCACATTATCAAACAATTTTAATTAATAAGCATTTGCCTAAATTTATAGCAAATATAATTTTCCAGTCTCTTGAAAAAAATTTGCTACGAAAAAGCTTTTACAAGTTTAAGTCAATCTTAATAAACCTAATACAACTTGACTTGACAATTTCATGCTTCAATAGATCGTCTATTAAATTCAATCAAAAATAATTGCTGCACTATTTTTACAAGGCGTTGCTATATCTTAATTTTTCTAAGTAAACTTTACGTTATACGTTTATTACGATAAAATTTGGGATATACAATAAATTAAGTGTACAAAAGTACAAATTCTTAAGATAATTAATACTTTAACTTTGCAATTCTTTTAGGTAAATAAATCGATGAAGTCAAAATCTCCAAGAACTATACATTTCATACATTTTGGTTTTTAAAAATCAACAACTAATAATTAAAAAACTGTTCGTATGTCGAACTGCTCTGGTACTTATTAGGTATAACCCCCAATATTGAAATAATAAACAGGTATGACCCGTGCTAATAACACAGACCACAATACATAATTACCGTGCAATTTAGTGATCATTTGCGGCTATTTGTATGTAAAATAGGGGAATATGTTTTGGTAATTCTTTACGTGTACAATAGGAACTGATTGCATTAAGGGGATGAAATTAAATACTTGGTGCGTGCCGTATGGAAGTTTGATTGACCATTGTGGATGCACACCTTGAACGCATCTGCCCATTATTAAGCGCCATCTGTTATAATAAGCAAACAATCGGATTAATTTATTCCGGTTTTTAAATGTTTCAATATTTAGTTGAATAAATATTCAATTAAAGTTTGAGTTTACTAGGACTTATGTGAGCGAAATGAGAAATCATTTTTTTTATTATTTTATTAGTTGCAATAGTTTAAAATGCGTTCACAATAAGTCGACTACTCGCCACCAGATGGCGATGCTGAGTCCAAAATGAAAAAAAAAAAACAACTTACAAATCTTATTTAATATTAACAAAGTGATTAAAAAAAATGAATGGCTATTAAAAAAGGCGTACTTTAGACCGTATCGTTAACAATTATTTAGATTTTTGTTTGAGACAAAAATAAACATTGAGAAAAACAATCATAAAATTTATTTATTTTGTATACATATAGATAGCCAATTTCTAACATTATTCATTTTATTTTACAATAAGGCAAAATATTTCACTAAAATTAAATAATTTCTTAAAAAGGGTGTGCACACACCGGATGTGACGTAAATTCCACGGCGATATTCGATCAAGAAACACACCGCATCCTCCCCCTAAATTCCTTAATTTGCGATCGTCTTGTATAAATTTAACGCATCGCACTAAAGGGAGGTTCGCAGTGCGTCTGTAAACGACACAAATTATGCGGTACTTTCTTTTATTACCTACAGTGTAATGCGGTTTACGATTAAGTAATTGGTAACGAAATTTCCAAAAATAGTAAGCCACACTCCAGGTGTCTTATAAATTGGAAAAAAGGTAATTTACCGACTACCCTACAGCCGGGTGTCTTACGATACCTTGAAGTGAATGAAGAGCCTTAACCATAGAGCTAAGAATTATCAGAAACGATAAACAGAAAATAATTTCAATTGTCTTTTGTTTGTAATTAAGGGAAGTAAATAAAAAAAAACTGGTTCTAAATATTTATTTAATCTTTGCACATGTCAGTTTCCGATAGTTTCCAGTTAACATCAAATATCTAAAGTGCTGTTTATTCCAGATATTACTAGACGTAGTACATATCTCACCAACCTTAGGTAGAACATTAGCAATATATAGTTTACTAGTTGTTGCTCGCGACTTCGCCTGCGTGAAATTAAAAAAAAATACAAAATATAGCCTATGTTACTCACAGATAAATTACCTTTCCAATGGTAAACGAATTTTTAAAATAGGCCCAGTAGTTTTTGCGTGAATCAAATACATACAAAAATACAAAAATACAATTTTTATAATATTAGTATAGATATAGCTAAAAAAAATATTTTCGAAATAAAGGTAAAGAAGCCAGACACTTCTAGCTGTTTTAAGGTTTCAAACATATGGTAAAATGGCGGTAAAGTGTTCACCTGGTGACCTCATCCGCCCGCGACGGGTAGCGACCCCTAACGTCTTAGATTGGAACTGATACCACTAATAACAAGTTTCAGCTGATACGTGTAAAAATTAGATTAGTGTCGTTTTTTATTTTTTAATTAACGTAGCATATTGTACGTTTTGACGGTAATTTGTTTCGTTATATCTTGTAATTGTTGGACGCTTTAATCTCCTCATTTACTAACCAAGTTATTGGAGCCAGGAATGTTAGTTTCCAAGACATTTAAAACCCAACGCTACGCTACGAGTCAGAAAAAGATTGTAATGTCTTAAAAGTTGGTGAACTTTAATTCAAGTTATTTTTAAACATTTAAAGGCATTAAGATATAACAGTGTAATAGTACACTGTTATATCTCAACAGAGGCTAAATATTTCCTTGTAGAAACATTTATTATAAAACTACAAGAGGTCGCACAATTGTTGTACGATTGTCGATTGTTTTCCAGCCAATTCGACCAATTAGTTGCACAATTAAAAATCGAGTAATGTGCCCACGCTAAGTTTAATTTATGTATACTAATATTATAAAGAGAAAAGATTCATATTGGATTTTTGTATGTATTCGATTCACATAAAAACGACTGGGGCGATTTTATAAATTCTTTCACCATTATAAAGGTACATCTTTGAGTAACATAGGCTATATATTTTTTTTTAATTTCACGAGTAACAGTATTAAAGTATATTTAAGTATATCACCGTTTTTATTTTATCAGTGGACAAATAACGTAAACTGTCATCAAATTAAAACAAAACGTTGCGGTGTGTCGCCGGCGCCATCATGCCCATCTGCCGCTCGCCACCTGGTGGCATATCGCTGAATTAATTACGAATCGAGGCACGCGCCCAAAGCACGCATCCGTATTTTGTATTATTAATTTAATATGAACGTTACTCACCAATGTATATTTATATCAATTTCATCTGAATAAAAGGGCGCTTTTTATAATGACAGAGTATGATAATAATATACATAATGTTTTATATTTGTTGCAAGCATTAATCATAACATTTCAACTGGTGTATATTTTTTCGTGATTTTTAAACGACTAAGAGCCTGTCCTACCACTGGCTGATGACTCAGATAGCTTAAAAATGACGTCACTACAATAAGGGAACAAAATCCGATATATATAACATACGAGCTGTTGCCCGCGACTTCGTCTGCGTGGTATTAGAAAACATACGAACTATCAAAATTACAAAAAGCTACGTATCCCTCGGGAACCGGACATTTCTCTGGGATGAAGCTTATCACACGTGTACTCCAGACTTTGTTTCATATCTGTGCCTAATTTCAATAAGATATGTTGAACCGTTACAGAATAATCGAGTGAACATTAAAAAACTAAATTAATGAATCCCACGGGAACCGTAACTATTCCCGGGATAAAAATAGCCTATGTGTTCTTCCAGACTATGCTCTAAACCTGTACCAAATTTCATGGAGATCTGTTCAGCCGTTTAGGCTACAAACGCTAACAAACATCCATCCATCCATCTAAACTTTCGCATTTATAATATAAGTAAGAGTAAGATTTTACACGTTAGATTGTTATTAGACAATTTACAATTCGGTGGGACAGAGGCTTAATATTTAGTTTTCTTTAAAACGAGTATATTAAAATTGTTAATTCAAGATTTTAGCTGTCAAAAATTCTCTTTTAATTAAGCCACAAGCCTTTGATTAAACTATCGCTAAACTGTGCGATTGTCGATTGTTTCCCAGCAAATTCAATTGTTTAGTTGCACAACTAATAATCCAGTAGAGTGCGTACCATATGTTTATATTATTTACTATTTACTATTATTCCTATGAGTTTTCATACGAATAATAGTGCGACAAAACCGTTGTGCGATAGTTTTGTCAAAGGCGCACGTTCTTAATACATCTAAATTGCGTGCTTTAAAACATTTGATTTAAATATAGATGTATCTCCAAATTAACCATAAAACGGTCCAAATAACACACGTGGTAAATGTATAACGCCTTATGGCTGGGGTCCTAAGGTATTTTAATGTACCCTTAACTTGTTCAAGGTGCTTTATCCCTACTCGTTAGGGGTACGACTGTGAAATTATAATTACTTTAATTTTGATTGTAAAAAGTATATAAAAACGACCGTGTAATATTAAATATCAGATATGCTTTGATTGGAAAAGGTTGGTATATTTTATTATTGTATTTTTATATATGTATTTGTAAGGTGGCAAACGAGCAAGCGGCCATCTGAATTCACCGAAATCGAAAGCGACCGCTGCCATAGACATCCGCTATTGCAAATGCGTTGCCTACCCTTAACTGACGAAGGAGGAGACTCAAATAATGAGGACATTTCCCCTTCCTATGCGTCTCCACCGTCCAATCCACTTTTCCTTCCCATCCTTTCATTTTATAAAAAGGGGGAAAAGGAAAAGGGACTAAAATAAGGTATTCATTAAGATTATTTTCATCATTAAGTTATCTATACTAATATTATGAAGAGGAAAGATTTGTATTTTTGTAAGTATTGAGATAACTCCAAAACTACTTTGCGTATTTACCTTTCTACCTTTCACCATTAGAAAGGTAATTTATCTGTGAGTCACATAGGCTATATTTATATGTTTTTAAATCAGCCCAGTAGTTTTTGAGTTATTTCGATAAATACAAAAATACAAATCTTTCCTCTTTATAATATCAGTGTTGTAAACATTAAAAGACTTTATTTTTATATTTATTTCCTCGTCTTTAATATTCTTTTCATTCGTTTAAGACACACATTTTTCTAAAGTGACATTTTGACATCCTTATATTACACTTATATGTATATTACAGCCAGTATGTGTTAATTGTATATTAAACCTCCTTATCAATCCACAACAATTAGTACAGATAATTTGATTTATTATTATTTATTTATTTATTTATTTATTGGTGATAACCACTCAGCAAATGTGCTGATCTTCCGTGGCTTTTAATGTCAACCATATTATTTTTCTATATATCTATCTGATATTTTGTATACCTATAAGTCCAAAGACACATTTTTAATTTAAAAGAGACACTAATATTGTTTATGCTTCACGTAATATGAAATGAATTTTGTTGGATTATGACAATAATGGCCTCGTATTAGCAATTTCTATGTTAAACAAGCAAATTACATGTTACAAGTACATCTGCATACAATGAGACCAATTTAATAGATTGTCTCGTATTTATTTATGATATTAACTACTGTTGCTCGCGACTTCGTCCACATGATATTTAGACAGCAGAAAAATATAGCCCATGTTACTTAGCGATAACATAGCTTTTTGATGTTGAAAGAATTTTTGAAATCTGCCCAGGAGTTTTTGAGCTATTTTACGTACATACAAAAATACAACTCTTTCCTTTTATAATATTAGGATAGACTAGCTGTTGCCCGCGACTTCGTCCATGTGAAATTTAGACAGCAAAAAATATACCCTATGTTACTCAGTGATAACGTAGCTTTTTAATGGTGAAAGAATTTTTGAAATCGGCCCAGTACTTTTTAAGTTATTTTAATACATACGAAAATACAAATGTTTCCTCTTTATAATATCAGTATAGATTGAGGTCTGGTCTTTATTTAATCTTATTATTATAGAGACAACAGAATTAATCTACCTATGGGCGTCGCCAGTTGTAGTGGGGAGCAGCTCCCCTTAGAGACTACGAATAAGTCCATGAAAAAGTAAATAAATTAATAGTTAAAATTATTAGGACATTTCTAATTTTCTATTAACAATAATAAAAATGTTTTTTTTTATTTATTTCAAAGTAATTTGTCATAATAATCAGCTTAACAATTTGATGTGAACACAACCTTAATAGAATCAAAGGCATAATCTTTACAAATCTATGGATTAAAGAACTTGTCACTTTCGTATGACACAAAGATGACAGGATCGTGATATATCGCTGCGATCGTAACGTCTGTTTGTGCATGAATTAAGAATAGTGGATGCGACATCGCTGCGGGATACCGTATATGAACGCACGTAGTATTAAGGCGAAGCTGCTTATTGTTTTCTATTATTCTACGAAGAATTTGTAGGTTATAATTAATAAGAGTATTAGAAAAAAAAACGATTTGTTAAAAACAAATTTTTTAAACCTCATAGATTTTAAGGAAACAACAACGTACTGTAGAGATCACTCAACCTTACATATAGCATAACACTGTGAGTTGGAAAAGATGATTACGTTAAAGGTGATATAATCAAGAAGTGATGACTGAAAACATGAAAGATAAATTAACCTAGAGGACAAAAACCTGATGCTCAACTCACCTACGTTTGCCACGATGAGAATAGGACGACTGTGAACTGCTAAATGGATGTATTATCATACTAGCTTTTACCCGCTCTATCAGCGTGGAACTAAAAAACAAAAGCAGCCTCTGTGTTCTACTTTGCTCTAAATTTATGCCAAATTTAGTCGAGATTCCGGTCGTTTAGGCGATAAATACACAACCCTATAAAATATCGAGGGTATGACATTAGTATGAATTGGTTTATTTCAGCTTTTTATATTTAGTAAGCTTCCCCTTAACTCGGTATTACGGCGCGTGTCCACTGGCGATGGTATCTAACGCATCTGTCACCGCCGGCCCCCATCACCGATTCAAACAACATCGATAACGGAATTACTGTTAATTGTTAACGTGGTTATTTAGTTTTAATGTCGACTGACGTGCCGGTACGATAGTTTCGAACGTACTAAAGCTCTAGTTTACTTATTATCGTAGCTTTTTAATGGTGAAAGAATTTTTGAAATCGGACAAATAGTTTTTCAGTTATTTCAATGTCTACAAAAATACAAATCTTTTTGTAACATAAGTGCAAATAAAAAATACAAGCTTTCGCCCATGACTCCGTCAGCGCGGACTTTAAAAAACAAAAGAAAGTAGCCTATGTGTTCTTAACTTTAATAGAGATCCGTTCAGCAATTTAGGCTACAAACTCCAACAAACATCAATGCATCTAAAAACTTTCGTGATTCTAATATTAGTAATATTATAATCGCATGAGAAAAACGTAAGTAAAGAGAGTGGACAATAAGGTATTCGTAAAGTTACGTTAATTTTATGGAAACGATTGTAAACAATAGACAGTAATGAGTTTTGTTAGATCATTCTTTTGACATTTTATTACTTATAACCAAAAGTAAGTTAACGAAAATCGTAATCTTATAACACGGCTATATTCTAAAAACGAGTTTAACGTCGAATTAAAAACAGATCTGTTAAGATAAATTGTTAGTTAACTCTTATCTTGTAAACAAATTGTTTCATACATTCGATCAGGAGATTACTGAACATGTTTTTTGTCGAACAAAG
>NW_013526359.1:3634513-3649220 GCF_000836215.1 Papilio polytes
GAAATTCCGCCGAGGACAGACCGTTCCACAACGCGGCTGTGCGGGGCAGAAAGTTCCGCGAAAACCGCACGGTTGTGGAATGCCAGCCATCAGCATGGAGATGGATGGATGGCATTTATGATATTAGTATAATTATAGTAGCATGGTAATAATGTAAGTAAAGTGGACAAAAAGGTATTCGTAAAGTTAGGATAATTTTAAACAATATAAAGTAATGATTTTTATTACTAAATTATAACCAAAAGTAAGTTAACCCTTAAATGCATGATGATGCATTTATACATTAGTTTTTCCTTGCTTACGCAATAGACTGTTTTGAAAAATCATTTTTTCTTTTTTTTTTTAATCTATACTCAATTTACCGTTTCAATTTATGCTATTTAAAACGGAAAAATCTTGCATTTAATGGTTAAATCAATGAAAAAATTGACGTATTATTCTTTTAATACGGTTATATTCTAAAAACGAGTTTACCGACGAATTAAAAACAGATGTGTTGAGATAAATTGTTAGTTAACTCTTATCTTGTAAACAAATTGTTTCATACATTCGATCAGGAGATTACTGAACATGTTTTTTGTATCAAGCAAAGGCGAAAACATCTGTCGATTGAAATTAATGATGCTGCTTAAATTCACATAACTCATTTACGGGGTTGTTTTGGGGTTGATTTCGAAGGATAGTTAATATGCCAGATGTATTCTCAAACTATTTACGGATTATGTTATACTAAATTTCGCCTGCGATTCCGTGTAGGATTTATAAAACAAAAGTAAGCAGCCTATGTGTTCTTCCACACTATGCCTTACGTCTATGCTAAATTTCATCGAGATTTAGGTAGTTCTACAAACTCTAAGGAATATCCATCCATCCATTTAAACTTACGCATTTATAATATTAGTATAGTAATAGTTAGATTAAATAAATAAGAGTTGACAGTAAGACAGTAAGTAAGAGTTGAAGAGTAAGACAGTTGAATCCTTTAAGACTTACGAAAGGAAAACCGTGAGATTTTATTAATCTTAGTAATAGTAAACCAGCCACAAAGATGAGTACCAGCATCCCTTATCTTCACCTAATGAATAAAAAACTATCGAAACGCCCCTAACGAGTTAAACATACGTCCAGCGCCCTCTGCTGTAATACTTCAGCACTATACGGGTGTATTCTTTATGTTTTTTTTAGAAGTGTCGAGAGATATAGGGGTGTTAAAAACTCTTGTGACAATAAATTAAGATATTACGGTAATTTACGCTTTTTATTACTTATTTTATTGTCAATTAGAGCATTTGGTTTTGTGATTTGTGATTTTTAATGAATGAATTTGTAAATTTATAGTCTGTAAGTTATGGTTCCCATTTTAAAATGCCAGCATTATTGTTATATTATACAATACATTTTTATTGTAACTGTAAAACCATCTTTTAAATTATCTGGTCTGGATTTAGATATAATTAAAGAATTTTTTTTTCAAGTCGTTTTTGTTCACCCGATAAATACTGCCATCTAGAAACGAGTAGACGCAACATTCGAAATAATACTAAATAATATTCATAATAATAGATTAAGATAATTAGTAAGAAAAAATAATTAATGGAACTATACACTGAATGAAAAAAATCGTATTAATTAATTGTTGTCGAAATTTTTTGTTTGTTTCTATCCAACGCTAGATGTCGATACGGTTCCTTTAAAGTTGTGGCAAACTTTAAAAAAAAACTTATCAACTTTTCTTCATTTTTTCAAAACAAATGACGAAACGAATACATGAGTAATTAGAAACCTATTTTAAGAACTTATTAATGAGAATAAGAATAAAGTCATACAATTGCGTTATTTATTTTAGGTGCATAATTTTTAAAACAACAGTCTCATATTGTTAAACAGTCAGCTTTTGGTAAATTTTAGTGGGAATATATAATATTAAAAGTTTTATAAAAAATCTTTAAACTCATCAAACTGAAGAACTTTCAAAGCTTGAAAACGTCTTAAAAATCGAACTGTCATTTTTTGTCGTCATCTAAAAAGGCCACGCACCAAAATAACTAGTTACAAAAACTTCTACATTTTAATCTAAACCAAACGTAAATCATCGCGAAAACCGTATGCTTTGCTAGTTTTTGTTCTTTAGAAAAAAATTGCTCAACTTTGGTGTCAAAAGACAGTGGTGCCATCTGGCTTATGTCGGGTAGCGTGTTGAAAAATACCAACGTTATGTTTTTGTTTTGGGCAAAAATACGAGCAGATTTGACCACAACAAAAATGTTTAAAAAAGTATTGTTATAACCGAAATTTATTTATATATTTCGTATCGCAAATGAAAAAACCTGCTTTTGCTTGTGCTTTTCAAGCCACAGAATATTCCTCAAGCATTCTCTGTAAAAAATCTATACTAATTATATATAACATTAGTTATAAAGAGGAAAAATTTGGATTTTTGGATTTTTATATGTAATGAAATAAACCAAAAACGACTGGGCCAACTTCACATTTTTCAACACAAACATAAGCTCCATTTTATTAACTTTTTTTTTATTTTCTCGTGACCGTAGTCGCGAGAAACATCTAGTTTTTTATACAAATGTTTTCGAGTGGCAAAGCACCAGCATGGTAGAGTTGAACACGTGTGTCTACCCCATAAACTGTATCAAATTGATTTTCGTCGATCAACCCCTGAACAAAGAATATTCTCCCTAATGAATCATTAGGGTGAGTTTTGTCTGCGCTTTTCCTGCACTTGTCGACTTCGATTGATGAAGATTGATAATCTTGTTACGGTAATTTCACCCTTAAATACTAATGTAGAATAAGGGTTGAAAGGATGAAATAATCATTTATTTATATTAAAATGGAATGCGGTACATTGTGACGTTTTTACTAAAATTCCAAACATATAAATGCGATAGTTTTGATGACTGTTACCTCGTATCTTTAAAACGGCTTAACATATCTTGATGATTTTTTTCTGTGCAAATATAGTGGGAAAAGGCTACTTTGAAATAACGCATTCCTCACATATTTAGTGTGTATATTGAAGCTATACGAAGTCTGTGTCCTCATAAAACCTCATATCTACTAGCTAATCACAATTACTCTATAACGTAGTTTTAATATATTTGACACTACAAATATCGCGTTTGCCGCCCACATGTTACGAAATACGCCATAAAATCAAGCTTTATCTATTTTTCATTGACCCAGAGCGAAAGTGGTACGGGCAGAGTTTTACAATTCAATTTCACAATAACACAATAAAAGTCAACCAACCCGCACTGGGCCAGCGTGGTTTACTAATAGCCACCCCTTACTTAGGGTATGTTCCGAGTCTCAGTGGGGACGGATAGTGAGCTGGTGATGATGATGATGACAATAAAAGGAGCATTTAAATATCGATATATGTACATAGCGATGCGCCCATGCTTCGTCTGACAAAGGATGTCATATATTTTCTGTCATGTCTATACTCTTCCCGTTAGCGTAAATATAGCCTATGTTACTCACTGATAATATAATGATATGAATTCATTTGATAACTTGCATTGAATAGGCTACGAAATAATGGAACGGATTTCAAAAAATCATTTGCCATTTGAAAGCTAGATTATCACTGAGTTACATAGATCATATTTTATTGTAGTTAAAGTTTAGAGCTCGCGTACACCTTTGACTAACCAATCGCACAATTGTTTAGTCTTGCTTTGATTCCTATGAGCTAATATGGAGGTACACTACTCGGCTTTTGGTTGTCCAACTAAACAGTTGAATTGGCTGCGAAACAATCGACAATCGCAAAACAGTTTAGTCAAAGGCCCGATGTTACTGAACATGAATAAACAGCGTGTTTCTGAACTCATTTGTTAAAATTTCTCCAAAATTTATAATCTTTTGCCACTCGGGTGAAGCTACTTCGCTAGTTCTTTTAAACATAACCTACAAAGTTTTTTATAACATTGTTTACTGTGTCTAATAGTGTACCGCCCTATTTGGTATAAAATTTCACTTTCTATAGTATTTCTAGGCGCAGCGTCTCGCCGTCACGGTCCGCGTACCAACATTATTGAGAAAGCCCTTCTGTTATTGTTTGGTAGTTAGAAATGATTTTATTTGAATGTTGGTAATTGAATTTTATTTGTGATTGTTATCATTATAAATGGATTACAATTTTTGTAATTATTGTAATGTTGTAATACAAAAAAACAGGAATATCTGTTTTAATTACAACAAAAACATTTTTAACAGTAACAACGTGGCGATTAAAATTGTTAAAATTAATTTTGTTAAATGAAATAATTTGGAATTGTCTTTATCTGCGTAATTTTGACAGATTTTTTTTTTGTTAGTGGCCTGTATCTTTATTCAAACCCTACCTACAAAAAAGGTTGCATATATCAAAAACAAAGCAGTCTATTATCAAAAACTAGTCAGTAATAAGCGACAGACGTTTCCAGTGTTGTTTCTTTAGTTTTTTATCTAGATTTTCTGACGAAGTTAGTTAGAAGGTAAGGTAGTTTACCTTATGTAAATTGATCCTAGAAATATAAGTTAGACGCAAGTGTCAGTTGGAAGCCCTACAAAGTGCCAGATGGTTGAGGGCGCGGATGTCCGTTTCCAGAGTGGTATCGGGTTCGATTACCGAACACGTGTGGTGACACTGTATATGAATTGCGGCCGTCATATGATACGTTAACTATCATGTAACTAAGTTATATGTTTCAAATACTTATATTAAATTTTCTATCATTACGGTATAAGATTGAGGGCTTGTCCCACTAAATTGTAAATTGTCTAACAATCCAACGTGTTACATGATATGGAAATATTGGATTTTGTTACTTTATAGTGACGTCTTTGTAAGCTATCTGAGCCTCTATCTGCCAGTGGTGGGACAGGCCCTTAATCATATTTTTTTAAGTAGTAAATAGCATACTTTCGCGTTTAGTACACGTTAAAAACGTTTTTGAAATCCGAACTTCTTTCTTTTGAATTCAAATTAAATAAACATGCAGACTATCGCAAGTTTAAGCAATTTACAAACGGGAAGTACCAAAATTTCGCATATAAATCGAACAATCTCTCTCAAGTATGCAGAGTTTCTGGAGGGTTCCCGCACGATTTCCTCTACATTACTATGCATGATATTCACTTTTGTGTTCACTGACTCACCCTCGGGAATGTAAATACTAAGAAAAAAGAACATCACGTAGTTAATTTACTTAACTACTGTTGCTCGCGATTTCGCCCGCGTGAAATATATAAGATACAGCCTATGTTACAGATAAATTACCTTTCTAACGGTGAAAGAATTTTTGTAATCGACCTAGTAGTTTTTGTGTTATTTCAATACATACAAAAATACAAAGCTTTCCTTTTTATAATATTAGTATAGATTACAATAAATATGTACTATCTCTTTCACACAATCTATCCATACTTGCTTCTTATATGTTATCTTCCAATTTCATTCCTTGAGGCCTCATATAGAATCAATGCATGAAAAGTGTCCAAAAAAGGGGTCAGATGTTATCCTTCTTCATGTCCCGTGGGAACACAGAGTCCTGGCACGAGGCGATGTAATCTGACGTCACGGGCGCTGACTGGGGCTGTATATTCCTGGAATTGTCCTGTGATTTTATAAAAGTAAGGTGTTTTTATTTTTGGTTAAATGTATGACTAACGGGATCACAGTTATGGTAGTTAGGATTTGTTAATTTGCAGGTTTATGGCTGTATTTTACGGTTATTATTGCTGTTTGTCTTATATAGCGTTTATTTATTCTCGATTGAATTTTAATGTTAATCTAAAATACTCAAAAAAGTTCAGAAATTGAACCCATGATCACAATTGTGTGACTGTAACATTCTAACAACTGCACAGAGAGTAATGTTACTAATTACTAATATTATAAATGCGAAAGTTTACATTGATGTTTGTTAGAGTTTGTAACCTAAACTCCTGATTGAATCTCGAAGAAATTTGGTATAGACGTAGAGGATAGTCTGGAAAAATACATATGCGATTCACTTTTGTTTTTATTTAAATTACACTCTGACAGAGTCGCGGGCAAAAGCTAGTGTTTAATACAAATTTGTAACACTTTAAATGTCTCAGTTTGTAATTTATTTGTCGTGGGGTGCATTCGGTATGGACCGGATGCGTTACGGTTCGTCTGATAAAACGGAAAATATATCGTCCCGATTTCAACTCTGTCTGGCTCCCAAACATTTAACCTTGAACATAACGGGCGATAATTTAATGTCAAGGTAACAAGTTTTAATAGATTTTGATAGAGATATCCAAATAAAAAATACGTATTTGTAGGGAACCTTATACATTTTGCCCGAATACTCCACAGTTACACTTAACATTCATACATAACACACGTACATTCACTCACACATATAAACACGTTGCATGACGAGTGGTCGAAATATAGTGCAACGTTGTATTCCGACCAACTACCACATATTCAACATAGAATCTTACTAATATTATAAATGTGAAAGTTGAGATGAATGGATGGATGTTTGTTAGAATTTGTAGCCTAAACGCCTGAACGGGTCTCGATGAAATTTGGCATAGATGTAGAGCATAGTCTGGAGGAACACATAGGCTACTTTTTTTAACTTCATGCAGTCGGAGTCGTGGGTGAAAACTAGCAAATAAATAATTTTAAAATGCCCATGATTTATTAAATAAATTAAAACTATAATACATCGTTATAATAATATTATACAAATAATTCTAAATAATGGCAAGTTTTTTTAAACAAACAAGAAATTAACTAAACAAGAGAAAACACAATAAAGTCAATGAAAAAAATAAATTACATTATTTAATTATTGTTTTACTATAAAAGAATGTACAAACATTTGTAATGTAAAAAAGGTACTACTCGGACTTTGGAATATAGCTGTGTTTTAAAATTATACAAAACATACGAGAAAATATATTAATAACAAAAAGAGTTTAAAGAAACTAAACATTTTAAAGATTCAATTGAGATTTGTTATAATAGTAATCGACATTTTTAAACAGACATAAATCGTTTAATTTGTCGTCAAACTAAATGATAATTCCGTCGTCCGCCATAAGTCTACAAAAACACACGGCCTTTCTCATACGTCTTGAAAATAGACATCTATAGTGTGTCTAAATAAGATAGATTAGTTTGATAAATGACGCATATGATATATCGAATTCAATTTGTATGAAGGCAAATGCCGTATTTAATAGACAGGTATCGTAGTGACGAAACAAACACGCAGCGAACAATTATGAACTATCGATATTCGGTTTAAATAATTATCGAACTCAACTAAAATTATTATTAATTTAGAGGATAATTCTATTATTATAGTGTAGAGAATTTAGCGATGACAGAAATAATAGCGATATCCAATTCGATTACGTACGGCTGTAGTAGTAATAAACATTTATTTACCCTCATTATCTGTTATGGTCATTATTAATCTGAGAAAATAGCGTTTTTTTTTTATTTTATAAGTTATAACTATAAATCTATCGATTCCAACTTGTATAAGAATAAAAATCGAAAATCGGTTACATTCATGACTGATTTTACACAACCCATCCCTACTAAATTTGAAGTGAATTGTCAAACTAATCTAAATTATTTAGACACACTATAGAATATATTTTTTATAATATTATCTGCTATGGAAATACAGAAAGAGGTCGAAAATAGAATAATACAAAATTAAAAATACATGACACTAAAAAAAATAACTGAGTTTCATGGAAAAATCTTTCAAGGTCAACTAACTGTTTTTAGTTTTTTTAATAAAGGGAATATAATTGAAAAGTTTTCTTTTGCAGGTTACATTATTTATAGATTTTGTTTTAAAAATATAAATACATCAATGGTACAATATCAAATTAAGATAATACTAAATACAGAATAAATCTACTGAAAAGGTATATTTCAATTTCAAATCTAGACTAGACTTGACTAAATTAGATTCTAGGTTAGTTTTAATGTTGTTATACTAGGTTTTAATTTTTATAGTCAAATGAAATTGGAATGTATACAAAGATTATAATAAAAAAACTTGGGATAGATATATTTATTAATAAATGTTTGATTTAAAATCGTACTTTGAACTTCTATAATTTCTTGGTATGTTTTTCGAGTAGAAATTAAAACCTATATTATTTTAGTATTAAATAAGTCCGGAGGCCTAATTTTAGTCCCTTTCCCTTTCCACCCTTTTCTTAAGAGGAATGGATGGGTAGGAAAAGTGGATTTGACGGTGGAGGAGACGCATAGGAAGAGGAAATATCCTCTTTATATGCTTCTCCTCCGTCAATTAAGGTAGGCAACGAATCTGCATCTGATTCAGGTGGCCGCTTGCTCGTTTGCCACCTTATATTATATAAAAAAAGTATTGGTTAATATGACACAATAGTTTATTAAGTTAATTTACAAACAAAATATACCAATTCAGTAGAAAAATAAATTAATCACACTATAAATAAAATATAAACTAAAAATTTAAACATTCGGTGATCACATTCGTCCTTTAAAATAAAATTACTAATTGTTACTAAAACTAAAATTGTTATAGAGATCAGATCCAATTTTATTTCTGGCTTTTTTTTTAAATTATAAACCGTTACTTCCAATTTTCATTTTACGTCTTGGTAATTTTATTGGCACTTGAAATTTTTTAATATTTTTTCAAAATATCGTCAATTATTTTGAATATAAAATAAAATTAGCCAATATGTACAATTAAATAAATAAATACTAAATTAAAATATTTTACAAAAAAGCAGTCTTATTTGGTGAATTATTGATTCATCCATAAAATTATCAAAATAATTAATTTTAATTTTAATTACATTAAATGAAAGAAATTAAATGAAAGCTTAAAATAAATATTTTTACATTGATTTAATCAAATCATGGCACTTTAATTAGTGATTAGTTTTCATTAAAAAAATTTTAATTCCTTTTTCAAATTTGAATTGACAAATTATATTAGAATAAATTTTTTTAAATTATATTTCGAATAAATTTTTAATTTAATCACTTCTTTTTTAGTTGTAAATTCTAAAATGAAGACCCTTTTATAATATGTCTGTTTAAAAAAATTAAAAGGTTTTTCTATTTTTTGTTCCAATTTTACGTTCAATCAAAACTAATTTTGCGCTTAGCCCGTCTATCTCCTAACAATTTCTCCAAATCTTCCGTCCTTCTCTTCCTTAGTAGCGGCATATTCTCATCCTTGTCGCTCTTCGGTGTCAATTCGTTTTCAAACTTCATCCGCAAAAAGTCATTTGCCTTGATGACGTCATCAGCGTCAATTTTAGTTGACTCTATACCGATCCAATCACGTGACCCGGTACATGGATACCATTCGTAAGTGCCTTGTAAAGGCATTTCATTTTCAAAATCAAAGTTCCATTTGTGCATTTTCTCTAATTTCTCTCGTGTTGCTGATTCTTGAAGCATATTAGCATAATTGTCGTTTTTAGCCTGATCCGTTAAATCGTCGGTTGGGAAGAGACGCCGTCTCACGGGATTGTCGGGTGACATTCTGTGCATGGCTCTTTGGTGGTTTGAGGTAGTCTGTGGACAAAGAATTGTTTTATTTAAATATTGAGAATTAAATTCAGACAAAAAGACGTCGTTTCTTAATACTGTTTATATTTGTCGTAGGGATCGGTCATGTTATAATAATTTAAAAGTTTGTATAATAATATGATAATTGTCAGCGGTCAATTTATTCGGCCAATGTTTGTTAAACATTGCAAATGTTTGCAGTAAGGTGATGAGAAGCAAGACCAAGTTACTGCTCGGTGAAGACATATTGGTTTGCATGAAGTGGCAATGGAGAAGCGAAGTGTTAGTTTTTTAAGCTTTGAAGTGTGGTCTGGTAAATACATTTTACACACTTAAAGATGGTCAAATGACAGTATAAATAACATTTAGTAAGTAATACAGTTACAACAAATTTAAAAATGTTTTAGGAACCAAAGCGCGACATTAAAAATGTTTATTCTGTGCTTCCGACCAACATAAAACGCTGCGTTACGTCTCATAGCGATGAGCGCTCGTGTGTTGATGTATTAATCCGTTCACAGTATACGCTACGCACTTAAGGTGCCGACACACTGTCTGTTAACGCACGAGTACGGCGTTTCTTGGAGCCGTTAGCGTAAAAAATAGATCTTTTATTTACACAGTTAGACCAAGAATTTAAATTTTTAATTTTTTTACTTTATTTATAGAGTTTAATTATTCGGTAAATAAATGAGTAAAGAAACGAAGCATATGTTGTCACAGTAAAACATAACGCAAGTTGTGTTATGTTGTTAACAAAGCGATTAGCGTGCATTTAGCGCAGTCACCGTTAGCTAACCATCGACCATTACCATCCACCACAATTCTGACCCGACAGTTCACCACAGTTTATTGCAACACTGGCAACATTTGTGGTCACAAAGAATGTATTCGCAACACTTACTAATGGTATTGTTTTTCATATTGGTCCCGAGAATATTTCCGGTGAAACGGAAATCATTTCATTTGTTTATTTGTTATCTGTGACGTCAAATCATCATAACGATCAAATAATGATGTTTCCTGTTGGGCCGATCAGTCTACTGATCGACCGTACCGATGGGATTTATTTTACCATTGGGTCGATCGAATTTATACAATCAATCGTTTCATTGGGAAAAATCATACATATGAACGAATATTGTGTTATTTAAAATAATTAAATACTCTCATCAAGATTGCAACACCCTGTATTTAGGTCAAATTAGGTCGTTAGTCAATTAAATATGCAGAACAGCTTAATGTCAGGAACGACAATGGTTGTGACCTAGATTCAGGTCTATATCTAGACTTGTTGACGAATGACTGCGATGCAAATCACATTAAGGAGACATTTTATTGTGTGAAGTTTTAATGTAAGTGCATTTAATTTTTACAATTTGTATTTACAAAATTGCAAAATATTATCGAGATCCTTTAAGCCGTTCTGGAGATATCTTATAACAAACATCCAATTACCCATCCATCCATCTACATTGAGCCATTTATGTTAGTCAGATGTTTTGCAGTCATAATGTAGCTTTCTAAAGGCGATAGAATTTAAATCAACCAAGTTTAGGAGTTTATTTTTTACATAAAAGTGATATTTTTTTATATGAGAAGGGGGCAAACGAGCGACGGGAACACAAAGTTGGTCAACGACGCCCAGACATCCGCAACACCAGAGGAACTACAGATGCGTTGCCGGCCTTTGAGGAAATTGTAGGCTCGCTAAAATATAAAAGTTAGTCCTTCAACATTTAAACAAATACTTTTATTTAAAAAATAATGTATCTATTATTGTAAACAAAATGAGCGCGATCACAAAATACAATGGAATCCAACTCTGGAATAAAATTTAAACCGATTAGAGCTACCAATGTAATAAGTGGAAGACCATTTAAAGCCCGAAACCCCACATAATTTATTATGAACTTGACACGAATATTGACCTAAATGTAATTAAACTTGACAGAGAATTTAATTTGACATTGCTTTTATTATATAAGTGTCAATGTTAACATACGTTATTATTTTAAGGGTTCATAAAGTATTGCAAATTGATGTAAATTGTATAGTTTCTATACTAATATTATAAGGAGGAAATATTAGTATTTTTGTATGTAACAAATTAACTCAAAAGCTTTGTAAATAGGTTAAAATTACTAGTAGATTTTTTTAAATTACGCGCACATGACGGCAAGCAAAAACTGGTATCTTAATAATGTCTATAATAAATGCAAAAGTTTAGATGGATGGATATTTGTTAGAATTTGTAGCCTAAACTGTTGAACTGATTTCGATGTAATTTGGTATAGATGTAGAGGATCGTCTGGAAGAACACATACGACACTTTTGTGTTTTTCAATCCCAAGCGGACGAAGTCGCGAGCGAAAGCTAGTTAATATGTAAAAGTCACATAAAACTGTGTAAAACCCATTAATCGAAACAGTCATATATTCCGTAATTTTTCACTAAAAACATAATTTTGCTCATTGATTTTTTAACATCCGTATTTCTTTAATAAAGTTACATTCTTAAATAAAGTTTTAATTTCTAACATTTTAGTCACAAAATAAAATTTGAAGTGACAAAAATCACCCTTCAAAGGGCGAGTTTTTGACTTGGGAGTAATAAAATACGTTTTAGTATTACTTCCGTCCACTTTTACTCTCAACGTCCGCATAGAAAGCGCGCGTAAACACAGAAACGCCATATTAATGTTACTGAGTCTAAAATTTAAAAGAAAAATGTTCCTTTGATCTTTTGCACTGAAAAAGGACGTTTATATTCTTACCAAACTTGAATTTTTAATCAAATAAATGAATATTGCACAAATACAGTCTAATAATATCAATCTAGTTTTAACAATAGTCACATTGTTAAAAAATATTAGTTTTCTTAGTCGTGTACTCAGTACTAAATGACAGACCATACACAAAGTTGTTAAGGCACTTATAGTGTAGTTTTATGAGATCTACAGGCCTTAATCTCCAATAATAACCACTCTGAGTGCAGCTGTTGCACAGGATCTGTCATAAAATTACTGACTTACTTTAGAAACGGCATTCCAAATCAAAGCGACCGACAATGTCACACGGAAAGGCGACAAATTGCGGGAGCGTTCTAAATTCGAACAGGGGCGCGGTAGTTTGTACCAATTGATGCGCGCACGCGCCTCCTTGCGGATGCAAAATGGCCGCCACAACGAACCGCTTCCGCACAGAAGCCGGCAAGTGCATCCGAATCCTGGCACGTCACATCCCACAGGGGATAACGAGGTCGGAAGCCGGGGATATTCTCAGGACACACAATGTTCCAAATCAAAATTTAAACATTGGAGCCTAACCAAGAACGTAAAAATCCTGGCCTGAGAATGTCTTAATCAACTATACGATACATCAATTTCTAATGTTTACAACGAAATAATTTCTATACTAGCTTTCGCCCCAGACTTCGTCCGCGTGGAAATAAATATACAAAAGTAAGTAGTCTATGTTTTCGTCCAGGCTATCCTCTACGTTTATGTCAAATTTCTATTATTATTATTATATAATTAAAAAAAAAAACAATAGTAAGTATCCTATATGTTCTTCCAGGCTATCCTCTACATCTATGTCAAATTTAACCGAGGTCTCTTTAGCAATTTATGCTACAAACTCCAACAAACATCCATACATCTTAACTTTCGCATTTATAAGTAAAAAGTAAAGTTTACATTTCTGGATAGACGTTAATTTTTTACTTGCTTTTTAAAGAATCATAACTGATCTGTTCATCAAAAAGCTTTTATCCACAAGAATTCTAGCAAATGACAATAAAAACTGCATCATACGCGACTATAGTCACGATCGGCTGAATTCAAACATTTTTTGTCAAACATCGATCAGTTTCAAAATGGCGTCATACGTGTCGTGAGTTACTGATGCAACAGTTATACAATAGTGGTAAATAGGGCTGTCACTCTGCAACACCACGACCACACAGAAGATAGGCATCAAGTGGAAGTAATTCCACGTTTAGTGCGTGTTTTGGAGGTTAAATTCCTGTCGTGTCCTAAATAAAAAAAGAGTATCTCTTTTTATGTCGCTTTCTCTGTCAACTAATTTGCAATCTTTTAATTTGTGCCTGATATTTATTGATTATAAAATTGCAGGATTTTATTGAAATCTGAGGAAGGTATACAGATTTATATGATGAAAAATATAGCCTATGTTACTTTGTAATAATGTAGCTTTTTAACGATGAAAGATTATAAGTCAGTAGTTTTTGAGTTTTTTCGATAAATACAAAAACTTACTTTTCCTCTTTATTATATTAGTACTAATAGAAGTATAGATCGGTTCATCCGGGTAAGGGCCTGCTACTGTTAGGAGGGGCGTTGTGGGGGGGAGCTCATCTAGTGGTCTACATTTACTATGACTTGACAACCCTAGTTAGTACAGTTATGTATGACACGTCTTACTCTGTTTGTTACGATAACTGTGATTATTTTTTTTCCACATCAGTTCATATTTCATCTGAGAAACTTTAGTTGGTATGTATTTCCCAGTGTCATTCAATTCTTAATACTGTACAGTTACTTTGTACACGTAATTATCGTTTTTTTTCTTTAGTTATTTTCAATGAAACGATATAAGGAAATGAACTATTATTACTAGCTTTCGCGCTACTCCATCCTCGCGACTCCGTATCATTAAAAAAAAAGGAAATAGCCGATATGTTCTTCCAGACTATCCTCTACATGTATGCCAAATTTCATCCAGATCCGTTCAGCAGTTTAGGCTACAAACTCTACCAAACATCTATCGAAACTTTCGCATTCATAAAATATTAATAAGAAGATTAAAAAAAGGAACTATTATCTGTCAAAATTAAATTTTAACGCAAGACGAAATAGTTACAATTATTATGTTAACAGTAAACAAAATTAAAAAATTATTTGCTTGACGTTTGCAACCCGTAAACTAAAATATTTCAGCGGTACCATTTACACATAAAAATATAGTTTATATCATCGAGAAGTGTATTTAACGAACGAATCCTATCACGAAATCACGGTAACAGAAATACAGCGCAAACTTCAATACTAAACTCTGCAGGGGTATTATGAAAATAGATTCATATTAGCGGAGACGAGGG